>NC_053026.1:659697757-660028710 GCF_003073215.2 Triticum urartu
AGGATTGGGTCTTGTCCATCACATCATTCTCCTAATGATGTGATCCCGTTATCAACGACATCCAATGTCCATGGTCAGGAAACCGTAACCATCTATTGATCAACGAGCTAGTCAACTAGAGGCTTACTAGGGACATGGTGTTGTCTATGTATCCACAAATGTATCTGAGTTTCCTATCAATACAATTCTAGCATGGATAATAAACGATTATCATGAACAAGGAAATATAATAATAACCAATTTATTATTGCCTCTAGGGCATATTTCCAACACGCCCCCCTAGGGAGGGAACCCTAGAAGGGGGCTCAGCCCCTCCCCTCCCCCTATATATACTTGAGGTATTGGGGGCTGCCCAACACATGATTTGATCTCTCTCTTGGTGCAGCCATACCCCTCTCCCTCCTCGTCCCTCGTAGTGCTTGGCGAAGCCCTACTGGAGTACCGCGCTCCTCCACCATCACCACGCCGTTGTGCTGCTGCTGGACGGAGTCTTCCCCAACCTCTCCCTCTCTCCTTGCTAGATCAAGGCGTGGGGGGCTGTACGTGTGTTGAACGCGGAGGCGCCGTTGTTCGGCGCTTAGATCGGAATCGACCATGATCTGAATCGCTGCGTGTACGACTCCACCAACCACATTCTTGTAACACTTCCGCATTGCGATCTTCAAGGGTATGAAGATGCACTCCTCTTCCTCGTTGCTATATTATTCCATAGATTGATCTTGGTGATGCGTAGAAAATTTTAAATTTCTGCTACGATCCCCAACAGTGGCATCATGAGCTAGGTCTATGCATAGATTCTATGCACGAGTAGAACACAAAGTAGTTGTGGGCGATGATTTGTTCAATTTGCTTGCCGTTACTAGTCTTATCTTGATTCGGCGGCATTGTGGGATGAAGCGGCCCGGACCGACCTTACACATACACTTACATGAGACAGGTTCCACCGACTGACATGAACTTGATGCATAAGGTGGCTGGCGGGTGTCTGTCTCTCCCACTTTAGTCGAATCGGATTCGATGAAAAGGGTCCTTATGAAGGGTAAATAGCAATTGGCATATCACCGTTGTGGTTTTGCATAGGTAAGAAACGTTCTTGCTAGAAACCCATAGCAGCCACGTAAAACAAGCAACAACAATTAGAGGACGTCTAACTTGTTTTTGCAGGGTATGCTATGTGATGTGATATGGCCAAAAGGATGTGATGAATGATATATGTGATGTATGAGATTGATCATGTTCTTGTAATAGGAATCACGACTTGCATGTCGATGAGTATGACAACCGGCAGGAGCCATATGAGTTGTCTTAATTTATTTATGACTTGCGTGTCAATGAAAACGCCATGTAATTACTTTACTTTATTGCTAACCATTAGCCATAGTAGTAGAAGTAATAGTTGGCGAGGCAACTTCATGAAGACACGATGATGGAGATCATGATGATGGAGATCATGGTGTCATGCCGGTGACGATGGTGTTCATGTCGCGCCTCGAAGATGGAGATCAAAGGCGCAAGATGATATTGGCCATATCATGTCACTTTATGATTTGCATGTGATGTTTGTCATGTTTACATCTTATTTGCTTAGAACGATGGTAGCATAAATAAGATGATCCCTCGCAATAATTTCAAAAAAGTGTTCCCCCTAACTGTGCACCGTTGCTAAGGCCCGTTGTTCCGAAATACCACATGATGATCGGGTGTGATAGGTTCTAACGTTCGCATACAACGGGTGTAAGCCAGATTTACACACACAATACACTTAGGTTAACTTGACGAGCCTAGCATGTACAGACATGGCCTCGGAACATGGAAGACCGAAAGGTCGAACATGAGTTGTATAGTGGATACGATCAACATGAAGATGTTCACCGATGATGACTAGTTCGTCTCACGTGATGATCGGACACGGTCTAGTTGACTCGGATCATGTATCACTTAAATGACTAGAGGGATGTCTATCTAAGTGGGAGTTCATTGAATAATTTGATTAGATGAACTTAATTATCATGAACATAGTCAAAAGGTCTTTGCAAATTATGTCGTAGCTCACGCTTTGGTTCTACTGTTTTAGATATGTTCCTAGAGAAAATGTAGTTGAGAGTTGACAATAGCAATTATGCGGACTGGGTCTGTGAACTGAGGATTGTCCTCATTGCTGCATAGAAGGGTTATGTCCTTAATGCACTGCTCAGTGTGTTGAACCTCGAGCATCGTCTGTAGATGTTGGGAAACATCTGACATACACGTTTTGATGACTACGTGATAGCTCAGTACATAATACTAACAGTTTAGAATTGTGGCACCAAAGACGTTTTTGAAACGTCGCAGAACATATGAGATGTTCCAAAGACTGAAATTGGAATTTCAGACTAGTGCCCACGCCAAGAGGTATGAGACCTCTGACAAGTTTCTTAAGCCTGCAAACTAAGGGAGAAAAGCTCAATCATTGAGCATGTGCTCAGATCGTCTGAGTACTACAATCGCTTGAATCGAGTGGGAGTTAATCTTCCAGATGAGATAGTGATAGTTCTCCATAGTCACTGCCACCAAGCTATTAGAGCTTAGTGATGAACTATAACATATCAGGGATAGACATGATGATCCTTGAGCAATTCACGATGTTTGACACCGTGAAAGTAGAAATCAAGTAGGAGCATCAATTGTTGATGGTTAGTAAAACCACTAGTTTCAAGAAGGGCAAGGGAAGAAGGAATGCTTCATGAAACGGCAAATCAGTTGCTGCTCTAGTGAAGAAACCCAAGGTTGAACCCAAACCCGAGACTAAGTGCTTCTGTAATGAGGGGAACGGTCACTGAAGCAGAACTACCCTAGATACTTGGTAGATGAGAAGGCTGGCAAGGTCGACAGAAGTATTTTTAATATACGTCATATTATTGTGTACTTTACTAGTACTCCTAGTAGCACCTGGGTAATAAATACCGGTTCAGTTGCTAAGCGTTAGTAACTCGAAATAAAAGGCTGCAGAGACTAGCTAAAGGTGAGATGACGATATGTGTTGGAAATGTTTCCAAGGTTGATGTGATCAAACATCGCACGCTCCCTCTACCATCGAGATTGGTGTTAAACCAAAATAATTGTTATTTGGTGTTTGCGTTGAGCATAGACATGATTGGATTATGTTTATCGCCACACGGTTATTCATTTAAGGAGAATAATGGTTACTCTGTTTATTTGAATAACTAAAATGAATGGTTTATTGAATCTCGATCGTAGTGATACACATGTTCATGCCAAAAGATATAAGATAGTAATGATAGTACCACGTACTTGTGGCACTGCCATTTGAGTCATGTTGGTATAAAACGCATGAAGAAGCTCCATGTTGATGGATCTTTGGACTCACTCGTTTTTGAAAAGATTGAGACATGAGACCCATGTCTATTGGTAGATATGCATGAAGAAACTCCATGCAGATGGATCGTTTGGACTCACTTGATTTTGAATCACTTGAGACATGAAAATCATACCACATGAGCAAGATAACTGAAAGGCCTCGTTTTCAGTAAGATGGAACAAGAAAGCAACTTGTTGGAAGTAATACATTTTGATGTGTGCAGTCCAACGAGTGCTGAGGCACGCAGTGGATATCGTTATGTTCTTACTTCACATATGATTTGAGTAGATGCTGAGTATATTTACTTGATGAAACACAAGTCTAAATTATTGAAAGGTTTAAGTAATTTCAGAGTGAAGTTGAAGATTGTCATGACAAGATGATAAAATGTCTATGATATGATCATAGAGATGAATATCTGAGTTACGAGTTTGGCACACAATTAAGACATTGTGGAAATTGTTTCACAACTAATACCGCCTGGACCACCATAGTGTGATGGTGTGTCCGAACATCACAACTGCACCCTATTGGATATGGTACATACAATGATGTCTCTTATCGAATTACCACTATCGTTTATGGGTTAGGCATTAGAGACAACCGCACTCACTTTAAATAGGGCACCACACAATTCCGTTGAGACGACACCGTATGAACTATGGTTTAGAGAAACCTAAGCTGTCGTTTCTTAAAAGTTTGGGGCTGCGATGCTTATGTGAAAAGGTTTCAGGCTGATAAGCTCGAACCCAAAGCGGATAAATGCATCTTCATAGAATACCCAAAAATAGTTGGGTATACCTCCTATTTCAGATCCGGAAGCAAAAGTGATTGTTTCTAGAAACGGGTCCTTTCTCGAGGAAAAGTTTCTCTTGAAAGAATTGAGTGGGAGGATGGTGGAGACTTGATGAGGTTATTTAACCGTCACTTCAACTAGTGTGTAGCAGGGCACAGGAAGTTGTTCCTGTGGCACCTACACCAATTGAAGTGGAAGCTTATGATAGTGATCATGAAACTTCGGATCAAGTCACTACCAAACCTCATAGGTCGACAAGGATGCATACTACTTCAGAGTGGTACGTAATCCTGTCTTGGAAGTCATGTTACTAGACAACAATGAACCTACGAGCTATGGAGAAGTGATGGTGGGCCTGGATTCCGACGAATGGCTCGAGGCCATAAAATTCGAGGGAGGATCCATGTATAAAACAAAGTATAGACTTTGAAAGAACTACTTGATGGTCGTAAGGCTGTTAGGTGCAGATGGATTTTAAAAAGGAAGACAGACAATGATGGTAAGTGTCACCATTAAGAAAGCTCGACTTGTCGTTAAGATGTTTTCCGACAAGTTCAAGGAGTTGACTACGATGAGACTTTCTCACTCGTAGCGATGCTAAGAGTCTGTTGGAATTATGTTAGCAGTTACTGCATTATTTATGAAATCCTGCATATAGGATGTCAAAACATTGTTTCCTCGACGTTTTTATTGAGGAAAGGTTGTATGTGATACAACCAGAAGGTTTTGTCAATCCCGAAAGATGCTAACAAGTATGCAAAGCGCCAGCAATCCTTCTAAGGACTGGAGTAAGCATCTCGGAGTTGGAATGTACGCTTTGATGAGATGATCAAAGATTTTGGGTTTATACAAAGTTTATGAGAAACTTGTATTTCCAAAGAAGTGAGTGGGAGCACTATAGAATTTTGATGAGTATATGTTGTTAACATATTGTTGATCAGAAATGATGTAGAATTTCTGGAAAGCATACATGGTTATTTGAAAAATGTTTTTTTTCAATGGAAAACCTGGATTAAGCTACTTGAACATTGAGCATCAAGATCTATAAGGATAGATCAAAACGCTTAATAGTACTTTCGAATGAATACATACCGCGACAAGATTTTGAAGGAGTTCAAAATAGATCAGCAAAGAAGGAGTTCTTAGCTGTGTTACAAGGTGTGAATATTGAGTAAGACTCAAGACCTGACCACGGTAGAAGAGAGAGAAAAGACGAAGGTCGTCCCCTATGCTTTAGACGTAGGCTCTACAGTATGCTATGCTGTGTACCACACCTGAAGTGTGCCTTGCCATGAGTCAGTCAAGGGGTACAAGAGTGATCCAGGAATGGATCACACGACAGCGGTCGAACTTATCCTTAGTAACTAATGGACTAAGAAATTTTCTTGATTATGGAGGTGGTAAAAGAGTTCGTCGTAAAGGGTTACGTCGATGCAAACTTTGACACTAATCCGGATGACTCTGAACAGTAAACTGGATTCGTATAGTAGAGCAGTTATTTGGAATAGCTCCAAGTAGCGCGTGGTAGCTGCATCTACAAGATGACATAGAGATTTGTAAAGCACACATGGATCTGAAAGGTTTAGACCCATTGACTGATAAACCTCTCTCACAAGCAAGATACGAACATACCCCATGGGTGTTGGATTCATTACAATCACATAGTGATGTGAACTAGATTATTGACTCTAGTGCAAGTGGGAGACTATTGGAAATATGCCCTAGAGGCAATAATAAATTAGTTATTATTATATTTCCTTGTTCATGATAATCGTTTATTATCCATGCTAGAATTGTATTGATAGGAAACTCAGATACATGTGTGGATACATAGACAACACCATGTCCCTAGTAAGCCTCTAGTTGACTAGCTCGTTGATCAATAGATGGTTACGGTTTCCTGACCATGGACATTGGATGTCGTTGATGACGGGATCACATTATTGGAAGAATGATGTGATGGACAAGACTCAATCCTAAGCCTAGCACAAGATCGTGTAGTTCGTATGCTAAAGCTTTTCTAATGTCAAGTACTTGGGGCAGTTCCGCTTCCAGTGACCAGTCTGCTTGCAGTAGAAGCACTCAGTCAGGCTTAGGTCCAGACTTGGGTTTCTTCTCTTGAGCAGCAACTTGTTTGCTGTTCTTTTTGAAGTTCCCCTTCTTCTTCCCTTTGCCTTTTTTCTTGAAACTGGTGGTCTTATTGACCATCAACACTTGATGCTCCTTCTTGATTTCTACCTCCGCGGCTTTTAGCATTGCGAAGAGTTTGGGAATAGTCTTATTCATCCCTTGCATATTATAGTTCATCACGAAGCTTTTGTAGCTTGGTGGCAGTGATTGAAGAACTCTGTCAATGACACTATGAACAAGAAGATTAACTCCCAGTTGAGTCAAGTGATTATGATACTAAGACATTTTGAGTATATGTTCACTGACAGAACTATTCTCCTCCATCTTGCAGCTATAGAACTTATTGGAGACTTCATATCTCTCAATCCGGGCATTTGCTTGAAATATTAACTTCAACTCCTGGAACATCTCATATGCTCCATGACGTTCAAAACGTCGTTGAAGACCCGGTTCTAAGTCGTAAAGCATGGCACACTGAACTATCGAGTAGTCATCAGCTTTGCTCTGCCAGACGTTCATAACATCTGGTGTTGCTCCTGCAGCAGGCTTGACACTTAGCGGTGCTTTCAGGACGTAATTCTTCTGTGCAGCAATGAGGATAATCCTCAAGTTACGGACCCAGTCCGTGTAATTTCTACCATCATCTTTCAACTTTGCTTTCTCAAGGAACGCATTAAAATTCAACGGAACAACAACACGGGCTATCTATCTACAATCAACATAGACAAGCAAGATACTATCAGATACTAAGTTCATGATAAATTTAAGTTCAATTTAATCATATTATTTAAGAACTCCCACTTAGATAGACATCCCTCTAATCCTCTAAGTGATCACGTGATCCATATGAACTAAACCATGTCCGATCATCACGTGAGATGGAGTAGTATCAACGGTGAACATCACTTATGTTAATTATATCTACTATATGATTCACGCTCGACCTTTCGGTCTCCGTGTTCCGAGGCCATATCTGTTATATGCTAGGCTCGTCAAGTTTAACCTGAGTATTTCGCGTGTGCAACTGTTTTGCACCCGTTGTATTTGAACGTAGAGCCTATCACACCCGATCATCACGTGGTGTCTCAGCACGAAGAACTTTCGCAACGGTGCATACTCAGGGAGAACACTTATACTTTGATAATTTAGTGAGGGATCATCTTATAATGCTACCGTCAATCAAAGCAAGATAAGATGCATAAAAGATAAACATCACATGCAATCAATATAAGTGATATGATATGGCCATCATCATCTTGTGCTTGTGATCTCCATCTCCGAAGCACCTTCATGATCACCATCATCACCGGCGCGACACCTTGATCTCCATCGTAGCATCGTTGTCGTCTCGCCAATCTTATGCTTCCACGACTATCGCTACCGCTTAGTGATAAAGTAAAGCATTACAGGGCGATTGCATTGCATACAATAAAGCGACAAGCATATGGCTCCTGCCAGTTGCCGATAACTTGGTTACAAAACATGATCATCTTATACAATAAAAATTGGCATTATGTCTTGACCATATCACATTACAACATGCCCTGCAAAAACAAGTTAGACGTCCTCTACTTTGTTGTAGCAAATTTTACGTGGCTGCTACGGGCTTAGCAAGAACCGTTCTTACCTACGCATCAAAACCACAATGATAGTTTGTCAAGTTGGTGCTGTTTGAACCTTCGCAAGGACCGGGTGTAGCCACACTCAGTTCAACTAAAGTTGGAGAAACTGACACCCGCCAGCCACCTGTGTGCAAAGCACGTCGGTAGAACCAGTCTCGCGTAAGCGTATGCGTAATGTCGGTCCGGGCCGCTTCATCCAACAATACCGCCGAACCAAAGTATGACATGCTGGTAAGCAGTATGACTTATATCGCCCACAACTCACTTGTGTTCTACTCGTGCATATGACATCTACGCATAAAACCTGGCTCGGATGCCACTGTTGGGGAACGTAGTAATTTCAAAAATTTCCTACACACACGCAAGATCATGGTGATGCATAGCAACGAGAGGGGAGAGTGTTGTCTACGTACCCTCGTAGACCGTTCGCGGAAGCGTTATATCAATGCGGTTGATGTAGTCGTACGTCTTCATGATCCGACCGATCCAAGTACCGAAAGCACGACACCTTTGAGTTCTGCACACGTTCGGCTCGGTGACGTCCTCGCCTTCTCGATCCAGCAAGAGGGGCGAAGTAGTAGATGAGTTCCGGCAGCACGACGGTGTGGTGATGGTGTTGGTGAAGAACAATCTCCGTAGGGCTTCGCCTAAGCACTATGAAAACTAGGACGGAGGATAAACTAGAGGGGACGGGGTTGCCGACACACGGCTTGGTGTTTCTTGATGTGTCTTGGGTGCTAGCCCTACCCCTCTATTTATATGTTGAGCCTTGGGGTCGAAACTTGGAGTAAAAGCCTCCACAAAGTCGGTTTCACCCGAAAGGCAAGAGTCCTTCTCGGACTCCAGGGCCAGACGCCAGGGTTCCCGGCGTCTGGACCCTGGACTCCGCAAAACTTCCTTTTGCGCTTTCCAAAAGCCTTGTGGGCTTTCCCCTTTGGCCCAAATAAAGTGTTCTTGTACCCAAACATTTCGGGAAACATCCGGAACCCCTTCCGGTGATTTCCGGAACCCTTCCGGTGACCAAACATTATTATCACATATATCAAACTTTATCTCCGGACCATTCCGGAGTTCCTGTCATGTCTGTGATCTCATCCCGGACTCCGAACAACATTCGGGCATCAACATACATAACTCATATAGTACTATATCATCAACGAACGTTAAGCGTGCGGACCCTACGGGTTCGAGAACTATGTAGACATGACCGAGACACCTCTCTGGTTAATAACCAATAGCGGGACCTGGATGCCCATATTGGCTCCTACATATTCTACGAAGATCTTTATCGGTCAGACCGCATAACAACATACGTTGTTCCCTTTGTCATCGGTATGTTACTTGCCTGAGATTCGATCGTTGGTATCTCAATACCTAGTTCAATCTCGTTACCGGCAAGTCACTTTACTCGTTCCGTAATACATCATCCCGCAACTAACTCATTAGTTGAAATGCTTGCAAGGCTTATAGTGATGTGCATTACTGAGTGGGCCCAGAGATACCTCTCCAACAATTGGAGTGACAAATCCTAATCTCGAAATACGCCAACCCAACAAGTACCTTTGGAGACACCTGTAGAGCACCTTTATAATCACCCAGTTACGTTGTGACGTTTGGTGGCACACAAAGTGTTCCTCCGGTAAATGGGAGTTGCATAATCTCATAGTCATAGGAACATGTATAAGTCATGAAAAAAGCAATAGCAACAAACTAAACGATCAAGTGCTAAGCTAACGGAATGGGTCAAGTCAATCACATCATTCTCCTAATGATGTGATCTCGTTAATCAAATGAAAACTCATGTCTATGGTTAGGAAACTTAACCATCTTTGATCAACGAGCTAGTCAAGTAGAGGCATACTAGTGACACTCTATTTGTCTATGTATTCACACATGTATTATGTTTCCGATTAATACAATTCTAGCATGAATAATAAACATTTATCATGAAATAAGGAAATAAATAATAACTTTATTATTGCCTCTAGGGCATATTTCCTTCAAGTTCAACACATGTTCACAAGCAAACTCAAAAGAAAAGGAAATAAAATGCCACAACCAACGAAACTATGAAAAGATGATGAAACACATATCCTGTTATTGGATCGTCATCCAAACCGGTTATACGCATCCCATTCTACCGTCTCCCAACAGTTGCATCCATATGCCATATGCTCCCTGGCTTCCGCACGGTTGAGTAACGACCAGTTACGGATCTATTCAGACGCCGGGAAGATGACATGCAAAAAATTACTGATGTTATTTCTGTTAAAATAACATCATTCCGACAATTGCAAATAGTCTAAATTAATGCACACACTTCGACTCAAATATGTGACACTGTCTTGGACTCTACCCTATTTAACAATGTCTCAAATAAATTGAAGATGCTATTAGGAGGACAGATATTGAAGGACACATGTATTGTACGCCACAATAACTTGGCTAGTGGGCATTTGAGAAAAGATGCTGGATTGATTCGTCTAATCACAAAAACAACACTATTTACTAGCATCCAATCTACGCGTGCGTTATATGGTTCAACACCAGGGTGTGTGATAGGTGTGTCTTAATAACAGCTAGATGGTTCACTATTGAGCGTAAAATTCAGCTACAGGTTGTGATGAGAGAGGATGGGCTGCTGAGCGCAAGAATATGTACACAGCCGGAAAACGACCCCTCAAATAAAAGACCGGCAAGACACATGATCATCATTTTACCTTGTTGGTATTTTCCAGCAGGAGTGGTTCTTGTGATGACGCGGATCAGCTTGTCTTGATGTTCTTGTGTGCTATAGCCTCAACCGGTGGCCTTCATGTTCGTCCTCTAGAATTGTTGTTGCCGGCCGGCGGTCGCCATGTGGTTTCCTTATTTGGAAGCAATTAATCTGTAGGTCGAAGATTAATTTGTTTTTTTTTGGGAAGGCAGGAGCACTGCCCTTTTCATTAAGGTAGAGAAAATGAGATAATGTTATTTACATAGGGACCAAATGGAAAAAGAAAAAAATAAGGTGACAACTACATCTTCCAAGCAAAGGCCAACAGAACTTGTGTAATGTCCTCCATCACAACGTAAGCGTTGTCCAACACGGTCAGAAAAGTGCCACTGAAAGTGTGTCTATTTCGCTCTTTCCAACCATTTCATGACAAGTAGATGATAGCTTGCCCAAAGTGAATACGCGTAGCGGCTCGCGATCGACAATATTACCATTCCACCATTCTTCGAGGGGGAAGAAAATGTGTGGCATTCCGTTGGGAATAGAAAGCCAGTTTGAAACAATTCCCCATACTCCGCGAGAGAAGAAGAATTTCGCGCGCCAAGTGTTCATTACTTTTATGCCGGATAGACAAAGTTTGCAAACTTCGTCATGCTGCCACACACGGATGGCGGTCAGCCGTGAGTGCCTTCCGATGAAGATCTTGCATTTAAGCTCGGCTTCGGCACACCAATTGTTGTTTGCCAAGAACGGACCGTGGTGCCGGCTAATTGTAGATGATAGACCTTTGGAGACTGAAATAACCGTATGTGAACTGATATTATGGTGATTATGGGGGAGTAAAGGAACATGAAGAATGTACTAGCTTCTTAAAAAACATATTTTTACGTTTGTGAAAACAACACCTTATTTATTATAATATGTATCGTGATGAATTAGTATTCCTTTTTTTTTCTCATTGTAATGATCACACACCAAATAGCTTCAGATCGCAGTTTGGTACATGCTTCAGAATTTGAGGAACGGAGAAAGGGGAAAGTAGGAGCAGGTGAGTTTATTTCTCCATCACCGTTCACTTTACATAAGCAAAGCCTCTCTCCGGCTTGGACTTTCCAGCCAGCGATTCCATAATCCCTATCATCCTTGGCCCCCTTTGTCATTGACATTGTCTTTTGTCTTGGTGCACTTGACAGTTCATTCACGACACTCATTTAACGATACAATATACCAAGTTGGTATTGCGTTAAAGTGTGTGATACAATCTTAATCTTGCATTGTAATGATGCAGAGGCCGAGAAGATCACTTTCTTAAAAGTTAAATAACACTACACGATATTATGTTATGATACACAAGCATGTTGAGAGCGCTCGCGAGCCTCTAGCTATTAGGAGGTGGGTCCTGCCGTGCCGCCCGAGCTAACAGCGCCCTGCATTGGGGCGACTTCGGGCTTTGTTTACGTCGCTAATTGGAGATTAGAGTGTCTGATGTGGCGTGCTTTGGACCGCGAAATGGGTTTACCTCTTCCATGATACGTACGCCAAGCATGCTTGACTAGGTGCTTAAACAGCTAGCTCCATTGCCTGTGTAGGATATTTTAGTTTAGTGTATGGTGGTTGTTTGTTATTGTCGTTCTCTGTTTCAGCATGGCTAAGGATCTTATTAAAAGATAGATGATGTGTACTCTCTCTGTAAAAAAAATATAAGAACGTTTAGATCACTGCTACTTCAGTGATCTAAACGCTTATATATTTTTTTCCAGAGGGAGTATTGTTATTGTGGGGATCGTATTAAAACGAACACATAAATAAATGCTTAAAAACAACTAAAACTAATGGAAAAACAAATAAAAAGAATTCACGGTACACATTAGAAAACTACAAACTATATGGCAAAGTTTCTTTCAATACTATCGAGCTGCTTAGGGTTTTTCATACTCAGAGATGAAACCTAGTTTCAACCGTTGAGAAGCACGGTTTCGTTTGTTCCGGAGCTGCCGACCCACATATTCCACTTTAATTTGACAACAAACCTTGTTGCAGCTGAAACTCAAGGGGCATTCCCATCCACGCGTTTCCCATATACTGTGCTATAAATCCACGGCGCCACAGTATTCTCAGTTTCACCTCACCCAACACCACTACCACTACTCTCATATCATAATCTCGCCTACCCCGGCCGGCCCTTTGACTTGCTCTGCCTCCCTTCCTGCATACAACACCACGAGCAAGCTCCCGTCGCCGGAGCTTCCTTGCATCGATGAACAAGATCAAGGTGCACCCCAACGTCGCTGCTGCTTCTCTGGCACTACCAGCGGCGGAGAAGGGAGAGGCCGTGTCGCTGACCGTGTGGCGCCGGTCGCTGCTGTTCAACGGCAAGGGGTTCACCGTGTTTGACACCAACGGCAACCTCGTGTTCCGCGTCGAGACGCACTCCCGCGGCTCGCCCCGCGAGGTCGTCCTCATGGACGCCCACGGCGTCGCCATCCTCACCGTCCGTCGCAAGGTATGTATCGTTCTTTCTTGGTAGGAGTTGTTGGTTTGACTTGTCCTTGTTGATTTGATTTGATTTGTTGGGATCTCAAATTTGATGTTGGTCTCGTCGTGATGGTGGTGCAGAAGCTGAGTCTGGCGGAGGAGTGGCTCGTCTACGACGGCGACGGCGACGAGCCGGCGCCCAGGCGGTTCACGGCGCGGCGGAACAGGAATCTGCTCCGGACCAAGTCCCTCGCTCGCCTGTCGCCGCCGCGATCGTTGGACGGCACTGGGGATGCGCCTGGCTGCCGGTACGATGTGGAGGGCTCGTACGCCGGCCGCAGCCTCGACATGTTCGCCTGCACTTCCTGCGCCTCGGGCGGCAACCAGCGGCAGCGCGTGGCGACGGTGTCCCGGAAGGAGGCCGCCGTCGGCCCGGACGTGTTCCGGCTGATGGTGGAGCCGGACTTGGAGCCGGCGCTGGCCATGGCCGTGGTCATACTCCTGGATCAGATGAACGCGTCCTAACTAAAGCCTCGATCCAGACACGACTTGCAGGCAGCACCCTGCCGTGCCAACTCTGCCGTGTACAGAGTTTCCATGATTTCCTGAAACAGAAAACAGTAAAGAAGAGAGGGTAGCTCGGAAGCAATTTGTGGTTGCTTCATTGCTCAAAATGCGCCCATTTTTTTGCTTCACGTACGGTTCTCTTAATGGCCTCATCACGAATGAGCCAAAGGAGATGACCAGCGGAAGCATTTCTACCGAGTGGTGCCATGTTGCCATGTTTTGGATTCAGTATGTAGAGGTGTTTTGGATAGTCCCCCCGTACCATATTATGTATAAAGTTGTACTACTAAATCAGCGACATTTAACATGGAACAGAGGGAGTAGCATAGGTGTGGGTCTATGTGAACTCGTAAATTTGATCCTTTTTGTTTCCTTTAGTGGAAATTGTGATTACCGTATAGATCCCTCTGTTTTCTGCTCATGTTGTAAACTGCTCGCTACTCCTACTAGTTGTCTTTCTTGAATTATTGATTGCTTCATAAATCTAGATGAAAATGGCAAGTCTTTTGCCTCGTTTCAAATTTTTTTTCAAATCTAGATGAAATGGTACGGTGCACGATGCGACACGCTTCGTTGCGCCTATGTCTCGAGACCGCGTCGGACGAAACAAGCTACTCCTATATTTACTCATGGGATGCTTGCCCTAAACAAAATAGGAAAGCGAACCGCATAAGTGTATAGTGCCAGCGGGTGATCATACGCGTTGCTAAATTGTACCAAACCTTTAGTATGGTTTCTTAGGGTTTTTAGAAGAAGAAGAAAAAACCGTTTGGGAGTGAGCTACTTGGGAGAACGTATCTGGTGCACCGGAGCTTCTTGTGCTACCGGTGCACCAGACTCGGGTAGCACATTTTTAAATGTTTGATTTTTTTTGAGAAAATATGAGCACATTAACATAACATTAATGTATGTTGTCACAAAAATTCAAAACATAGCTCAAGATACAAAAAAGAAAAATTTGACATTGAATAGTACATAACACAAGTTGGGCTTTTTATTTGGCCCATTGTCACATTGATGCCACATTTGTCATTTTTATATCTCGAGCAATGTTTTTAATTTTAATTTTAATTTTTGTGACAGCATAGATTGATATTTTGTCAATACAATAATTTTTTATTGGATTTTTTTGAACATTTTACACGTACGGTGCACCGGTAGCACAAGAAGGTTGGGTGCACCAGATACGTCCTCGGCTATGGAGATCTTCATGACTCCTAAACAACTTACTTTCTGCAATAGACATAATCGTAGACTTGAATACACCACAAGAACCCCAGTATTATACCAGAAGAACAACAAAACAAATTCATTTTTTCATTTTCTTTCATAGAATCACCATTAGCACGTGAGGATTCAGGCCAGCTAGACCTTCCTGAAGAGAGATGACTTCCTGTTGTCTTCCTCCAGGGCCGGCCTTGGGGAAGGGAAGTGGGGCGGTCGCCTGGGCCCCCACCATCCACATAGGCTGCAGGGCTATGTCTCGCTTCGTGTGAGGCCCAGTAGCCATACATCAGGCTGCCGTTATGATGATGTCAAGCATGCATTTTTCTTTTGTATATATTTTTAAGGACGCTGCTCGCCAGCACCCGTTGGCTCGTTGGTTGGTCTGGGCGCACGCCCAGAAAAGGCAAGGGAGATAGCTCCCTGCCAGCTGTCGTAACAGAAAAGGAAACAGGGATTCTCCTCCCCGCACATGCCTAGCTACGCTATCCACCCCCTCCAATCAACACATCGCGCGTCGGTCCTACGCTAGCCCTTGGTGGGCGCCTCCTTCATCCTCCTTTTTCTCCCCAACCTTGACGCGGTGGCTCCCTTCTTCGTCCCCTCGTTTCCCCCCCAAGAACGCCATTGACACTAGATCCAGAACTCCATGGCTACAGCTGACAGTTTGACCCAGCCCGAAAAATCCAACAGCACCTACCAGGAAACTCTTGCCCCACACCTCCTCCCCTGTTAGCCCTGCCTTCTCCTACATCTACTGGTAAGTCTATGTTCATCCTTCCCCCCCATGGCCAACCTCTTTGCTGCACCAAAAAAAAGGTTTTGCAAGTCAAAAAAAGCATAAGACATAGGAGGGACAAAAAAAGTCAAAAAAGCATAGGAATTGTAGAGAATTAGCATCCACATGGTTAGCAAAAGACTCATATCTGGAAAAGCAGGTGTTGTTCCAAAAAAACACATGCTTGTGGGCAAGTTGAGTCGACAGGGTTGGCAAGTTGAGTTATATCTGCAGGCAAGTTCTGTTTTCCCCCCTAGTTTTTGTTGGGATGTATGCATTTGCACTAGTTTTTGGGAAAATGTAGGCAAATCATGTTCTTTTCGCAGGCAATTGCTGTAGTGTAAAAAAATTGGGCAAAGTACTGCAATGTAATGTAGGCAAGTCTTGTCCTAGTGCAGGCAAGTGCTGTAATGTAATGCAGGCAAGTCTTGTTCTAGAACAGATAGTAGTACCTAATAAGATGCCTTCTTTTGGGCATTGTGAAAAAAATTCAAGATCAGATGTAAAATTTCATGTATAGTGGGGCTAGCCAAGTTGATGAGATAAAAAATGTGGGCAAGTACTATAATACAAATGTAGGCAAGTCCTGTTTCTACTGCAGGCAAGTGCTATAAACAAAGAAGTTTTTATTCAGTAATGCAGAAAAAGATATGTAGCATGAGAGATGGGTGGAGAGAAGTACCTAATAAGTTGCCTTCTTTTCGACTTCCTTGCGAACTTCACAACCTTACTACCAATAAGAAACGGTGCTTCAGTAATTGTGAATCCTGTATACAAAACCTGTGGCAACCCCAGATAGAACTTTGGCAGAAGCGAACCAGAAAGTTATGAGACATTAGGCAAGTGAACTTCATAATAGTATAAGGATGTTCTGCAAACGAGTTACCCAAAGCTATGTCATGTCCAAGCACGCATGTTCGAAACACACATCATATATGGCATCGAAAAAAGCTAATGAAAAAAAGAAAAGAAAGACTACATAGTATTCTTCTGCCTTGTTCATATATCTGCCACTATAACTTCATTCAGACACAAAGAAAATGGAGAATCATAAACCATCTCTTTCGCTTTTTCGCATTTCCTGATAAAAGAACAAAGGATAAACAGGAAAACATTAAAAAGAGCCGCTGTTGCAGAATGAAAGGCATTGAAAGATATTAGTGCAAAAACAGAAAATGAACATTCATTATTGCATCAAATCTGTATTGAACATTTGCTTCTAGAGTTGCCTTATTAAGTTGCCTGTACAATCATTATTTCCTTTTTTGTCAAAACTGGGTGGAGATGATTGACTTAAATGAATTGCCTGATGATGATGGTCATTCTGAAGTGCGTTTTACGGGTGGAATTGGAGTTGAAGACCCCATGTACTGCACGCAGCCTAATGCCCCACTACCTGGTGGTGTCTACAATGAAGTTGTAGGGGAATCGCCTAATCCCATCAGCACCCAACATGCTCCTGCTGCACCTGAAGAAGCTATGCAGACAGAAGGTGATACTTTTGATGACACCACCACAATTGGAGAGATAGGTGGAACTATTGGACAGGGTGTTGTGGGAAATGAAAATGATGATGAAGCTTGGTCACAACCAAAAGAGCCTTTCATAGGCATGAGGTTTGATACTCTCGAGGGTGCAAAAGAACACTATAATGCCTATGCTCTCCAACTTGGGTTTTCAATCAAGATGAACACTTCCAGGAAATCAACAAAATCTGGTTTGCTGGAAAAGCAACAATTTGTTTGCAACAAATACCGAAAACCGAAAGTTGATGACGGAGGTGCGGAAACTGCCCCTGTCCTAGATGTGATTGAAGATTTGAATGGAGATGGCAATGATGTTGAGGATGACGAGATTGTATTCCTTGATGATGAGTGTAAAAAGGAGAAGAAACCTAAGAAAAGAAAGCGAGATACAATAGTCCAAACAGGGAGCAGAGCAAGAATGGTTGTGAAGTTAATGGACAGCCGGTGGGAGGTGATTTTCTTTGTTCGTGAACACAATCATGCATTGGTTGACAAACCATCACTAACTAAGTACCTCCGATCACATCAAGGGATTCCTCCGGAAGAAAAACTATTCCTGAAGAATCTTCATAACTGTAATTTGACCACAGGTCTGTGCATACATTCAACCAAAAGAACTCTGTTTTCTTAGAAGAATTTTTTCATAAAGTTGCCTGTTATTATTTTGCAAGTTGCTTGTACTTAGTTCCTGTTTTTGCCAACTAATTTGGTATCACATGGGAAACTTTTTGTGGTTTCTACATAATTGCTTGCAATTAAGTAACTTTGTGGGTCCTCTGAAAAAATAATTTACACGGAGTTGCCTTTTTTGCTCCCTGCAAGTTGCTTGTTCTGTTTTAAGCAAGTTGCTGGCACATACTTATTTGTGTTTACCTTTGCGTCCCATGTAAGTATACAGTCTATTTTAGCCCATTGTACAACCTATAGAAAAAGGAAAAACAAACCCTTGGCATCCTAGAGGCGAGGCAAGTTCTTGTATAAGAAAGTAGGCAACTTGTGATTCTTGTAGTGTAAGCAACTTCACGAGTTTCTGTGGTAGTTAGTAATTTGAATAACTAGCTTGCTTTGTGTTTCTTCATGCAAACAAAGCCTGATTTTTTTTCATGTATTTGTTGCAGGGCGTATGATGAACATCATGTCTGAATTTTATGGGTCAGAGCTAATCGTGCCTTATGCAACTAAAGCAATATCAAATCTGAAATCCGGCTTGAACAAGATGGCAACGAGGGAAGGAGATATGATTGAGACAGTTGCTTACTTCAAGGATCAACAGAGAATGGACCCAGATTTTTTCTACAAGGTCAAATATGATGAGGAGGATAGGGTTGTCAATATTTTCTGGGTTGATGGAGCAGCTCGCAGAGCGTATGCTGAGGCTTACCATGATTGTGTCTCGTTCGACACGACATACATGACAAACATTCATGTTGGGGTGTGGATTTGTTAGGCAAGAATTGGAAACGAGCTTTGATTGGTTGTTTGGTGCATTCCTTGAAGCAATGAATGGCCGAGCTCCTGACAACATCATAACTGACCAAGATATTGCTATGGCTGAATCAATTAAGAACATTTTCCCTACAAGTGTGCATCGGCGATGTCGTTGGCATATAATGAAAAAAGCTCAAGAGAAGCTTGGGGTAATGTTGGGCAGGAACCCTAGTTTATCAAAGGATTTCAACGAGTGTGTAGACTTTAGCTTCACACCAGAAGAATTTGAGGCAAGTTGGGCTGCTCTAATGACCAAATATCAGGCTGCAATTGGCACACACTTTGACAAACTCTATGAGTACCGTCAAACATGGGTGCCGTGCTACTTCAAGCATAGGTTCTTCCCATTCTTGCAATCAACACAACGAAGCGAAGGGTTCAACGCTGTCCTCAAGCGATATGTGAACCCGCACGGTTCTATCCTAAACTTTGTGAAGCAATATGAGAAGATTCAAACCCATGTGCTTGTCCGGGAGGGTGCGCAAGATTATAGGACAGAGCACTTGGAAACTGAATTGTGGTCACATTTCCCCATCGAAAAGCAAGCATATGAAGCCTACACAAGAGACTTGTACAGGAAGTTTCGGGATGAGTTTGAGATGATTGGAAGGTACAATGTACACCCCCGTGGTCCACATTTATATGGGCTTGAGCCTAACCGGGAGTGGGTTGCAAAATATGGATCCAGGCACTATTTTGTATCAGTGGAAAGTGATGCAGGCAACTATATTTGTGAGTGCTGCAAGATGGACAGGGATGGTATCCTTTGCTGCCATATCCTGAAGGTATTTACCCACCTTGGAGTGGATGTAATACCAGCGCACTACATCATTCGTAGGTGGACTCCCCTGGCAGTTCCTGGTGTGCCCACCACCGCGGAAGTGCCACATGATGAAATGCCACCTTTGTCAAAAAGGCTAGTGCGACAAAAAAACCTGCATATGGATTTTACAAGCTTGGCTAAAGTTGCATGTGTATCCGATGCTGCTGCAGAGGTTCTGAAGAAGCATATGCGTGCAACTCGCACAGAGCTTGCGCACCTAAAATTATCCAAGAAAAAGAAAACCTCGGCGCCTACGCGTGCTATACGCACGGATCCTCATACAACTATTGGTGGCCCTCCTCCACCGCCACCGTTTGGGGCTCGTGCACAGCCTCCATCAGGAAGCATTGGGCAGGCAAGTGCTGGTGTTGCACCGTACCCTGACGCCCCAAGTGGGCATGGTCAAACAACTGCTGGTGCTCCTCCACCGCCACCATCAAGAAGCACTGGGCAGGCAAGTGCTGGTGTTGCACCGTACCCTGACACCCCTGGTGGTTCTGCAGCTCCTCCACCTATTCCGAGGGACCCGCCAAAGTCCAGCACCAAAGGGAGAGCGAAATCTAAACGAATCGAATCAGCGCTAGAACTGCACCCCAAAAGGAAGAACAAGTGTAGTTTCTGCGTTTCTGTTGACCACAATGCAGCGAACTACGAGGCAAGATTGGTGTGAAAAGGGCAAGGGGAGAAAGCAAAAACAAGCGGTGGAATGCTAGTGAAGAGGCAAAAAAAGATGGACCATGTTTTTTGGTCATTCTGTAGTGAAGAAAAAGTCATGAAATGCATTTGTGCAACCTATTTTAGCGCTACCCAAACATGGGCAAAAACTTAAGATTTGATTTGGGCTAATTCTTTTTTGTCTTTCCTGCGACTATATATTTGCTTCTGTTTGGTGATTTTTTGTGCATGATGCATCTTTTGCCTTTGTTTTGCACATAGTAGTACCTACGAAAATCAGGAAAAAATGTGTTTTTTCCCTGCATTTCGATGGTGACTTGCATGTATATCTAATCCTACAACATGGTCTTGCCTGACCATTTTAGCATGGTCTTGCCTCGTCCCAAAAACTCATACCCAGTAACCGGGTCTAATTCTACAACATCAAGTATGAACTTGCCTATAAGTTGGTATCAACTTGCCTGAATGTTAGTATGAACTTGCCTAACCCCAGCGCCTGCTCCATGCTGCTCTGACCCTACAGCTGCTGCTAGTATATCTAATCCTACAGCATGGTCTTGCCTCCTCCCAAAAACTCATAACCAGTAAACGGGTCTAATTCTACAGCATCAAGTATGAACTTGCCTACCCGTTGCTATCAACTTGCCTGAATGTTAGTATGAACTTGCCTAACCACAGCGGGGCGGTCTCTCTGGTAGGTCGCAGGAAAAACGCATGCCAAAAGTAGTCTGATCTACAGCAGCAAGTTGCCTGACCCGTTAGCATGAACTTGCCTGACCCCCAGCAGGACGGTTCTCTATTATAGATGACAGAAAAAACACATGCCAAAAGTTGTCTGATCTACAGCATGAACTTGCCTGACAGTTAGTGTGAACTTGCCTGACCATTAGCATTAGGCGTTCGCGACACAAAAGTATCTAATAAATTATTTAGAAGCTAAAAAAATGGTCAACCAAAAGCAACTATATGATGTTGAAGCATGCTAATTACACAAAAAATCAGATAAAAAAAAGCTTCGGATGACAGTATGTTTGGCTTCTAACCTATATGATGGTCAGGCGAGTTCATGCTAATATGATGCCCTTACATCAAAAATCGGTACAATCCGGACAAAAAATGGCGTTTCTTTGCTTGCATTTCGATGGTGACTTGCATGTATATCTTCAATTACCATGTTCAAAAAAATAATGCGGGTGAAAAGATGAAAAGGAAAAGGGTGTTGTCAACATACCCTACGAGAGCTCCAGAATATCCTTCCAAGGAGCTTTGTTGTGTGTAGATGAAACCCACATGCTGGTCAACTGCTTCCTGATATTTGGTATATCGCTTGGTTCATAATTTGGAACAGCCCTGGCAACCCATTTGCGTGTGTTCGTGAGGCCATAAATGCCGCAGTCAATGCTGTTGTTGAACCAATGAACAAAAAAATGGAACTAGTTAAAAGAAAGCAAAAAAATATGTATAGAAAGGTAGGAAAAATCTGGTTTTCAGAAGTTGGAGTTGAAAAAAGCTACTTACTGATTGCTTTGCCTTGGAACATCAATGTTGACCAGTGGGTAGTCATCCAGCACAACATGCGAGTTGCGATAGTGGTGATCCCAGAGACTGCGAACACTTGCTGCTATCACCCTAGCTTTCTTGTTCAAAACACAGTCATCTAGTGTCCTCCATGAATCAAGGACTTCAAACCTCTTGTCTCTTATGTTCAGATTAAAGACCCAGTAATGATTCCCCGTTTTTGGTTTTGCTGGATCAAGATTCTCTAATATAGGGAACATAATCTGTACATTCAAAAAATTGAGAGAAAAAAGGTGACATGCTGAAATAGAGGAAGCCAACTTGACATGCTGTATCAATATGCTAAATGAAAAAAAAGAAGGCACACTGTTTTTTCTATAAATAACTTGGCAACTTCAGTTGGGGCGAAAAAAAAATGGTTCTCTAAAAAAGTTAGTAAGATCTATGGTTGTAGATGATGCAAGTACTACCAAAAGAAGATAGCAACTTGTGGTTTTTCCTTAACTATAGTTGTCAGCTTTGTTTAAAGCAAGTTAGTGGTTCTGTAAAAAAAATTGATACAAGAAATTTTAGTAGGGGGGTAACTTGTGGTTTCTGCCAAAAAGGGACTTGGCAGTCTCTGGTCCTTATAGTGTAAGTTGCCAGTGTTTTTTCTATGGATTTTGTTGTCATGATTTCCATGACAAAGAACTTGTAATATAACTGCCTTCTTCTTTGTGTGGTAAGAAACACTTGGCCCTCCACAAATACCCCACTACCCCAACATACTCAGATGCTTCCCCCCACGGGCAAGTTATGGTAGTCCTTGTAATACAACTTGCCAAAAGACTTGTAAAAATGTGTTTGGCAAAGAATGCATTAAGATAAAAGGACAATGAAAAAAAGGTATACAGAAAAGGACAGTGAAAGCAATTCGGCATCTCTAGTTTAGGCAAGTATTGGTTAAAAAAGGAGGCATTCTGCCCAACAAAAAAATTGCAAAAGGGAGTCAAAAACTAGTTTGAATAGATGAGCAAGTTTGTCAAAAATCCATTATGTTATTGCACTCACCATGTCTTTTCGGTCCAAGTGATTTGACTTCTTGAACTTGGAAGTAATCTCTTGTGTGTTCCAATCCATCTGTTGTAGCCTCACCTGTACACGAAAAGTAAAACGATTGAAAAAAAATCATATAAAAGGGTGAAAAGGAATGCACAAAAATAGAACACTAGTATGTGTGCTTCTCGTACCGAGAATCTAACTGGCATGATAACTTTCCTTGAGTCTGGTGGCAAGTTATGTATTATAGACTGTAATCCAACTTCGAAGACATGCGAAAGGACAAAACTGTCACACTTCATTGACTCTGCAAGCTCCCTCACAGTTACAAAGTACCCATTGAAATCGATGACATTTGGGCTGCAGCATTCAAGACAAAAGCATGAGAGCATTGTAGTTGCTTGAGACATGAGCATTGAAGTTGCTTGAGAAAAAAACAATGATGAAACTTGAGTACGTACCCGATGTCATTGTCGGGTGATTGTTCTACACAGATCCTTGCATGCAAAATAACAGACGCATACAAACGGTTGACTTCGGGTTTGCAATAGAATTCCTTTTTGGTGTCAAGGTCCAAGAAAGGTGACCTCAAAGGTGCAGACGGCTTTATGAGCCTCCTCTCATATTGATTGGTAATTAACTCCCCTGAACTACTGCTGCTTGAAAATTTGCCACCTGATCCATCATCAGTCTTGGTGGAGACTCTTTCTGGCGTATTGAAGTTAGTTGGTGAAAAGGTACCATCAGCACATTGCCCAACAAATTCTTTCGACCTTCTCTCTGCTTCAACACACGCTGCCTCTATTTGCTCTGCATCCCATTCATCATCCTCGAGGTTTATTGTTTCTGTTGTGCTTGTTGTTGCGACTTCCCCTGCTTGCGCATCAAGAACACCCTGCAAATGTATGCTTTCCTTGTTTCTTTCCTCGAGACTTGGTTCCAGCTCCTCCAAAATCAGCCCAAAACTGGGTGCTGGACAGTGCTCATCCCACGTCCCTGACACCCTTGTGCTCTGAAGCTCCTTGGTTGACTCTTCAACTATTCTCCGTCCTGCAATGTGGATGTGTGCATCTGTTGGAACAGCACACTTTGCTAAGATTTCATTTATCTTAACTGTATCAACATTTTGCTCGTGGTGTGGCACCGATGGGCACTTCTCCTTGTTTGCATCATTCACTTGCTTTTCTGCACAGTGGGAATTTGAGCTAGGGAAGTTGAGATCATAACTAAGAAAGTCTACAGCTTGACTCTCTTGGAAAATCTCTGTCAGTGCATCACCTTGGAGTTGTGTCGAGGGCAACGTGAGGTTAGTCTTGAGTAACTTTGCTACAGGTCCTAGATATGTTACATCTGACCTTGGAGGCATCACCTTTTCAATTCTATGCAACTTCTCTGTGGTGGCAGCTTGAGGGCTCCTAGCAGGCAAATCAACAACAGGGCTGCACAGCTTCTGCTCACACACTGTTTGATTTCCACCAGATGTAGGTGATGTAGCAAGTTGTTGGCTCCTTGCAGGCAACTGAGTAACATATCTGGGCAACTTATCTTCTGGCTGTGTTTGATTTCCAACAATATTAGGTTCCCTGGCAAGTTCAGTTGTCATTGTAGGAAAATCAGCAGGAGACCTTGGCAAGTTCTCGTCCGGTACTGTTTGTTTTCCATCAACCCTTTGCGAAACGACATGAGTACTCCTTGTAGGCAACACCTCCACTTTGCTTGCTTGATTTCCACCAGAGCCTGGTAAGGTGTCATGTTGTGGGTTACTACAAAGCGACTCAATTGCTGTGGTGGGCAAGTTTTCCATTGGACTTGCTTGCTTGCTCTTCTCTCCCAATGTCATTGGCTCAAATAATTTTGGAATCTTGTCGAAATGATCTTTTTTTACTTCATGTGTTCCTGGATGCGCAGAAGATAAGTGTGCAGTCCCTGCTTTGTTTGAATTTTGACTTGCCTGCATAACCATGCAAGTTGCCTCACCTTTTGCTAGACTTGCTGTCTTTGTCACCTCAGTTGCCTCTTGAACTTTTTGAGTTTGCCCCTTAGGTTTGAGTGCTGATATCAGTGCCTTGGGGAGTTGCCTGTTTTCTGCAGGGACAACAGGTTTCGGGACCAGGTTGAATGACACTCTCTTTTGCTTCCTTGGTTGCATTGGGGGTAGAACTTTGTGAGAACAATCTCTTGAATTTGGTTCTGACTGTTTTATTCCGCAAATTTCTTGCATGAGTTCTTTCCGTGCTTTGGGAGGGCATATCTCCTCATGATCAAATTTGATGCCTACTTCTTTTTCTTCATTGTTTAACAACATCTGCTGGAATAACAAGTTGGTATATGACTGAATATTTCGCCCATCCCAAACTTTAGGTGTCTCAAGTTGATTTCGGAAAGGGTCCCACTTCTTCTTGAATTCCATCCTGACCATATCTCGAAGTGAAAATGTTTCTGAAGCACCTCCTTGTTGTTTGCCATCACTCAGCTTGATGCGGAAATTTGATGCACTGTCATCATCCTTGCTGCTGCTTGAGCTTCCTCCACCTTCATCTTCATCAGAAGTGTTGTTCCTATTGTACCCTCCTACATTGCCACCTCCATAGTGGTCCTCGTCATCTCTGTTTCCATCATCATTTCTCTTGGCACTTCCCTCCTCAACATGTTCCTGGCCGTCCTCAGCTTCATCATCTTCCTCTGTTTCATCATCATCGGCTTCGCGGTTACGCTGTGCGTCAACCTGGTGTTTATGTCCCTCATCACATTGGGTACCACTGTCATTCCCTCCATACATGGTGTCATCATTGTCGTCCTTATTTTCTGTTGATTTATGTGTCTCCTCAGTATCCTCGTCAACCTCCTCCGCAGAACTGTGACTGACATTGCCTCCTTGATGACTATCATCATCATCATCGTCATCGTCACCTAGGCCACCATCCTCGCTTCCATCCCTGAGTTGTCACTACTTGATTCTGATTCCTTATCTTCGCTCTCGTCCTCATCTTCACTCTCTTCATCTGACTTGAATGACTCCTCGTCCTCACTTGAGTTGTGGTGAGTCACTTTTGGCGTTGCTCGCTTCCTCCGACTGCTGTGTTGTTCAGTTGCGCATGGTGGATTGTCCATGTTCCAGCTAGTGCCAGGTTCCTCCTCGTCGAGTTAACCTAAGCCGATAACAAACTTCCCAACAGCATGTGACATTTCAGTGCACATCTCATGGACCAGTCCTGTTATCCGGTTTTGCTTCTGTGAACGACAAAACAAGAAAAGGAGAAAAATGGGCATCAGATAAACATTGAGATCAGAATAAAAAATACAAAAAAAAGGAGAGGAAAAAGAAACAGAAGGGATTTTCTCTCCATTTTCACTTACGTAGCTGTCGTAGCTTTCGGGCAACCTAGCAGCAACAAATTTTGATACATGATCCAAACTTCCAAACAAACTGTCGTTTGCGCAGCGTGAGAATTCAGTTTTGAGCTGTTTTTCATCAAAAAAGACAAGAAAAACAACATGAATGAACACCGTCCATGGAAAAAAACGTAAAGTAGTATGATTTCAAAGGGGACTGCGTGATTTGGTTGCAAACATTTTACTATGGATTTCGGCATGATCCCAATCATTAAAACTAGAAGGACATTGTGAATATCTTGCATGAATATGAACACTTGATAAACAGGCAAGTTATGCTGGTCCTTATAGTGTAAGTTGCCAGTGTATTTTCTATGGATTTTGTTGTCATGATTTCCATGACAAAGAACTTGTAATATAACTGCCTTCTTCTTTGTGTGGTAAGAAACACTTGGCCCTCCACAAAAATACCCCACTACCCCAACATAGTCAGATGCTTCCCCCCACGGGCAAGTTATGGTAGTCCTTGTAATACAACTTGCCAAAAAACTTGTAAAAATGTGTTTGGCAAAGAATGCATTAAGAGAAAAGGACAATGAAAAAAAAGTATACAGAAAAGGATAGGAAAAAGGATAACATGTTACTGTTTCTAGCATAACTTGCTGCCCTTATATTAATGTGAGTTTTCTACATTAAGTAATTCTTGAACAAAAAAGCAACTTGCAAAATTACTCACTCGTAGCTTGCCGTACACTCCTGGTCCTTTCTTGTCTTTCTTCATGACTTTTGCTATTAGATCATCATTCCAAATTGGTGCCCTTGGAAGTGTAGCAGGTATTGGCTCATCGACATCCAACGAGTCAAGATACAAAATCTGTAAAATAAAATGTTTTGAATTGCAAAACAATCAGGGGAAGATAACAGGGTAAAGCATGAGTTTCTTCAGAAAAAAAAATTGTGTACTTACAACTAGGTGGAAGACGCAGCAACAAACTGCTTTCTTCTTCTCACCAAATTCCATGAATGCCAACCTTAGTTGGTCAACAACAAAGTCGCATATGTTGGTGTCCTTTATAGCACTTGTGTGCATGATGGCAGTATAGCACCTTGGTGAGATGCTCAAGCTTGTTGTTGGAGCAAGGAAGCATGAGAATGCAACAGCCAACCAAGCACGGAGGAAATCGTCATCATGTGCCCCATTCATCTTTTCAATCCTTTTGCACCATGAAGTCAAAGTAGGTGCGTTTTTACCCTCGATCTTGAAAATACTGTTGAATTCCCTTATAACATCTGGATTCATTTCAAAGCATACTTTCCTGCCTCGATTGGGCAAACCCCATATCCTCCGCACACTGTCTGCGTCCACTGGTATCTTTCCTCTCTCTAGTATAATGATTTGAGACTTTTCTGGATCATAGTGTTTCATGATCCACTGGCTCAGATCCCCGGGCATGCTTGTAGCTGTGATATCCAACAAGCCACCAAACTCTATGTCTCTGATCATGTTTTTCTGGTCTGTGACGAGATCCTTGTTCAACTTGAAAAGCCTTGCAGGTGATGACCTATTTCTAGGACCCTGTAAATTAGGGAAACAAAAAGTTAGACTTCGCAAGTATGACATCAGTTGCCTTCTGAAGAAAAATGGTCTTTGGAAGTATTCTTCTAATAAGAAGCTCCTGAGACAAGTTGTGTGTGCAGGAGTTGACTGGTTCATGTCACATTTTTTTCTTTCATATTGGAAAAGGGGGCAATTTATGTGTGGAAGTATTACAGGAGTTGCCTCTCATATTTTTGCTTTCATGAGGCTGTTCTTCTCTAGTTAGTACCAAAAACTTATGTGTGAAAATTAATGAGTTGCCTCTCAAAAATTGCTTTCATAGCAGTGTTATCTCTAGTTGGACTGTGATTTATACGGGTGGGGGAGGGATACCTCATTCTCAGTCACTTTTCGGCGCTTTTTCTTTGGTTGTTCATCTTGTGTAACATCTGCTTCATTGTCGTCTCCTTCTGGTCCATCTTCGTTACTTTCAATATCCATAGGCCGCTTCCCCCGGTTCACCATCATCTTCCGGCGCTGGCGCTTGTAAACAACTGTTGTTGAAACACCTTGGTGCTGTGATATAGGTTCCTACAACGAAAAACATGCTTGATTGTTGTCACCATGTTTTTAACGAAAAAAGAAAAGAAACAGGTGTTAAGAAAAGTAAAAAAAACATGAACAAAACGTGATGTGTGTAGCAAACCTCCAGTGTAGCTTCGGAAGTGGCAGGGGGGGCCCCCGTCAAGCTGCGACATTGCTGACTGCAATTGATCACGCTTTTTGCTTGGTTCAGTCATCTCTTTACCTGAAAAAAAAAACAGTTACACACAACACAGAAAAAGTATGGAAAAAAATGCTCGTGTCTGTTAATTCAATTTAACTTGCCTACTACAACAAATCATGCCCAGGACCTTGCCTATACTGAACATGACCTTTGCACGTGACCTAACAAACACTGCTAAAAACCAGCAGGACGGTTTTTAGCAGTGTCATGCTAACGGTCAGGCAACTTGATGCTGTAGATCAGACTACTTTTCGGCATGCGTTTTTTTGTGACCTGCTGGACGGTTCTCTGACCCCAGCAGGACGGTTCTCTCTTATAGATGACAGAAAAACACATGCCAAAAGTTGTCTGATCTACAGCATGAACTTGCCTGACAGTTAGCGTGAACTCGCCTGACCATTAGCATTAGGCATTCACGACACAAAAGTTTCGCACGAGAGTCAGTTTCAGACAAAATAAAACTTGCCTCACCGTTAGCATAGACTTGCCTAACCCCCAGTAGGACGGTCTGATCACAAAAACAAAACACGCCATAAAGTTGTCTGATATACAGCACAAACTTGCCTGACCTTTTGCATGCACTTGCCTTCGTTCCAAAAAAGACACTACAGCCCCCCAGCACCACGGGTCTCTTCTGAATCTAGATCGCTTGCCCAACACTTGAACGACCGATCATAAACTTGCCTGCTGGTGAGCATAAGCTTGCATGTTGCGAAATAATGACCACGAAAAACCCCTCCACCACTAGTTCGACCACGAGAAATCATGCAAAAAAATCCGACAAGGGAACGAAAACATGCATTTGTTCATGTAGATCTAGACACCCCCGCCATACTGTTCATGCATTTGTTCGTCCCATTACCTAACCTAAGCACCACCGCCCTGTCAAAAATCACTACAAGGAGGAGGATCACCGCGAGCCCGCTGCGTATCCGCGCCCCTCCCCACCCCCTTGTCGGCACGGGAACACCGCGAGGAGCTACACACCGCGAGCAACGAAGAGATTCGACGGGGGGTTACCTTGGTTCGCGATGATGAGCCGCCTACTTCCTTCCCGCCGCCCCAAACGAGGCCCACCGCACTTCGCCTCCTCCCCTGAAACTGCTGCTCTGCACGGGCGAGGAGCTCGCGTCGCGAGCCGCTCCCCGCGGCCACCGTGCCGCGCTTGAGAAATTCGACGCACAGACCCCTCGCGACGCCGAACCCCTCCCGAGAGCACCAATTGGATTTGCGGCGAGGCGGGATTTCTTCAGCGGCGCCGGCGAGGCGGAATGAGGCGAGGCGGATTTTGGGGCGATTAGGTCGAGAGATGGAGAAGGAAACCGCCGAATGTGCTAGTTGCCGTTGCGGGATGGGAGAAGACAGACTTAAATGCGCGGGCCCCACCAACCTAGCCTGGTCGCGCGGCTGCGCGATCGATCTAGATCCAACGGTGGAGCGAGGGTGTGCCAGCGAGAGCTAAAAAGTGCACGTGCACTTTTTAGCATTTAGGTATTTTTAAAGATACTAAACACACATATATTTCAAAAATAGTTATTTTTTATAATGTTCATGCAATGTAACAAAAATGTTCAAACGTTTCAGATATGTACCTGCCATTTTCGAGAACTGTTGTACAATGTAAAACAATTTTCATGTAATTCAAAAAAAAAGTTTCTTACCATTCAGAAAAATGTACTTTGCATTTTAGAATTTTCACAAGTTTCAAAATATATTACAGAAATTTAAAAATTGTGTAGTTTTAAAAAATGTTTCTTACCATTCAAAAAAATTTTCAACATGCATTTGAATTTTTGTTACACATATTCAAAAACATGTATTTAGAAAATTTTAAAAATGTATAAAAATGGTTTATATGTATAAAAAACATACAATGTGTATGAAAATTGGTTCACATCAAAACATATATTAAAATAAATATTAATCATGTACATAAATTTTTTTAAACATGTATAAGAAAAGTTTCTGATGTATAGAAAAAAATGTACAAGAACATATAGACATCTCTTAATATGAAACAGTAAAAAAAGTATAAAACTAACTGAAGAAAATCGGTTAAAACCAAAGAAGAAAAGAAAAATAAATAAATAAAGGAGAAAAATAAAAACTAAAAAATACCAGAGAAAACCGATGCCAAAACAGTAAAAAAGGGTAAAGAGACCAGAGACAAAACAAAACGCGTCCTCTGTTACAGTACTGGGTCGGGCCAGTAGCTCAAGCGCCAGAGGCGAGCGAGAAGTATACCTCGCGTTAGGCAAGACATAGCTCCGGCAGAGGTAGCCAATCAGGCACGAAGCCACGCACATGCACGTAATCAGCCGTTTTCCAGTTTTCTTTTCCAACCGCTAGTGGCCCAAAGTATTATGTGTGCACTCGGCCTGCGTGTATGAAAAGTTCCCATAAAAAAGTTATAATAATAATAAACAAAAGAGAAACTCTTGTATTAGGGTTTTTGGCTCCGCTTGGCGATTCCCACTGTCGGCGCAAGATCACCACGTCCTTCCGTACCAATCCAAAGCCTACTCTATGGGGATGGCGAAGGGCAGTCCAAAGGGACGGGGTTAGCCGCTTGACCGTTCAAACAGGAGTTCTGATCTTCCCATAGTGACGACGAAAAGGTTCTCCCTCAAGGTCAGGGAATAATGGCGAGATTAATCTGGAAGAGATGCTGCTGAAAAACATGGAGCTAGCTACTTGATGAGGAGCTAGATGATGTTGATTGGGAAAGCTGAAAAAATGCGGGGCCCCAATTGTATGTCGGGGTAGTTGCAACTGGAACAACGCCCCCCCCCCCCAGGTGTGTGTCGAGGGTGGATCTGCAAAGGAGACAAAAATGGGCCAGACCTAGTTGCGTATCGATGGTGAACTTGTAACTTGGGAAAAAAGTTACCCCCAATTGCATGCCGGGGGTGGAGTTGCAATTGGAGAAAAAAAATGCCCCCCTCCCCAAGTTGTTTGTCAAGGGTGGACTTGTAATTCAGGCTGATAAAAAAGATGGCAACACGAATGGACCAACAAGTCGACAAAACAAAAGAAGGCAACATAGCAATACATCGACTAATGATGCAAGATCAAGAGTCTAAGATGGACATGCAACTAGGTCAATCATGAGGGGCGTGTTTGGTTCTCATATGTGAATTTGCCTGCATTGCATACATGTCTCAGTGGGCCTGTGACGGTGTCCTGGGCTAGGGGGTACCAACCTAGTTGGCCCATAGCCCATGGGCCAAACTTGTGGCCCACTGATTTCATAAGGAAGGACTCCGGAGGTCTCAAACCCTGGCGTGATGGAGATGGACACCGCCGAAGGCTTGGCGTGTACCCCAAGGATTGTTTTGGCTATTGGCATGTGTTTCCATAGATAGCAACCGACCATATGTAACCCTAGATACCCCAGCGCATATATAAGCTAAGGGGTTTAGTCCGTTGAGACAGATTCATCATTAGTCATCTTAGGGTTAGAACCCAACATACATCTCGAGGTAGATCAAGCCTATACTCGATGCATCATCATCAATACAATCAAAGCAGGGCGTAGGGTTTTACTGTTGGGGAACGTAGCAGAAATTCAAAAAAAATCTATGCATCACCAAGATCAATCTATGGAGTAATCTAGCAACGAGGGAAGGAGAGTGCATCTACATACCCTTGTAGATCGCTAAGCGGAAGCGTTCAAGTGAACGGGGTTGAAGGAGTCGTACTCGTCGTGATCCAAATCATCGGAGATCCTAGTGCCGAACGGACGGCACCTCCGCGTTCAACACACGTACAGCCCGACGACGTCTCCCATGCCTTGATCCAGCAAGGAGAGAGGGAGAGGTTGAGGAAGACTCCATCCAGCAGCAGCACAACGGCGTGGTGGTGGTGGAGGAGCGTGGTGATCCAGCAGGGCTTCGCCAAGCACTGCGAGATATGAGGAGAAAGAGAGGGATAGGGTTGCGCCAAGAAAGAGAGGAACTCATGTGTATTGGGCAGCCCAAACCTCAACTATGTATAGGGGGAGGGGAGGGGCTGCGCCCCCACCTAGGGTTCCCTCCCTAGGGGTGGCGGCAGCCCCCTAGATCCCATCTAGGGGCGGCCAAGGGGAGGGGAGAGGGGGAGGCGCACCAGGGTGGGCCTTAGGGCCCATCTTCCCTAGGGTTTACCCCCTTCCCCTCTTCCTTGCGCCTTGGGCCTTGGTGGGGGGGGGGGGCGCACCAGCCCACTTGGGGCTGGTCCCCTCCCACACTTGGCCCATGCAGCCCTTCGGGGCTTGTGGCCCCACTTGGTGGACCCCCGGGACCCTCCCGGTGGTCCCGGTACGTTACCGATAAAACCTGAAACTTTTTCGGTGACCAAAACAGGACTTCCCATATATAAATCTTTACCTCTGGACCATTCTGGAACTCCTCGTGATGTCCGGGATCTCATCCGGGACTCCGAACAACATTCGGTAACCACGTATATCTATTCCCTATAACCCTAGCGTCATCGAACCTTAAGTGTGTAGACCCTACGGGTTCGGGAACCATGCAGACATGACCGAGACGTTCTCCGGTCAATAGCCAACAGCGGGATCTGGATACCCATGTTGGCTCCCACATGCTCCACGATGATCTCATCGGATGAACCACGATGTCAAGGACTTAATCAATCCTGTATACAATTCCCTTTGTCTAGCGGTATTGTACTTGCCCGAGATTCGATCGTCGGTATCCCGATACCTTGTTCAATCTCGTTACCGGCAAGTCTCTTTTACTCATTCCGTAACACATCATCCCGTGATCAACTCCTTGGTCACATTGTGCACCTTATGATGATGTCCTACCGAGTGGGCCCAGAGATACCTCTCCGTTTACACGGAGTGACAAATCCCAGTCTCGATTCGTGCCAACCCAACAGACACTTTCGGAGATACCTGTAGTGTACCTTTATAGCCACCCAGTTACGTTGTGACGTTTGGCACACCCAAAGCACTCCTACGGTATCCGGGAGTTGCACAATCTCATGGTCTAAGGAAATGATACTTGACATTAGAAAAGCTTTAGCATACGAACTACATGATCTTGTGCTAGGCTTAGGATTGGGTCTTGTCCATCACATCATTCTCCTAATGATGTGATCCCGTTATCAATGACATCCAATGTCCATGGTCAGGAAACCGTAACCATCTATTGATCAACGAGCTAGTCAACTAGAGGCTTACTAGGAACATGGTGTTGTCTATGTATCCACACATGTATCTGAGTTTCCTATCAATACAATTCTAGCATGGATAATAAACGATTATCATGAACAAGGAAATATAATAATAATCAATTTATTATTGCCTCTAGGGCATATTTCCAACAGTCTCCCACTTGCACTAGAGTCAATAATCCAGTTCACATCGATATGTGATTAACACTCAAGGTCACATCCCCATGTGACTAACACCCAAGAGTTTACTAGAGTCAATAATCTAGTTCACATTACCATGTGATTAACACTCGATGAGTTCTGGGTTTGATCATGTTATGCTTGTGAGAGATGTTATAGTCAACGGGTCTGAATCTTTCAGATCCGTATGTACTTCGCAAATTTCTATGTCATCTTGTAGATGCAACTAGTACGCTACATTTGGAGCTATTCCAAATAACTGTTCTACTATACGAATCCAGTTTACTACTCAGAATAATCTGGATTAGTGTCAAAGTTTGCATCGGCGTAACCCTTTACGACGAACTCTTTTACCACCTCCATAATCGAGAAAATTCCTTAGTCCACTAGTTACTAAGGATAACTTTGACCGCTGTCCTGTGATCCATTCTTGGATCACTCTTGTACCCCTTGACTGACTCATGGCAAGGCACACTTCAGGTGCGGTACACAGCATAGCATACTGTAGAGCCTACGTCTAATGCATAGGGGACGACCTTCGTCCTTTCTCTCTATTCTTCCGCGGTCAGGTTTCGAGTCTTACTCAATGTTCACACCTTATAAGACAGCCAAGAACTCCTTATTCATTTGAAAGTACTATTAAGCGTTTCGATCTATCCTTATAGATCTAAATGCTCAATACTCAAGTAGCCTAATCCAGGTTTTCCATTGAAAAACACTTTTCAAATAACTCTGCATTCTTTCCAGAAATTCTACATCATTTCCAATCAACAACATGTTAACAACATATACTCATCGGAAATTCTATAGTGCTCCCACTCACTTCTTTGGAAATACAAGTTTCTCATAAACTTTGTATAAACCCAAAATCTTTGATCATCTCATCAAAGCGTACATTCCAACTCCCAGATGCTTACTCCAGTCCTTAGAAGGATTGCTGGAGCTTTGCATACTTGTTAGCATCTTTCGGGATTGACAAAACCTTCTGGTTGTATCACATACAACCTTTCCTCAAGAAAAACGTCGAGGAAACAATGTTTTGACATCCTATATGCAGGATTTCATAAATAATGCAGTAACTGCTAACATAATTCCAACAGACTCTTAGCATCGCTACGAGTGAGAAAGTCTCATCGTAGTCAACTCCTTGAACTTGTCGGAAAACATCTTAACGACAAGTCGAGCTTTCTTATTGGTGATACTTACCATCATTGTCCGTCTTCCTTTTAAAATCCATATGTACCTAACAGCCTTACGACCATCAAGTAGTTCTTCCAAAGTCTACACTTTGTTTTCATATATGGATCCTCTCTCGGATTATATGGCCTCGAGCCATTTTGGAATCCAGGCCCACCATTGGTTCTCCATAGCTTGTAGGTTCATTGTTGTCTAGCAACATGACTTCCAAGATAGGATTACGCATCCTTGTCATCCCACGAGGTTTGGTAGTGACTTGATCTGAAGTTTCATGATCATTATCATAAGCTTCCACTTCAATTGGTGTAGGTGCCACAGGAACAACTCCCTGTGCCCTGCCACACACTAGTTGACGAGACGGTTCAATAACCTCATCAAGTCTCCACCATCCTCCCACTCAATTCTTTCGAGAGAAACTTTTCCTCGAGAAAGGACCCGATTCTAGAAACAATCCCTTATTGCTTTCGAATCTGAGACAGGAGGTATACCCAACTGTTTTGGGTGTCCTATGAAGATGCATTTATCCACTTTGGGTTCGAGCTTATCAGCCTGAAACTTTTTCACATAAGCGTCGCAGCCCCAAACTTTTAAGGAATGACAGCTTAGGTTTCTCTAAACCATAGTTCATACGGTGTCATCTCATCGGAATTACGTGGTGCCCTATTTAAAGTGAATGTGGTTGTCTCTAATGCCTAACCCATAAACTATCATGGTAATTTGATAAGAGACATCATGGTATGCATCATATCCAATAGGGTGCAGTTATGATGTTCGGACACACCATCACACTATGGTGTTCCAGGCTGTATTAGTTGTGAAATAATTTCCACAATGTCTTAATTCTGTGCCAAACTCGTAATTCAGATATTCATCTCTATGATCATATCATAGATCTTTTATCCTGTTATCACGACGATCTTTCAACTTCACCCTGAAATTACTTGAACCTTTCAATAATTCAGACTCGTGATTCATCAAGTAAATATACTCAACATCTACTCAAATCATCTGTGAAGTAAGAACATAACGATATCCACTACACGCCTCAGCACTCATTGGACTGCACACATCAAAATGTATTACTTCCAACAAGTTGCTTTCTAGTTCCAGTTTACTGAAAACGAGGCTTTCAGTCATCTTGCCCATGTGGTATGATTTGCATGTCTCAAGCGATTCAAAATCAAGTGAGTCCAAACGATCCATTTGCATGGAGTTTCTTCATGCATATACACCAATAGACATGGTTCGCATGTCTCAAACTTTTCAAAACGAGTGAGCCCAAAGATCCATCAACATGGAGCTCTTCATGCGTTTTATACCGATATGACTTACGTGGTAGTGCCACAAGTAGGTGGTACTATCATTACTATCTTATATCTTTTGGCATGAACATGTGTATCACTACGATCGAGATTCAATAAACCATTCATTTTAGGTGCAAGACCATTGAAGGTATTATTCAAATAAACAGAGTAACCATTATTCTCCTTAAATGAATAACCATATTGCGATAGACATAATCCAATCATGTCTATGCTCAACGCAAACACCAACCTCGATGGAAGAGGGAGCGTGCGATGCTTGATCACATCAAGCTTGGAAAAACTTCCAACACATATTGCCAGCTCACCTTTAGCTAGTCTCCGTTTACTCCACAGCCTTTTATTTCGAGTTTACTAACATTTAGCAACCGAACCGGTATCTGTATCTAATACCATGGTGCTACTAGGAGTACTAGTAAAGTACACATTAACACAATGTATAATCCAATATTACTTCTATCGACCTTGCCAGCCTTTCTCATCTACCAAGTATCCTAGAGGGTAAATTCTGCTCCTAGTGGTTGTTCCCCTTATTACAGAAGCACTTAAGTCTCGGGTTGGGTTCAACCTTGGGTTTCTTCACTAGAGCAGCAAGCTGATTTGCCGTTTCAGGAAGCATCCCATTTTGCCCTTGCCCTTCTTGAAACCAGTGGTTTCACCAACCATCAACAATTGATGCTCCTTCTTGATTTCTACTTTGTGGTGTCAAACATCGCGAATATCTCAAGGATCATCATATATGTCCCTGATATATTATAGTTCATCACGAAGCTCTAGCAGCTTGGTGGTAATGACTTCGGAGAAACATCACTATCTCATCTGGAAGATCAACTCCCACTCGATTCAAATGATTGTTGTACTCAGACAATCTGAGCACAAGCTCAACAATTGAGCTTTTCTCCCTTAGTTTGCAGGCTAAGAAAATCGTCGGAGGTCTTATACCTCTTGACGTGGGCACGAGCCTGAAATCCCAATTTTAGCCCTCGAAACATCTCATATGTTCCGCAACGTTTCGAAATCGTCTATGGTGCCTCAACTCTAAACCGTTTAACTGAACTATCACGTAGTTATCAAAACGTGTATGTTAGATGTTCGCAACACCCACAGACGACGTTCAAGGTTCAGCACACTGAGCGGTGCATTAAGGACATAAGCCTTCTATGAAGCAATGAGGACAATCCTCAGTTTACGGACCTAGTCCGCATAATTGCTACTATCAACTTTCAACTAAATTTTCTCTAGGAACATATCTAAACAGTAGAACTAAAGCGTGTGCTACGACATAATTTGCGAAGACCTTTCGATTATGTTCAGGATAATTAAGTTCATCTTATGAACTCCCACTCAGATAGACATCCTCTAGTCATCTAAGTGATTACATGATCCGAGTCAACTAGGCCGTGTCCGATCATCACGTGAGACGGACTAGTCACATCGGTGAACATCTTCATGTTGATCGTATCTTCTATACGACTCATGCTCGACCTTTCGGTCTCTCTGTGTTCCGAGGCCATGTCTGTACATGCTAGGCTCGTCAAGTCAACCTAAGTGTTTCGCGTGTGTAAATCTTTCTTACACCCGTTGTATGTGAACGTTAAGATCAAACACCCGATCATCACGTGGTGCTTTGAAACAACGAACTGTCGCAACGGTGCACAGTTAGGGGGAACACTTTCTTGAAATTTTAAAGAGGGATCATCTTATTTACTACCATTGTTATAAGCAAATAAGATGCATAAACATGATAAACATCACATGCAATCAAAAGTGACATGATATGGCCAATATCACTTTGCTCCTTTTGATCTCCATCTTCGGGGCTCCATGATCATCATCGTCACCGGCATGACACCATGCATGATCTCCATCATCGTGTCTTCATTGAAGTTGTCTCGCCAACTATTACTTCTACTACTACAGCTAACGGTTAGCAATAAATTAAAGTAATTACATGACGTTTATATTGACACGCAGGTCATAAATAAATTAAGACAACTCCTATGGCCTCCTGCCGGTTGTCATACTCATCGACATGCAAGTCATGATTCCTATTACAAGAACATGATCATCTCATACATCACATATATCATTCATCACATCCTTTTGGCCATATCACATCACAACATATGCTGCAAAAACAAGTTAGACGCCTCTAATTGTTGTTGCAAGTTTTTTACGTGGCTGCTATAGGTTGCTAGCAAGAACGTTTCTTACCTACACCAAAACCACAACGTGAATTGCCAATTTCTATTTACCCTTCATAGGGACCCTGTTAATCGAATCTGATCCAACTAAAGTGGGAGAGACAGACACCCGCCAGCCACCTTATGCAACTAGTGCATGTCAGTCGGTGGAACCGGTCTCAAGTAAGCGTACGTGTAAGGTTGGTCCAGGCCGCTTCATCCCATAATGCTGCCGAATCAAGATAAGACTAGTAACGGCAAGTAAATTGACAAAATCGACGCCCACAACTACTTTGTGTTCTACTCGTGCATAGAATCTAACGCAATAGACCTAGCTCATTGATGCCACTGTTGGGGAACGTAGCAGAAATTCAAAAAAATTTCTACGCATCACCAAGATCAATCTATGGAGTAATCTAGCAATGAGGGAAGGAGAGTGCATCTAATACCCTTGTAGATCGCTAAGCAGAAGCATTCAAGTGAACGGGGTTGAAGGAGTCGTACTCGTCGTGATCCAAATCATCGGAGATCCTAGTGTCGAACGGACGGCACCTCCGTTCAACACACGTTACAACCCGACGACGTTTCCCATGCCTTGATCCAGCAAGGAGAGAGGGAGAGGTTGAGGAGACTCCATCCAGCAGCAGCACAACGGCGTGGTGGTGGTGGAGGAGCGTGGTGATCCAGCAGGGCTTCGCCAAGCACTGCGAGATATGAGGAGAAAGAGAGGGATAGGGCTGCGCCAAGAAAGAGAGGAACTCATGTGTACCTTCAAGAGGGCCCGAACCTGGGTAAATATTGTCCCCTTCGTCTCCTGTTACCCATCGATCCGAGATTCACAGCTCGGGGCCCCCTACCCGAGGTCTGCCAGTTTTAATACCGACAGCCTGGCTGAGGGAAAATAGGCAAAAACCAACATCTACACCTCGTTTGGTTGCCTGCATCGAGGCTTCCTTCATTAGGGGTTTGGTTTTGGCATGTGTTTGGTGTCATGCATTGTCTCCACTCACACAACCATACAGTGTTCGGTTGTATACACGGGATATGATTAAGAGTTAACAACTACAAATAATACACATAGTTAATTACACAGTGCCATGGCGACTATAGTGGACGGCGGCTGTGCCGCCGCCGTGACGAACTAGTTGCTTGCGTCGTCGCCACAGAGAAAGTTAGCGCAGAGGGACGAAAAGAGGAGAAAAATGCCCGCGATAAAAAGAGGAGAAAAAATTGCAGTGCGAATGCCATGGCAGTGTCAGTGTAGTAGGACGAGAGAGAGGAGGCCAAAAGAAACGACGCCAGGGACGGCACCAGTGTAGTAGGACGCCGCAAGGAGGACTAGAGGAACAACACTGACGATGGCGTAAGTGTAGTGCGATGTGGCCAGGAGGCCGAGAGGAACGCCAATAGGGCCTGTCCTGAGATTTTGGGGGCCCAGGGCGAGACTAAAAGTTGGGATCCTTAATATAGGCACATAAAAATAACAATGAATATACATATGTATGAAATGTTGTCAATAACACTTAAATGCATTCAAAACGAGTATGCATATCAAATAATATGTAGATACTACCTTAAAACTTCCTTCTAAAATTTACTTAATGCAAAGTCACTTATGATGGGGTCAATATCAATATCATCCAATATGACCAGATTCTAAATTTCCATTAGTTGGTTGCTGTTCCACTATGGCAACTATGACCAACTCATCATCTGGCTTTATTGAAGCACCGGAAGCATCAATATTACTCTTGAAAAATTTGTCAATATCTCCATGTTGTCAATTTATCCACTTATCTTTTTCCTCTCCCTTTTCTCGCTACTCGATGGATGCTTTTTGGATGACATGAACCAAGAAAAAAACGCATCAATTGCCAGCTATGCATTCATCAGCCTATGCCTACGGCCCCGACAAAATGCCGTCGGCATATATTGGCCTATGCCTACGGCCCCGACATAATGTCGTTGGCATAGGCCGTTATTCTGGTAGTGGGAAGGCAATATGAATTATGTGATATATACCTCCGTGATGTATCTCAAATTCTCAATGCGTTTGCCCACCTATACAACGCCTAGAGGCTAGAGAAAGCGATGTGAAGATGGGCCCCTGAATGCCTGAAATCGGCGGCGAAGGGGAACCGAGTTATGAAGGAAATTAGGAGAGGAGGCGGCCCGGAGTACGGCTTCCTTGCCGACTCGCTCTCGAACAAATGGGTAGCCGCCATACCTCTCTTCCATGCGAGCCGCCTCCGCTCGCCCGCTGTCCGCTGCTAGTCTGCTGCCGCGTTGCTGGTGCACGCCATTAGAGAGGGAGAGTTGACGCCGGAGAGTGGAGAGAGGTGGGAGTGGCCGGCGGCGTCACAGATCAAGGGGGGAGAGACGAGGAGGTGGCCAGCGGCGTCACGGATGGAGGGGGAGAGGTGATGGGGGGCTGGCGACGTTGAGATTGGGGTGAGTGAGAGTCGGGGAAAGGGGTGAAACTGTGGCGTTCCGCGTCATCCGGCCAATTTGAAGGAACGACCAGGTTCGGCATATCGACCGAATATATGCCGTTCCAGGAACGAGTGGGTTTCGGTTCCTCACGTCAACCATACACGAGAATGGTACTTCGGGACGGAACCCGTGCCGTCCCACTTGGACTTGGTGATTAAAACTAAACACACCCAAGGTGTCCCACTAGGTATAATATGTACTGATTATCAAAGGTGTTCCTTTTCATCCTCTTGACATGACACATGCATACTCTTCTTCTATGATATGTAGGGCCAGCGAATTATTTTATTGCATGGACAGAATTGGAGGCTGCTCCAAGCATCGCGTCGATGCTAAGCAAATTTGGCTTAGAGACTGTTCTCACAGTTTATAGCGTCTGCTAGACTCAGAGTTTCTCCTCCCGAGCTCAAATTTGCTTGGTGAACAGTAAAATCAAGACAAAAACAATTTTAAAAATTCCAATTTTTTGGGAGAAACATTGATAAAAGTTTTAAGTGCTTGCAAAAATTCATCATGAAATCACATTCCTAGAAGGCGTGGCAAAAAACAAAAAACAAAAGTGATACTCTGAACATCCTACTTTCAAAAGCATTTTGGAGCATTGAATTTGTTTTTTTGCTACGCCTTACAGGAATGTGATTGCATGACGAATTCTTGCAACTAGTTAGAACTTTTGTCAATATTTCTGCAAAAAAGATTAAATTTGTTTGATTTTTTTATTTTACTATTCACCGAGCTCATGTGAACTCGGGAGCAGAAAGGCATTTGGCTGCCACTATGGATTTAGGGGCCGGAAAACATCGCACTGTGGATGCTCTAAGATTGGTGTGCACCGAGAAGTATGCATGCATGTGAAGGAATGATTGATTGATTGGTAGGTATGGGTGGGTACAACCTCCTTCTACCCAAACCCATACCCATACAAACTTTTTATACCCACCCACTTCAATACCCATGGATATAAACAGACACCCATGCCCATACCATCGGGTATCCTATACCCAATGGGTATCCATTGGGTATAATATATAGCATTCAAATTCTTAAGAGGTAGAGAAATGAGCTCAAAATTCAAGTAATTATGGTAGAGTAATATAGCACGTATGTGGCCTCCTCCAATGGGTGGCCTCTTTTTTTGAACAGGGAAAGGCGCCAAAGGTGCCATAAAAATATATCAGTTCATAAACATTTTACCGCATGAATTACAACGCCCTGTAAAGGAGAATATTGCAATTTTTGAATTACAGGACATGGCCTATTTCTATGAGCTGAATTAACACAACTAAAGATAGGTTCAACCAAGTTGTTGAGTACCTGATGTGCACAGTTATCAGAAACTCCATTTAGCTCTCTTGAGATATGAAATACTTGAGGTTGGAGTTCTTTCGTGATATGAATGTAATCTGCAAGTTCCTTCCTGATTTCCCAACCAACTTTACATGAATCAATGCTTCTCTGAGCTGCTGCTCTTGCCAGGATCAGGTTGTCAGTGAGAAAGGAAATCTGGATGATGTTGAGATGATTGGCAATCTTTGCTGCAAACAAGAGAGCCCATGCTTCAGCCTGCAAGGGAGAAAATGTTGTAGTTGTAGAGGCTTGAATCATTATGGTGTAGCTGTCACTTTGCTCAACTGGGTGGCCTCTTGGAGGCATCAAGGGAGTATGAGCAACGGCTGGTGAAAGGCCGACGTAGTGGAAGGCGGTGGTGGGAATTGGGGATCGCTGGATTGAGTGTTCGGCAAAAGTCTGGTAGCGAAGAGTCAATATTGCATCTCTTTGAGGAGTCACATAGGACGTATGAGGAGTGGCGAGCCTCCCCGGCCCCGGGCACTTCCCGTCTGCCCAAGACCTCACGTCGTCCCCGCTCGCCGCCGTGCCGGCCTACCAGGCCGCCGACTTCACTTCACGTACGTGTTCACCAGCTTCCACGGCATGCCGCCCGTGTACGACCGCACCGTCGGCGGCATCCAGGACAGCGACGCCGTCGTGGTCAAGACATGCGGGGAGACGGAAGGCCCCTGCATCAACTACCTCTCCGCCCAGTACAGCAAGCCGGAGCCACCACAGGGCGAGCTCGAGGAGCGGTGGGCCAAGTGGCTCTCCTCCTTCCCGGAGAAGGCCGTCGTGTTCGCCTCCTTCGGAAGCGAGACGTTCCTTCCGACTGCCGCCGTGACGGAGCTCCTCCTCGGCCTGGAGTCCACTCCTGCAACCGGCCGTTCCTGACCGTGCTCAACTTCCCCAGGGGCACGGACACGGCGGCGGAGGTCAGGAAAAGCACGCCTCCGGGGTTCGAGGAGAGGCGTGGTGCACACGGGGTGGGTGCAGCAGCAGCACATCCTGCGGCACCGGAGCGTGGGGTGCTTCGTGAACCACGCCGGCCTGAGCTCCATCGTTGAGGGGCTCGTCGCCGGCTGCCGGCTCCGGCTGGTGCTGCTGCCGATGAAGACCGACCAGCACCTCAAGTCCTCAACTCCGCGCAAGTGGAGGGACTTCTTCATGGACCACACCGCGCAGAAGAGGTTTGCAGATAAATTTGTCCGGGATTTCAAGAATCTCATCGGGCCATGAAAAGATTCACCCATCGAGAATTTTCTTTCATTTTTACTGGGTGAACGGCATTGTTTCAATCTGCTTATAGCTATGGGCCGTGAAAGTTATATTTCTCCAGTTTTGCTAATGGTCAGGTGCCTGGTTTTTAAGTTTGTGTCAGTTAAATAAATTGTGCTAATTGTAGGGAGTGAATTGCAAAAACAAAAAAAAACACGTTAGAAGTTCTCATTCAGAGTTGCCACCACATTTTTTGCGTGCCTAAAAAATCTACCTTCTTCTTACTAATTCTATCAATAAACACTAAGGACCGATTTAAACTGTTTTAATCCAATTGTTGACATGTCGGGTCTACCTGTAAGCGCTGACGTGGCACAAAACGTCAGCACCGTTTGTTTACTCTGAAGTTGGACGAAGGGTCCACCCACCAGCAGCCTTGTCTCTCCCAAATCTTCTTCATCTATTTGAGGCATTCCATCAAACAGGTATAGAGCGTGATCGTGGACGAGCAAGTCGTCAATGAGGGGGAGCCAAGTGAGCCTCCAACATCGGGGGCCTCCAGATAAACGAAAATGGAGATGAAAGCTTGGTTCATTGCCTCGTGTTGTTAAAAGTCGCTAAAAAAACAATACAGAAACGTACACGAAACCTATTTGGCGTTGCAGGCGCCGGTTATATAGCCGTTTTCTGCAAACCGGCTCCTGCAGCTGCGTTAGTTGGGCTCGGCCCATATACCGTGTCTTTAATCGGCAAAAAACAACGCCAGATTCATGTATCGAACCCGTGATGCACCACTACACCACAAAGCGAGTTCTGCTAACTAGCAACTGTTTCCCTCTTTTATTCCTTCGTTTTCCTTTTTTCCTTTTTTCCACATTTTCCCCTTTTTTTTCGTTTTTTCTTTTCTGTTTTTTCTTCTTCCTGGTTCGATGAATTGCTTTTGTAAAATCGTGAACTTTTTCTTCAAATTGATGAACTTTTTGGAAGCTGAACTTCTTTTCAAATTGATGATCTTTTTTTTAAAAATGCATGAACTTTTTTCATTTTCGATGAACTTTTTTTACACTCTCATGAACTTTTTTCAAAATGGATGACATATTTTACAATACAATGAAAATTTTTAAAATTTGATGAAGTTTTTTTCAAAACCGATGAACTTTTTTCGCTTTAGATGAAGTTTTTTGGAATTCGATGAACATTTTTCCAAATTAGAAGAAAATTTTAAAAATTGATGAATTTTTTCTTCAAGTCGATGTTTTTTTTAAATTTGGTGAACTTTTTTTTAAAATTGATGAACTCTTTTTTAAAATTTGATGAATCTTTTTTCAAACTGATGAATTTTTTTATTTGTGTGAATTTTTTTCCAAATTCGGTTATTTTTTTTATAAAAAATTGATGAAGTTGTTCAATATCTGTGAACTTATTTGAAATCTCAATTTTTTCTTTTTTTTTCGTTTTAATTGTTTCCTTTCTTTTCTAAAGTCAACGGTTAGGTCAACTATGACCGTACAAACAGCCCTGAGGCTCGAGCCAGCGAGGCAGGCCGAGCGATCGGGCGTGGCTCGCCACATGGGCTGGCCCACGATTCGGCGCCTGTGAGCGCCAGATCTCTGGTGCCTGAAGCGCCAACTAGGAGCACCCTCGCGGAGCTACACATAAAAACTTGGACGGACCAAATTGAAGGGAACTCCAACTATTTTAATCTGATTCCCCATTTGCTCTTATATCCTAGTGAATTTTCGCTAAACTTGGACGGGCTATAGCACAATTTTGCTTGGCTGTAGCTTCGCGAGTGCTCGTAGTTCCCTGCTATGATGGCTGAATCACGGACGGTCACATTCGGGAAGGCCAAAAAAAGCAGATCAAGGCCGAATGCCCTGATCGGACACGTTGGAGGCCTAAATCCAGGACAGGAGGCATATCTCTTTTTTTTTGCGGCTGGTCAGGAGGCATATCGATCCATTCTACCCTCAGGCGTAGCAGCAGAACTGGCGTTTGAGGGAATAATACGGCGAGGCCCTAGCAGTCGTGCTCGTGCCGGAGCAGTTGACTACAATGATCCGATCCAATCCGATCCCATCGGCTGATCTTCTTGCTGCCATGAAAACACAACAGCCGCGGACTGCGGTGCCGTTCCTTGCTTCGATCAGGAAGACCACCAACAAAATCATTCAGGAACACGCCAATGTCCGGACTACTGACTGACTGTATTTTAATCTTCAAGGGCAAGGTTTGTTTCTCAGTTTATTTTCTTGTATTTGAAGATCTGGTCATCTCCAGATCATTACCATATGAAGCTAATTTTATTCCCTTTGATCATTTATAATCTGTTAGGTTTTCTTCTTGAACATTCATCATGTCTACCAGAATTACCAAGATGATGCTGGTGCTGCAAAGCGTAAGAAGAAGCCACGACCAGAAGTTGAGGCTCAATCTCAAACGGATGCCCTCGATAGATATATTGTGAGAGACACTCATCAACTTGATTCTGAAAATCAAACTGCAGATGTGAATGTTGAATTGATAATGGTCTTGATGATAATGCAGCAAAGGTTGAGGCCTCTGATGCAGAAAATTGATGATGGTAATTTTGTCGATGAAGGGGGTGTAGATAATACTCAACGGATTGGCGACAATAGTAATTGAAAACGATGTCTTGGAAAAGATTAAGTTTAAAGTTGTGATTGAAGATTTTATTTCATGAAATACTAGAGGGATGCTCCTTTTTGGTAGAACATGAGGTTAGTTTGTTGTTGTACTATCATTTACTGTTTTTTTAGCATAAGTATTTGATATATGTCTATCGTACAAAATAAAACAAACTTGAAATTGTGTAATAGTGTGAGACTATGCTTTATGCATATTCATTCTTCTATTATACTAGTAAGGTATACGTGCATTGCACCCATGAGATTTGGTAACTAAATTATAAATAAACACCACACTATAGCATGTAAGCTTTGAGTCATATATGCATGATGTAGATGTTTGTTTAATTCTTATAGTTCATCTCATTCAAAATCAATTAGTTTTGATCATGGCTATTTTTCTGGCGATAGTGGGGAGGGGGATGTTGGTCGAACCATCACGACAACGGCGGCGGCATATCCCCTTTTAATAGTAGAGATAATAAGATCGTGTTTGGGTTGGGTTGATCAGGATCAAAGGTCTTACCGATGAAGCTCCCCTTGGCCCCGGCTCTCTACTTTCGGTGAGGTGCCTGCAGTTCTTGCACTTCAACTGTATTCCTACACGCTTTATATCACGCGGCAAGGGCAGCAAGTGTTGAGCCGAGTCACCAGAACCACTTCCCTTTTTATAGAGCCGGACCTTAGTAGTTCTTTCCACATTTTCTTCTTTATAAATTTTACATAGTCTACGTACAGACCTATCTAGTCTAGTCTAGAAGTAGAAAAGAAAAACAGAAATCCATAATGGAGACAAGCTCAGTTCAGCAAATCTTCTATATCTAAATAGCTTTGGTTGGACATCCCTAACCACCATTGAAGGACGAGAGCCGGCTAGGGAGCCACAAAGTTGTTTGCAGGACAAAGAGACAACGACAAAGCTTACTTTATCTGGGGTGGGGTGGGGGCAGTGCCCCCCCACCCCTCCACAACCGGCGATTGAACCCGTGGTAGTACTGACTCCACCATTGAAGGCTCTTTGTCGAGGAGCAGCGCCCCCCCCCCCCCTCCACAACAGACGATTGAACCCGCGGTAGCATTGACTCCATCATTGAAGCCTCTTTGTCGAGGAGCAGCCCCTCCCACAACCGACGATTGAACCTGCGGTAGCACTGACTCCACCATTGAAGGCTCTTTGTTGGGGAGCAGATGGAGAGCCCACTTCCTTCGCTTCCTTGCCGACCGCTCCCAGTGGGGTGCACCGTGAGCCGAAATCCCTCAAGATCTCCTACCGCAGCTAGGCAACGGTGGCTTCAAGCATCTACTTGTCCGACGCGGTCCTCGCTGTGGTTGCTATGGTATTTTTCTAGTGATATGAACAAATATGATTAGTGGTGGTAGCTTCAGGCATGTACCTTTTACACCACCGAAGTAAGTGTGATTCATTCCCCCCTTCAAGTGGATAAGAAATACAGTTGAGTATTTCGACATGATATTCTGAGGCTGACATACGACACCCCTCCTGCCCGTAAGCAGCAGCAAGCGTAAAAGCAAAGAACTAGAGCTAAGCCACGCAACTGACGCTCACAATCATGTGTGCTCACAGTGATGTTCCCATCGTGGTCACCGTGGTAGGATCTAGTGGTGTGCCGTTATGCTAGCTAGAGTCAGACGCGTCGTAGTCACCATGGGAGGCAGGCTCACGTGATGCGTCGTTGCATCAATCAGAGTCAAGCGCGGTGGTATCAAATCAAGGAGACGAGATATCAAGGATTCTCCCTACCTCATTCATGGCCTGCCGCTCCTGTCCCGCGTCATGTAACATGGTTGGCTAGTCTTGTGAGCAAGTGGGTGGTTCGTTCTCTGGAAGAACACTACTATGTAGCACGGGCGGACACTCTGACGCTAGTTGGTTGGCATCTTCTTGTTGGCTTGCTACTCAACGTGGTAACGGTTGTATATTACTCTACTATGCAAGTAATATAATTGTAGGAAACTGGATGACCCGAATGCCGCACATAGCATGCAAAGCACGCATTGAACGGTTCATTTAAAAGAGGCCAACCGCTTGCCTTTGCAATACACACTTGCCATGCATGTGACTTCGTGTTCTATCAACAGAGGCCAAGTGTTTGCCTTTTTCATTATTTAAGTAATAGAGAGTTTCATGCGACAATAATTGTGGCACCCCGATTCATCAAACCGGAGGCCTCGTGCTCCAGCCTAGAGACCTATGTCTTCTGAAACACTGTATAGCTTGATATAGAATAAACCACCATATATTGAAGTATTACGACCACAAAGACTTATGATACAATACTCTTGCGAAGTATGGTGGTACTACTCGAGCAACTATGCTCTTTACATTATTCTTTGAATGACCTATCATGGGGGTACGTCTAGTGGCGGAAGTGGTGAAACACAACGAAAAGCGCGACGAGACGGGACTCCAATACAAAGGCTCTGTTTGGATACTCTAACTCAGTTAGAGGTTAGAGTTAGATTCTAACTTTGAACTAACCCTGAACTAATTCTAACCAAAAAGATGTTTGAATGACAAGGTTAGATCAACAATAAATTCCTTTTCTCAATCATTTGGCTACTTTGAACCCTATTTCCCGCCGGATTTGGTGTGGCCGGCTCTTGTATGGTCTCCCCCCGCTCACAATTGACATAAACGAATCATCTTTACAAATTGGCGCCCTCGGTGTCCGGCGGACGGGTACGCATTGGCAGCCGCCACCGCCACTGAATGCCGTGTTGGTGCGCCGGTTACGGCAGCCGGGTGCCGCGGCTCCCGAGTTGGCATGCCGCCACCTGCCCCCGACGATGACCCGCCGAGTAACACACCACCGTTTCCTCCTCCACGACCGACTGCCATCGACGAGGAGCCGCCGAAGTTCAGTCGCCGGGCGTAGGGTGGGCGATAGGGAGGGAGTCCGGATCCCCTCCCGCAACCAGGGAGGACCTCGTCGCCGTCGCTTTGGAGAAGGGCTCCATAGAGGCCAAGCCCCGGGAACCCCTCCGCCGCCGGCGCTTGGGAGTTGAGGTTGATATCGGTGTGGGTAGCGGGGCCGCTTGCTGACGGCTGCGAACCCCGCACGTCGAAGTCGTCTCCGTCCATTGCCTGCACCAAAAGTCGTCTCAGATTTCCCTGTAAGTTCAGAAAAGAACACCTACACTGCCTAGTACTGAAAGAACAAATTGCAGGCATATCACAGAAGGTCATCTAAACAGCACATGGAAGGTGATGGAAACTACACAGGATAGAAATCAACTGAGCAAGAGATTGCAGATGAATTGAGGGTAACGTGATTGCATTCCATTCTTGGCACTAGTATATCGATTCCAACATCAAGTAGAAACAAAGCAGAGCAAACAACGAACACCGCCACGAACTATACTGGCGGATCAGATCACGGAAGGTCACAGGCGCTCCTTGCGCTGGCGGAGTGAGCCCTGGCCGAGAGCGACCCGCCCGGCAAGGAGCCGCGCTGGCCTCTCGCGCAGCCCGCCGGCCGAATCCGCTGTCCCTGCGCAAGGAGCCGCGTTGGCCGAGGCCGATGGGGACGGGCCATGCAAGGAGCCGCGACTGCTTACCGACCGGCGGACGGGCCGCGGGGAGACGAGGGGGTTGAAACGGGAGGATAGGGCGAGGCTGCTTACGGCGGCGGACGGGAGCGTGGATACGGCGAGTCGCCTTCACGGGCGGTGCGAAAGGGAGGGAGGGAGAGGACGAGAAGCTTCGAGGGAATGGGGAGGGGTCTGCTCAGGGAGAGCGAGAGAAAAAAGTGTTTTTTTAGTGGTCCTGAGGAGAAGTAATCCAAATAAACACCTCTTGGGTGGGTTAGTTTTTTTGAATGGGTTAAATGCATCTAACCCAAACTAACTCTTTTGTTTGAATATTTTTGGGTTAACTGAGTACAAACTAACACAAACTGGCCTTAATCCATGGATCCAAACAGGGCCAAAAGGGAGACTGCTGGGACAAAGAGTCCTAGTTCGCACTCTCGGCATCCTTAGATTGGGCTTGTCCTGCATCTTGCATGTAGCGAGCTCACATAAACTTCCAAAAGCAAGCAAGGCAAGAACATGGCAATTAAACAAGAAACAGGCTAAAGAAACAGTAACACAAGTTTAACTAGTGTGGACACTTAGCCTGCCCGTTTAACGTCCCGTGGACCAACTCCCGGCATGATCCCCGACTAGAGTCGCTCTTAAAGCAATATGCTGTGACCGAGTAATCATTATGGTCTTATTCAAATGTCTTCAAAAACATCACAGATACATGGTGGGGGTGGAGGTATGAAAAACGACTCTTGCAACAGCAAGGCACACACATCGATCGGTCACAAAGACAAAATTGACTCGCGACATGACAAAAGCAGACGCTGGTGTAGCTAGACTGACATTCTTTATTTTGAACTGAGAGCTATCACTGAGCATGCAATGCATGCATGCGTTTGATTGAGCGGCGCATGCGGACACACTAGCTAGCGAGTCATCCCCTGGTGCGTCCGCGGTGCGGCGGTCGCACCGCTCTTGCCCATCCTCTCCATGTTCCCTTGCCACCCTGCACGTACCAACAGACAAACAAAGAAGGTTAACATGCCGCCGTCGTCGCCGTGCATGCCATGATCAAGCTTCACGGACGGAACATACCGAGGGCCATGTCGAAGCCGCGGGTCTGGAGCTCGCGGTACTCCTGGCAGAGGGCGCAGGGCTCGCAGAACCAGTGGACGCAGCAGTCGCCGCAGGGCTTCTCCTCCAGCCCGTACTGCTCCCGCAGCCTGGAGCGGTAGCCGAAGGAGTAGAGGCAGCCGCCCAGCCCCGTCGCCGTGGCCAGCAGCGTGTACGCCGTGCCGCTCTTACAGCAAGCTGATCGGTCGTTTCCATCGTTAGTGGTAGATCATTCGATCCTCGTTACAGATAAATGAAAACTAGATGAAGGAAGAGTTACATGTGGCTCCCTTGTCGACGATCTCGGCGATTCTCCCGAAGACGATGCACGGGCAGAAGAGCGTCAGGCAGCCTGCACGCACCACACCAGTTACTGTTAGGCCGGCCGGTCATCACCTTTTCTCTAAGGGAATGCGGAAATTAAAATTACTAACTTACAGCTGCGGACGTCGTGGGTGCAGCCGCAGAGGCCGCTGGACCACGAAGCGTTGTTGAGGTTGGCCATGGCGAGAGCCGAGAGAGAGACTTGCGGTTGTAGGACTAAATACCAGAAAGAAGCTCGCCGGAGTTGGCCGGGGTCTTCACGCGGCATGTGATGTGAACATCAGTATAGTTGTCACCAGCGCAACAGCGCTAGCGTCCTAGGTTTGTCGTGCTAGGCCGTGGTGTGTTCGCATTAATTTGCATGCACTACGTACGTACTGTACGTGTGTTTTGACTTGGGACTCAACGACGGCGAACATCACACGCACGACGACCGCTGTTGTGACCTAGACTAGACGACTCGTACCCACTCGATCTAGGTTGCAGCTGATTATATACAACTCGGATACGTTAGCCAACAGCGCGTCTGTGCCGTGTTACCCGTGTAGGCGTGTCTGTTTTAACAGCAGCTGATTTCTGTCGTTAGGTAAGTTGGCAGCTGCATGCATGCGTCCGATCGATAGCTTAGGGCCTGTTTGGAGCCCCTCCGCTCCGTGAGGCCGCTCCCGGAGCTGACGGAGTTCTACTTAAAAAGCGCAGAGCCAGCGAAACAGTACTTCCAAGATTCTCAATTTTTATGAAGCGGGCGGACTGCCGAACAGCGCCTTAGTTGCTTACAGGACGGACTCTTTCGGCGTTATTGGCTGTGTGTAAGCGTCTGAGCGTTTGCCTCCGGCCGGCGGCGGAGCACCTATAGCTTTCTCCACTGCACACACCAGAGTTGACGGCACGTGCGTAATCATGGGGACCGCCTTCCCCTTGGTCACCCAAAAATGAAAAAAAAAGTGTTGCATCTTCTTCCTCCAACCGTTCGCGGTTCTTCTTCCCCTGTAGATGCACGCACGTCTCTCTCTTCCTCCCTCTTGTATCATCGGTCGGACCGCCAGCTCCCGCATCCCGCGGCCCACTACAAGAAAAGAACAAGTTGCCTAGTCTTTGGATACAAGTCTAGCGTAGAAGGAAGAAGACTTTGGCACCCCAAGAATTTTGCTCATGATGTACCACCGGTTGATGTAGAAGAAACATGAATTTCGATGTACATTTTTCATATGAGTGTGTTTGTAAGGACTTATGATAATTAATACTATACGGCCTTACAATCCGTTTGGTCGGAGGGATTTAGTTGTAGGAAATGAGAGTTTGAGGGGTCGGAGATATATAATCCATGGTTTTGGTTGGAGGACATGTGAGTTTAGGAGGAAAGACGAAAGAGAATTAAGTAGGCCAATTCTCACATATCTCTTCCCTAGTCCCCTATAATAATTTAGGAGGGATGGAACTTCTTCTCGAAATCCCACTATTAATTCCCACCACACACCAAATATAAGATTGGGACTAATAATCAACTTTTCAAGTCCAATACCTTGACAAACTCCCACTCATAAAATCCCATTCCCTTTCTCTTACACTGCCAAAGGCTTTTAGGCCTTTCCAAAAAGGAAAAAAAAGCCTTGTGGCATCTTAATCATTAATCCCTTAACGTGTATATAACAAGGGAAAAACGGGCAATCACCCGACTGATCGCTCAGGCGTTTTTACCACATCTTCCATGTGATGCACGTCCTCATGGGCTCCTGCAGGCACCCCTCTCTTCCTCAGCCCATCTCATCCTCTCCTGTATTGCTTCTTTGTCTCTCGATTCTTCCTCTTTTCCGCTCTTTGTTTCCTCTGGTTGCATCCCAGAGCATCTCCCTCTTCTCCATTTCCCGTCGCCGAGGCCAGCAGCGTGTATGCCGTGCCGCTCTTACAGCAAGCTGATCATTCGTTCCATCATTAGCTGGTAGATCATTCGATGGTCGTTGCAGATAAAGAAAAACTAGATGAACAAAGAGTTGCATGTGGCTCCCTTGTCGACGATCTCGGCGATCCTCCCGAAGACGATGCACGGGCAGAAGAGAATCAGGCAGCCTACATGTGGCTCCGTCTCCGGCGGACTGGCAACGGCGGCTGTGGCCATTGAGCCTTGCTTAATGAAGCTTCTGGTCTCTCTCCTGTCTCGCACCCAGACAACTTTGGTGCTGCGGGGTGGGGTTTTGTGTAGGTAGGGAAGGAAAGGGTTATGTTGGCCATTGGATGAAGATTCATTGGATGATTTAGTTACCTACAGCTTTTCTAATTTTTTATTGTTATATAATTAGTGCAAGTAAAGGGGAGTTGGTGCTTGTACGTCGTCAAATTTTGTTTCGTCCGTCCTCGCACCCTCCATTCCTCCTTCGGTAGTTGAGAGACGTGATTCAAGACCATTGGTTCAGCCGAACTTATAGTCTATGCCGTATGATTTAACATCCTACTACATGTGGATCAGTGACATGCATGCCAACTGCATTTTTAAATCAACCATGCATGGATTCTTATGTATAGACATGCATTCTTTTCTTTTTTACGAAAAGGGGACAGGCCCCGGCCTCTACATCAGAATGATGCATACGGCCATATTATTAATAATAATCAAAAAGGTTCCACAAAGGTCTTCCGCTCTGAAAAGCAGAAAAAGGTCACAAAGAGCAAAAGCATCATGACAGGAAAAGCCACAACCGGCAGACAAAAAAAATATAAGATAGGAACCTAAAAATCTATCCTATTACATGACCGTCATCCAAACCGGTTGAAGATATCCCGAGTTACCATCTCCCATCGGACAGATCCAGTAACCAAACGCTCCCTGGCCTCCGTCGGAGTGAGTAGCAACCACATATGGATCAGTGTAGTGGCCCGGAAGATAACCTGCAAGAAATGAATATTTGTTGTTCTGTTAAAAACCAAATCGTTTCTGCAGTTCCATACAACCCATAATAAAGCACATACTCCAACACGGATATGTCTCGCAGTTTCGGAGTCTAACCCATCTAACCACGTCCCAAATAACGTGTTGATGAATAGACATGCATGTCAACTGCATTTTTTAATCAACCATGAGTCCTTATGAATAGTGTCTAGAAATCAATGGAGTCGAGCGTAGGTTCGGTTGAACCATGGTTCCATAAAACATTTTCATTCGGTGGTTTTCTTTCCATAAAGTCCATGCTGGGTTTTTTATTTCGACTCGTACCATTCTCCTTTTTTTTAGGAAATACTCGTAGCGTTCCACACGCACAGTGGAAGAAAACAGAAAAAACCAGCCGTTCAATCAGAAATACATGCACATCTCTCTCTCTCTCTCTCTCTCTCTTGACCTCTATCCCATGATGTTCCTCATGCTAGCGCCGCTAGGGTTCCTCTATCGTGACTCGCGGCGTGCCCCCGTCACCGACTGGGTCATGCCTCGAATGTGGATCTCCATGCTTCAGCAAGGCCCCTGTCAGTCGCTCGCTTGATCCTCTCCACCCGCTCATTCAGGTGTGTGCCACCGTCGTCGCTCGCGTCCAAAATCCCATTTATTCCCTCGACCTCGTGGCGCCCGGCACGAGAGGCGCCAACAAGGCCATGGGTGTTATCATGGAGGACGTGAATGGCTGTCGCATCAAGGTCACCGACCCGGCCGTCCTCACTAGCAGGTGTAGCTCGCCTCCATGGCCTTCACCAACCGCCACGTCTACACCATCGTCACTTCGTCAGCACCTGCTGCCGCATCGTGTAGCACCCCGGCACTAAGTGGGAGGTCCTACGGTGCGTCCCAAGAAGACCATGCAGCAGGTCATTCATTGCCTCTTCGTTCCCCTTGATAACATTTAACCCACCTCAATCGTCAATGAGCAGGTGGGGTTCCTTCTCACCAATTGCATGTTCATATTAATTGTGCACATGATCATGAACACGTATGTTTTCCTTTACTGCTCCATTTCTTAAGATTGTGATAATTTAACTTGCAGTTGTAGTAGTGCTTTTGTAGGTTAGTGTACTGAAGTAATTGAACGTATTCATGTGTTTTTGCTATAGATGATTGATTGGATTATCCTAAATGCTATCACTCCAAAAATTTGATCTTGAGCACACTGAAACACTCGAGAACCTTGAGTATCTAAGCAATTCCTACTAGTTGTTGATTCTACAAATCTTATATAACCAAGCAAGTTCATGTGTGCAGACCAAATTCATTGGACGCTCCAAAGCAAAGCGTAGATTGTCTATTAGGAGTAATTTCTAAACACTATGATATGTCAACAATGAGGCCTATCTATTTGTTTTGTTCTTCCTTTCTGGATAGAGTTTGAGGAACAAATTCTATATATTATAAAAGATAATGCATATTATTGCCGAGCATAAGAAATATCAGAACACAATGATGACTACAAAAAACTAAGGGGATCTACAATGCAAAGCACTTAAGTAGACACTTAAATAGGAAAATATACAAATAAAATAAACATCCCAAAAAAATAAAAAGGAGCTAACGACCCTTCTCTTCAACGCAAGGTGCTAACTAAGACACTAAAAATCAGCTAACCACTCGTGAGTAGACACTAAAAACATCTAATGTACATAATTTTTTTATTAATGAAAATATATAGTAGAACTATTGTTCTACGGTTTCAGGGCCGAAAAAAAAACTAAATTAGGTATGCAAACCAGGAAAAATTACAGAGCAGAACCATGGTGGATTGCGTTTATCTAGTCAATTTGAAGCCCTAGAAAGCAAAAATCTAATTTTGTATTACCAATATCTACGCTAATTACAACTCATTGCCATGGCATTGCCTATCTCTTTCGTGGCTACCTGGTCTCATTTCTGAACAATGCAAGAATGGTGGTAACTTCTGAAAGGATCAACTAATATGAAGCTCAGATCAGGTACCATACATCACATGTTTCATGAGAGCACACTTGCCAAGAAGGAAAATTATAGTGAACTAACATCAACTAACATTGCAAATGTGCCTTCCACCATCATATTTGAGTTGATAGCTCCCCATCATGTTCTTTCATATCAAGGCTATCCTAAATCATCTTATCTGCAAATAAAACATGACACATTGGTAATATTTTCTCAAACATATTTAAAATGAGAAGGATGTTGGTAGAAAATAATTTTCTTCGTGTAGAGAACTCTAACAAACACATGACATGCGAATTAAAATTATCCACAAGGCCTTCTCCCCAAAGCGATCAGCTTCTCCTCCACCCGTCGGTGTAGCTGTTTGGACCTCTGCCCTTGTTCAATGATGGATCCTGGGAGGCGACCCTGCCGGTGAGGTTGTTGGCCCCCTCTCTCTTGACTTGCCACTCCAGTAACAAGAGGACCCTATGACTTTGGTGTTGTAAATTTATAGTTATGGTTAGGGGCATAGGTCATGCGCCAACACTCCCATGGTAGCGACAGACGACAACGCCGTGTAGAATAAGTTCACCCTGGATTTGTCTCCAACTCTGCGACGAGGAGGATTTTCTTGGGTTATTTTTCCGCCATTCCTCTTGGGCGGCAGACATAGGTTTGTCGGGTATTGCAAGTGAGGCGGCAATGATATTAGGCGTTGTCGTCTTTTGGATCCAACCGCATTACTAAGTAGTCTCTTCTATCTGTCATGGTGGAGTTTGTGAGAGTTGTTTTAGGAGTATTAGACCAGGTATTATCCCTGGTCAACGCGGGCTCCAACAATGATGCCCCCCACCCCACAGACACAACTCAGAAAGTGTATGGGTGATTGTGCTTTGAGGTTGTGATCTATCTATAAAGGGGAGGCAAGTGCCCTTTCGGATGTGGGCGATTATGCATCCGACTTGGACAAAATCTCCACCGAGCGCCTTGGCAACCGTCATTGTAATTTCTATGAAGTACCTTGTGATTTCTTCCATTACCAACATATTTTTTTTCCTATAACATTGCACGGATCCCATTTGTACCGAACAAGAAGATATACTCCCGGTATAAACTAATATAAGACCATTTAGATCAATAAGTAGTGATCTAAACGGTCTTACATTTAGTTTACAAAGGGAGCACCTTATAATGTATTGATTTACTCTCAACCAGCATCGACACCTACAAAATATGACGGAAATAGTAATTGGCGAATGTTCGCCAGGTAGCAACTACCAACAAACGCCTAAACTGCCACACGACCTTTACCCCTACTCAGCAGAGTGGATAAGTTTCTTACAACCAAACTTAAAGAAATGCCATAGCCGTTTTGCAAAAAAGCTTCCCAGTTCCCCCAAATACACTAAGGCCTCCTTCGGTTTGGAGGAATTTCATAGGAATTTTAGAGGATAGGATTTTTATAGGATTTTTTCCTTTAGAGCCCTTTGGTTCATAGGAATAGATTCCTATTCCTACATAGGATTGGTTCCTATCCTTCACATTTCATAGAAAAATAAAAATGAGCCTAGACTCAATGAAAAAAAAATTGGTGTCAACCAAATGACATCTCGTTTCCTATTCCTACTCATAGGATTTGAGATACATGTCATCTTATTTCTTACAAAATTTCTATTGCTATAATAATCTTATCCTATGAACCAAAAGAGGCCTAAAACTGCCCGACGAACCTTGGCAAATGTCATCTCTTGTGGTGAACGTTCGCAAGACATGGCAACCGAGTGAGTCGTCGATGGTGCCGGCTGAACCGAACTCTCCTCAGCCTCTACTCTGAACCTCATCCCCTGCTTTCTTCTTCTTCTTCTTCTTCTTCTTCTTCTTCTTCTTCTTCTTCTTCTTCTTCTTCTTTCTTCTACTTGTAACCTGAACTGGTATCCTGCTACCGATTCCATGAATCAAGGCATCAATGGAGAGAGGCCCTGGACGGAAGAGTGATTCTTGTGTGTGCTTGATTTGAACAGCAGAAATGAGATTCCATCAAGTAGATTTTGAACAAGCAGATTCAGCAAGTATTACAGGTTATATGGTTCTGGGCAGCAGCCGCGCGCGTAGCGGCTTGGCCATGACGACGGTGAACTCAGGCTTGTCGGCCAAGTCCACCTCGTCGCCTGCAACCTCCAGCGTCGTGTCCTCCTCCGTTGGCAATGGCACTGGCTTGATCTGTTGCTTCTTGCACTCCCTCCGCGGGTCAATCAGCGGCAGGAAGAGCTCCTTGTGCCGTTGCCTCAAGGCGAGCGCCGTCTTGAGACGCCCGCGGAAGATACGCTTGGTGATGGCCGAAAAGAAGGCGAAGACACTCGTTTTCCGCGCGGCGAACATGAGCCAATCGCGCTGCGAGCTTCTGGCCGAAGCACATGAGCGCCAGGAGGAAGAACATGGCGTGCCGGAATGCGTCCATGACCATGACCCCGCCGTCGGCGCCGAGGTCGGGCTCCCACAGCTTGTCAAGGAGCACGCGGCGCGAAGAGGCGGGCACGGGACGGGTGCAGCGTCTCGGAGACGAGGTTCCGCCGCAGGAGGCGCCATGCGGGCCCGTAGCTGGCGCCCGAGACGGTGCATCCGCTGTTGATGACGAGGTCCGGGCGGTCGGCCAGCGCTCCACCAGGAGAGCGTGGGCCACTCACCGGTCAGCCACGAAGATGGAGAGGCACCGGAGGAGGTGCTCAGCGTCAACCAAGGAGATGCGCAGCAACAGCACGGCGATCGGGCCCGGCGGGATCTTGGGTTTAGCGGCGCCGTGGTGCGCGAGTAGGCGGACGAAGAGCGGGATGAAGAGCAGGAGGAACCATGCGACCTCCCTGGTGACTCTGACTCCTTTGCGTTGGGTTGCTCCAACCCGGCCGACCGTCACTTGAGCTTGGCCCCCGTGACGGAAAAATGAGACCAATCCAAGGGTTAATCCTCGTTGGTTTTTTTATTATAGGAAAAACTTCGTGAGCACCGCGCATTCATGTCGAGATTTGAAGTTAGGTGGGCTGGCAGCAACCTCAGCTGCCCAACCAACGGGTGGACGCTCCGTCCTCCGCCCTTGATGGAGACTGCTCAACAATACCACGTGACAATGACATGATGTGGAAAGATTCTTGAGCAAAGCATGTTTATTTATCAATTTATCAGCTGCCAACAAAGGACGGATACGGGCGATTTGAGAGATTCATTCTCGAAAAAGTAAATAAGAGAGAGGCCTTGCAACCACCCATCTTTCAGTCAGTGAGGGAGACTGCCTCGTAGTCGTAGGGCCCTTTTCGAACACAAACAGGCCAGTAACACTGAATACACAAACATTTTTTGGTTTTGTCCCAGGTGCGTCCGCCCAAGAAAATAATCTTATACGACCTGGTCGTATGTGTCTGACCGAATCTCAAAGCAGCAATCTTCGTTCCGCAGGAGACCCTCTTCTGCATGTGACACGTGCCTGACCGAATCTCAGAGCAGCAATCATCGTTCCCAATTTCACCCAACCTTGATTCTTACGTCCAGAAAGCCATCTGCATCCTTCCAAGATTCCAGCTCTCCGCCGGCGGCGCAGCAAGATGGCACCACTCGACGACGGCAAGGGACCTATCAGCGAACAAACATGGCAGGCTCTTCAGTTGAACCTCCTCTAACAAACGACGACGATGATGACAGCTCTTCCACTCCAACAAGGATAAGCGATGGACGGTGACGCGAGCTGAGCCACCGAGGAACCTGACCATTTCCGGCAGGGATGGAGCACCAAGAGTTCGTCCTTCGTTGAGGAGCTCTCAGTAATTTTTTTTTTGAAAGTATACATACGTAGTAAGAGCAGGAATAGGGAGACATGAGCCCTTCTAGCAAGCTCCAAATGCTCTCTCAACCGTTACTCTAAGGTTGGAGTCTGAGATTAAACCGTCATGAGGAGTTCTAGGATAGTGCCTATTAGAGAACTCCTTCAGATGGTACCTGGTTTTCCTGATGGGTTGAACAACACCTTGCCGACATGCACAACCAGCATCTTCCAGGTAGAACTTGCCATCGGGGATGTTGATGCCATCATGACGACTCATGCTGTCACTGAGAATGTTAGCATTATGTGCTGATCCTTCCCAGCTAGCCGACACATATGTGAACTTCATATCGAAGTCAACAACAGCGAGCACATTATGTCTTGTGTAGTGCTTCCTCCCTCTATATGCTGCAACTTGTGACCTTGGCACCCTGGCAGTGACATGAGTACCAATCTATTGCTCAAATGCAATCATGGAATGGCATTACAAGATGTTGTTAGTGCTCACCTTGAAGTATACAACAGAACAATAACAACATATCAAGGCATGAACGACATACTATTAGTGCTCACCTTGAAGCACGGACACCATCTTGGGCTAGTGCGGATCTTGGCAGGAGTCCGGCTGGATGGTGACCTGATCATCTCTCCTCTTAGCTCCCCAACATCATAGAGCACTTGCTTCAAGTACCTGGAGATGGTCTCCATTGTTCTCCTAAAGGCGTTGTGTATAACCCTGAACCACTGGTTATGACCAACAACATGGAGGAAGATCGCTACTTGCTCTTCCAAAGTGGTGGGGATGCTATTTTCTAGTAGCCCCTGCTCCTGAACGTCTGCACAAGCCTGGCGAAAGGTGCTCTTTTCATTCGAAGCATCCACAGAGCCTCTGTGTCATTGCATTTGTAGATGTAGTTCAGATTCGCTATCCTCTCCTGATCCTGGATTAACATCGGACTATACCGGATGAAAGGTTTTTCTCATTCCGACGAACAACTCTCTTATGGACCAACAAGATCCAGGCGTGAAGCACAGCTATCAGCCATGCTTCCTGAACTACAAGCTTCATCCCTTCATCCACAACCTAAGCGACATCCATGATGCAGTCAGTGGTGGCGTTATCGACCCTAAACGATCCTATCAAACTACCTAGCACATAACAAAGGAGGGGGAGGGGTAGCTTACCAGCTTTAGGGTCGGGGAGACATGGCGGAGACAAGGATAGCCTGACGGAGTCGAAGAAGAAGGGGAGAGGCAGCTGTCGCTGCCGAGGAGTATTGTTGCCGCTGCTGGGGAGTGTTGCGGCCGCTACCAACGCTGCCACCGCTGTCGCAGCCGCAGATCTGAGTCACCGCCACTGCTGGTGCCAATAACAGAGGAGGGTTTGTCTTACAACTAGGGGTGAGCGAGTAAATGGGATGGTGAGGGTATATTTTGTGCCATCTCGCCTCTGCCGTTTTCCCACTGCCGCCATCTCTCACCGAATCCTCCCTACACCGCGCCCTACGCCGCGTCTTCGTTGTCTGCCTGACTCAGCCTAGCTCACTGGAAACGGCCGATTCGAGTGTTCTCAGCGAGCCAGACTCTGGGGTGCTTTAAATTTCGTGCCGATGGAAGCCAAGCCTCCTTGCAGGCAACCAAACGGCCATTTTCATCCCGCCCGAGCCTGATTAGGCTCTATGCAGCCTACCAAACGCGTTCTTAGACCCTTGTGCAACCACGGCATATGCTCTCCTTGAATAATTTGAATTGAGTAAAACGCATTTGTGGTCATTAAACTTGTGTCGAAAGCTCCATATCTGACTGTCTAACTCGTATCTTACTCTGCATTTTTTTGCGGGGAGTATCTTACTCTGTTGACTGGTCAAACGCCACATCATCCTCTCTACTTTACGCGGATCTCATCTACTCCTATCTCCTATCAGTGCGAAAAAGACAAAACTATGCGTTGTAGGGGAAACGAACCAGGAATCTCCCGCGGAGTCCATGTGTGGATAATAAGAGGGACAGCTTAACCTTAGCGTCATCGCCGCTGCGTGTGTGCACGTAGGTGATGAATCACGCATCGAAGGCGATGAGGTGGCGGCACGGTGTCAAGCAGCGGAGTAGGCGGCCACCAGCTTCTCCATCTCCTCTTGAGTTGTCCTGCCTAATTATCCTGATCTATTATTTGACTGCAACTACACGGAAACCAAACAGCGTTCATGTCACCATCTCCCCGTATACACGAGCATCTATGTACTATCTAGCCTTCACATGGTTTTAAAAAGGACAATCTAGCTCACACACACACAAAAAAAAAAACCTGGCAACAACAAAAAAGACAACGCACAATGTGGACCACAATCAGATGATGATATCAACAATGCCACATCTAGATGAGCCTTAGGCACACCCTAATTTCAAAGATATCTCTTTTTGTTCGATGCAAATTGGATGTGTCTAATGTTATAGGAAATACGAATGTGTGTACTGGACAGAAAATGCAGTGTGGCCGAGGCATTCGAAGGAGATTCATCCAAATCAGGATGGACAGTCGCCAACAATCGAAAAAGGCTCTCGCCCCGTATTTTTTTTAAATGGGGAAGCCCTTTGATGCATTCTTTTGACTTGTGAACAAATTTACATCATTCAAAAGCTCATCAAAAATAAAGCAGGGAGGATTAGCAAACCTCAATTGCCCATACACTCCTGAGTCAATGAAGAGGGCTGGCACGAGTGTCGGAACCCATGTCTCCGTGTCACGTCGATTGGGGATTGTCATGATCCTAGGTCCGCCACACTAGTCCACATCTCATCGCAGAAAGACACTAGATCCTTCTTCCGTTAGCCGCTTGTCTAGTCATAGGACACCAACATGTAGGGTAACGCAGTAGAAAACAAAAAAAAAATCCGACCTATGCGCCAGCCCAAGACCATTATGGAGACTGCATATATGGTTTGATCCTTTTTATTACCGACTCGTAGCGCAGCGGGAAGTAGAGTCGATGACGATCGGCGGTGCAGATCCCCGCAGCTAGGATTTACAACCTCCCGACCGTGAGGATGTATACACTCATCTGCTCCTCAGACAGCCCTCCGGGAGGTGGTCGAACAGCCCCACCCGGATGGTGTCGCGGACAGCCCTTCGGGAGGATCTTCGAAACTCGAACGGTCACTCGGACAGCCCTTCGGGAGGACCTTCGAAACTCGGACGGTCACACGGACAGCCCTTCGGGAGGCACTCACGAACTAAGACCGAAACTACGATCTCTCTACAGAGTTGCACACATACGGTGTCATCTATCCGGCAGGGCTTCACCGTCCAGAACTAGTTCCTGCCGGAACCCAGACAGCCTTTCGGCTCTACGAAACTATTTCGCGGGGAGGGAGAGAGAAGCCAGATCATTGCATGGCACTTGTATGTGAGAAGGGATCAATTTTGAGCTGCCCCACTCCTCTATTTATAGGAAAGCCAAGGGGTAGGGATGGCTCATAAAAACCCAAAATGCCCATGCAAATGTCACACATGAAGGGCATAATGGGGAGGGAAGTGGAGCTCCATGGAGCCCCACACATGTGGCCGGCCAACCCCCTTGGGGGACCCCCATGAGGAGCATGCTTGGCCCCCAAGCCCTTCTAGAAGCCTTTTGTAAATATCCCAAAAGGTGATTCACCATAAAATATCCCAAAAAGCACTTTCACTATTCACGACGACATTTTTCAATGTCTATTCGAACTGAAATTATTTATTGGGCTTAGAACATTTCCATTACCCACCATAATGATTTTCAACGCGTTCTGGAACAATTCCAGTTTAGTGATTTTCATCTGCGAAAAGCATCTGAACCGGTTCCAGCAGCTCCGAAACATTTCCGGTTTTTATTTCTGAAAATTCCTAAAAGTTTCCAGAATGATTCTGGCACCCTCCAAGAATTATCAGGCATGTGCCGAAACCATTTTGACTTAATGGCATACCCCGAAACAACTTTTTCGGTTTCACCGAAACTTATCCGGTGACCTCTCTCTGTGGAACTTTTCCGCTGTCCGAAACTTTCATTGTCCGAAACTTTTTCGATGATTTTCTCTCAGACTCCCTGTCTAGTATTCAGCAGATAGATGACCCTTAAGCGTGTGACCCTATAGGTTCGGTGAAGTATAGACATGACCTGGAACCCCTTCCGATCAATGATCAACATCGGAGCCGTGGACACCCATATTGACCCCTATACCCACACGAATAAATATTCGAGTGAACCTCCAGTTGCAGTGAGCTATTCCTGTTGCTTTGCGATATGTCACAAACACCTGAGGTGAGATTTATTGCATCCCCATGGACGAATAATTTGTCCACCATGCAAGTTACCTCGTTACCGGTTTTGTTCTCTTTTCTCGTTTCCGTGTTCCGGCATCCCAGTGATCAAATCACACTGTGTCTGGGGATACCGTAATACCGAGAGGGCCCGAGAATATCTCTCCATCGTCGGAGGAGCAAATCCCAATCTTGAGCTATCAAGTTACTTGACACACTTTTCCATGAACCCGTAAGCCGCCGTAATAGCCACCCATTTACGGATGACGTTTAACAAACCCCAAAGTTCATGAAGCAAGCATGAAGAAACTCAATACTCTCATGGTCTAAGGAATCATGCAAACGTTAACCATCTCTGTGTTATGTACCATTAACTTGTGACGAATGAATCTCTTAGCATAACATCAATCCGGGTCGATTCAACACAAATGTTCTCTTAACATTGTGCCCTCAAAATTGCTGGCATAGACATGCCCATGATCAGGAACAGAACCATCATGCAACACTTGAGCTAGTCTTAGAGGCCGGACTAGGAATACATTTTACCGTTTATTATTCCACACGTGCATATGAGTCTTCCTCTGAGCCTCGTGGTTATTGCAGACTCGAGAACCATAATAGTTATAGCATGGAACATAAACATAATTATGAACTCGGAGATAAATAATATCATTTATTATTGCCTCTAGGGCATATCTCCTACAGACTCCCACTTGCACTAGAGTCAATAATCTAGTTAATGCTAATGCACTTTACACCTATGGCATACTGGTGTAAAAAATGCTTTGCATGTGGTATAGCCTGATGTCCATCGGATCTGACAATTTCAGCTCCTTGTGTATCTCTGCATATCCTCGCATTTTCATGCTTTCACAAAATTCATATTTTGTGTGGACTTGGCGTTGTATGTATGTGAATCATAGGTCGAACCTGGATTCCTCAGACTGAGTTATGGAGCAACTACCTGCAGTAGTGTCCCATTGACAAAAGCCATCTTGGAACCATACTAAGTTCATGAATGAACTATATGATTCAACATCTTCTTTTGTCGCTTCTAAAGCGTCAACATACTTAGTCATTTGTTATAGAATTCGCCACAGTATCCTGTTGGGAACAATTTCCAACTACCGTGCCACCATATTGTGTAAAAACCTTAACTTAAATCGAAAAATCACATGGAGAAAAGATGAAGACTGTATCGATGTAACATTTTACAACGAACTCTTCATGATCTCCGCTTGCGAGAAAACATATCATCAGTACTTACTCTAGTACTCAATGACATCGTTCACTGTTGTCCCACGATCAGTACTTTGATCACTTTAGTATCCATACTCGCAACACCTTGGGAGTATCGGACATATCTGGTTGTTTTACATACCATGGAATACATGATTAATCCAAACACAAAAGTGTGTGGAATTTGCATCATGTATTTTTGCTCATCAATGTTTTGGGACACCGAGTCTTGCAAAAACCTCTTCCATGTGACTCCGGCAAGAATCACTCCTTGGCGGTTTTAAATGCTAAAAGGTTTTAGCACCTTGTCAATATGTATTCATTGCTTAGCCCTATTAGGTCAATCTATCTCCATAGATCATTATGCCTAATAATGAGGCTATTTAGCCTAAGCACTTCATCAAAAAACTATTTTCAAATGAAGTCCTAATTCGTGTCAAGAAATTTATTTCCAATTAACAATGTGTCAAGCACACAAGGTTTTTAGAAATATTATTACGTTCCCACTTACTTTCTTGAATTACAAGCATCTTCGTTACCCATTGATGAAGTCAAACCCCTTTGACCATTTCATCAAAGCACGGAGATTCCAACTCCATTTTGCTCTCTTCTGTCCATCGCTGGAACTCTGAAGTTTGCACCCTTACTAGCATCCTCTGGATAGACAAAATGCCTTGGACTGTAACACATGCAAGTCCTTGGTTTCATTTCCATCAGATGGAAATCCTATTGTCATCCATGTTTCATATCTCATGGTTGAAATATGTATTAATTGCTAGTTTAACCCGAACCGACTTTAAGCGTCCGAAGAGACATGAGACAACCGCCTCAATTAAGAAAAGCAGGGATTAATATGATTAATTAAATCCTAACGATTAGGTAGGATATTATTTACATGTTATTAATGTGATTAGCCCTATAATTGGTCTGATATTAATTGCACGTTAAACATGTTGAGGGCTCACCATTAAAGCAGTCTATGTTGTTGGATGGACCCGGTTTGAATTTTTTTGGGGAAAAACTTCTTATCTATTCATCTTCAATCATGCAGTACAACGAGCATAGGAAATAATAAAAATTTCATCCAGATTCGTAGACCACCTAGCGACGACTACACGCACTAAAGCAAGCCGATTGCGTGCCACCGTCATCGCCCCTCCATCTCCAGAGTCGGGCACAACTTGTTATCGTAGACAGTCGAGAAGTCGTCGTGCTAAGCACCATAGAACCAGCGCATCAGAATAGCAACTGCCACCAATAAAAAATAATGTAGATCGAAAGGATCCAAACCGAAGACACACAAACAAAGACGAACAACGACGTGATCCGAGCACCCCTCTTTGCACTTGTCCGATGCAAGATTTGTGGGCCTGAAGTTATGAGAAGAAAGGAGCGTTTACGGTAAGATCAGCATACAAGATGTTAGTCACTACAAAACTTCAAAAGAAGGCTTGGCTTGAAGGCTGTCCAGGTGTGTCGAATAGCATCACGGAACAAAGAGCATGGTGTAGATTGCGGACGGTCGATGTTCCATTAAAAATTCGGATCTTCGTTATGACATTGGCACAATTGTCACTACCTACTACCGACGTGATGCACCACCGTAATATGTGAGTGACTTCTTGTTGCACTATATGTGGTAATGAAGATTGGTGGATGCACTCTCTTATCATATGTACGATAGCAATGTGTGTTTGGATAATCATGGAAGGGAACAAAAAACTTTCTAGAAGACTAAAAAACCAGACAAAGGAAAAAAGGACCATCCGGAAGCTTTGGAAAACCGGGTAGACACTTCCCAAACCGGAGAGGGAAGCTTGGTAGAACTGCTACAACGCTTCTGCTATGGGCCGATCCACCAAAGGTGTGGCATGAGCGATTGCTCTTTAGCATTTGCACATCTCCGTTTGCCCCCTCTTTGAGCTTGGCCTTTAACCTATTGCCATTCGTTTCCTTTTTAGTATACTACTAGATGTGTACGTGTAATACACGTTAATATTAGGCAGCATATCAATTGCGCGTGCATATTAGGTAGGATATTATTTGCATGTTATTTATGTGATTAGCGCTATATTTGGTCTGATATTAATTACTCGTTAAACGTGTTGAGGGCTCACCATGCGACGACTACACACACTGAAACGAGCCGAAGATGTGCCACCGTCATCGCCCCTCCATCTTCAGAGTCGGGCACAACTTTGTCATAGACAGTCGAGAAGTCGTCATGCTAAGACACCATAGGACAAGCGGATAAGAACAGCAACCGCCGCCAATGAAAAATAACGCAGATCGGAAAGATCCAGACCGAAGACATACAAACGAAGACGAACAACGATGTGATCCGAGCAAATCCACCAATGATAGATCTGCTGGTGTCACACCTCCACACGCCCACCAGCCATGCTAGACGCACCGTTGAAACGGGGGCTAGGTGGGGAGACCTTCTTTGCATCTTCAGGGAGCCGTGACTGTCTCGCCTTTCTGAGTAGGAGACAAACCCTAAAAAAACTGAAAGAAACGACTAAAAACGGACCCCTCCCGCCGGCCCTTGCAAGGATCCATCGCGCACCCATGGCCGAAGGGCCACCGAAGACAAGACAGTCCTGCGGCATCGCCGGCGAGGGGCAAGAACCCTAACTTTTGTTTTGGAGGAGGTGGCGGCTGCATTAACATATGGAGGTATAGTTTATGGACCTGGTTTGATAGCCGTGATTAATTGAATCTGTACTTTTGGTCTTTTTTGTTGATGATAGATATATATAGATTCTTCTAAAAAAACAAAAAACATATACATATAGGTACAATATTCTATATTATAACGAGTCTAGTAAAAAGCTCGAGAAAAAACAGTGAACGCGCCCCCTATATAATAACCTTAAAAGTACAAATATGTGGTCATCTAACTTGATGTCCGGTGCAAATACGGTGCTTTCCACCATATTCGGGTCTGTCTAGGTACAGACATTCCTCCGACAAGTATTATCGGACGGAGGGAGTAGTACTGTATATACAGAGGGACCAAGTAACAGTGTTCGAACTCGGGATCTCAGGAATTAAGCTCTCGGGCTGAAACATCCCGCCTAGGGCCAACTGGTGCTTTCTGTGTGTAACAATTACTTATAACCTTTTCCAGGAAAGACGTGGGAATCAGCTGAAATCGACAATGTTCAGTGCAGCACAGTTTGCGCCTTTGGTTTTTTTGAATTTTGTAAATAGTATGTAAATTATGATACCAGTAATAAACTAACATTTAAATATTCATGTGCTATAAGTATTGTACATAAAAATGAAATAAATTACTTTTGAAATTACTCATGCATTATTATAAACATATTTATATATTAAAAATAATATGTACCAATTAAAAAATGTTTGTGGCGATCTAGAAAACTATATGTGTCAAAACACTATGTATCAATATATATTGAAAACAATATTAGTGGAGGAGGTGCGGGAGAGCAGCGCGGCGAAGCTGAATAGGGGAGCTCCGGCATCCATGCGCCTGTGTTGAAAGGGTGGGTTGTATCAATTGAAGACGACGAGGAGTGGTAGTGTCGGGAGTTTGGGGAGGGGTTTCCTGGAAATAAAAACTAGTGCGACAAGAGTTACGGGGCGGAGGGAGTATAATTTAAAATAATACACATATTTGTAAGAATTTAATTTTCGAAATAATTATTTCAATTATACAAACATATCAATAACTACACAGACATTTGTATAGTTTACTGTTCATATAATTAAAAATATTCATAATTTAGAAGTTAACTACAATTATTTATACATTAAATTTAAATGTTTGCATTAATAATTTAATATTTCTAAATTTAAATGTTTACATATATATGTAATATTTTAAATTATACAAGCATTTTTTAGTTGATACATATTATTTTAAATATATAAATATTTTATTATGATACATAAGTAATTTTACAAGTAAGTTATTTCCTTTTGTTTACAATACTTATAAAACACGAATATTTGAACGTTATTTTAGTTACTTAGATCATATTTACATAGGAAAATGCTTGTTGTCAACCGGCGGATTTTCTCTCACTCGTCCACCGTCTCCCACGGGCGACGTGTGTCCCAGTGAGCGTGCACCGCTTTGCATCCAGGCTTATCTTCTCGTCCGACTGCTTTCATCCACATCTTTTGTTTTCTTTTGCCTTCTTTCTTCCTTCCCCAGCGACCCTTCCTTCTCCATTACGCACATAATCAGGGACCTGCTCGGAGATGTTGGAGACACCCACAACCGAGCTTTTTTGAAGAGATGCCGGAGGCATCGCCACTTTCGTGTGCGGGTGTTCGAGGGTGGATCTTCAAAGTTTCTGCAACATGGTAGTTGTTTCTGCAACGCAGCCATTGTTTTCAGGAATTGTTTGTGCAACACGGCCGTTGTTTCAGGAATTGTTTTTGCAATCTCCAAATTTTTGCAACATGGTAGTTATTTCTGCAACGCAGCCGTTGTTTCAGGAATTGCTTCTGCAATGCGGCCGTTGTTTCAGGAATTGTTTCTGCAACGCGATCATTGTTTCAGGATTGTTTCTGTAATGCGGCCGTTGTTTCTGCAACTGGTTTATTGTTTCAAGAATTAGTGTGTCGGGACGGCGATGAGCCGAGGAGCTAGATCGGACGGCTCGCGCGCGAAGATCCGACGACTGTCGAGGTGATGGATATTTACTAAACGTCTGCCGGTAGACGCGTAGCGCTTCCCATTTACATACTATCTACAAATTTTCATGAACAAACAAAGTCGCAAACTGAGCTGCACTGACCATAGCCCATTTCAACTGATTGGCCCGCATGTTTCCAGGGTAAGGTTATAAAACGTTGTAAATCCTACAGGCCCACAGCCATGTTGGCGCAGAGCGTACACCAAGATACAGTACAAGTTGCCCAAAAAACCAAGATACAGTACAAAGCACCGTATTTGCATCGGACATCAAGTTAGACTAGAAGGTGACGCGCTTTGCCGCGCCATTGTTTGATTCTGGGTTCAACTTCCCTTTTTTTTCTTCGTGGATTATTATGGTCAGTTGCTTCACCGTGGTTTCAGTTCCATTGCGTTGTGTCTTAATTATGTTAGACTAACCACAATGAAAAGTAACATATACTACTCCCTCCATTTTTGTTTGTTGGGCGCATCTCCAAATCCTTGATTTTTCAGAATAGGAGAGATTTAAGGCGTGTTTCATTAATCACAGAATTAATTGTGGCGTTTGGTGCATGCGGTGCTCCTTCCAATTCTGCATGCAAGTGGGAACACGTCAGTTTTTGTTGAGGTGTGAATGGAGAAGGATTTGCATGCAGCAGCTTTTGATCTCCTTTTCACACCGCATCCCCATTCCTTGGTGTATAAAAGAAGAGCCATTTGCTTTGCTATTCCTTGAACCAGCGAGGTGGAAGCCAAATGGAGAAGGAAGTTGAGGTTCATGGAGAAGGAGAGATGGAGGGCGTCCATGGAGAAGGAGAGGTGGAGGGCGTCCATGGAGAAGGAGAGGTGGAGGGCGAGGTGGATGCCGTCCATGTCGAGGTGGATGGCGATGTGGAGATCACGCAAGGCCAAGTACAAGAACTAGAGGATGAATTTCAGAGGGTTGATAAAAACATCCAGGATCTTTTTCATAGAGTGGATCGTGCAACCAATGTCGACGCTACGGATGCAAGGATTTCGGCTAGGTACGTCCGCACCGCTAACCTCGTGCAAGATGTGTCACACAGAACCTACTCCAACCCGACATCAACTTGCGAGGTGTGCATTCATCCGGCTTTGTGCTTCAAGTGTGGCATCCGCGGTGAGCCTTCCATATTCCTTTGCTTAGGATGTAGGCTCCCGGTACCAAAAGATTTGCGTTTTGCGAGGCTTGCGGAAATCCTTGCCTGTGTGACAACTTTTGGTGCAAAGATTGTGCGACTACGGTGGCGATAAACAAAGAAGGGGTATGCATAAGGTGCCGTCGCAACCCATCTATCTATCTAGAGGACGAAAAGAAAGCGCATAATGTGCCGGATAGTCAAGTTTAGATTCGCCGAATGATGAAAATAAAGTGAGTTGTAATGGTTTTATATGCTTCAAGTTTATGTAAGAAAGTGAGTACGAATATGGTTTTATATAATCTTATTATGAGCTTATCTTGGTGATAGAATATGTAAAAGTGTATGAGTGAACCTGCGGATTATTCACAAAGTAATCAAGGGGAATAGCAATGAAGTATACCATAGGATTTGCGCAAAAAAAAGCTACCGCATGATCTATGAACCTGATGGCCGCCCCTTGCATATAGGAGTATTATCTCATGTTGAGTTCAAAACAGTACATTCGCAACACAGTAGGAGTATTATCTCATGTTGAGTTCAAGTGCTACTGAAAATCTGCCATTACATCTCATGTTGAGTTCAAGTGCTACTGAAAATCTGCCATTACATCTCATGTTGAGTTCAAGTGCTCAATTGCCTGCTCAACATATTCTCTGTCAACTGTCAAACGAACAGGGAGACATCCTTGTCTCTCTAGTGCTTTTTTCTTCAAGTGAGGAACTGCATAGTGCATAGAACCCTTGTGCTTGATGATCTCTCTCATACACGCTTGATGACTCAACCAGATCCTATTAAGCTTTTGATGGGGGTACTCAGCAAGGGATTGATTAACCTATTACACATAAAATTAAAAAACTCAATCAGTTCATAACATTAACCTATGGGAGTAGATATCTTGAACAAATAACATAAAATACTCAAATCAGTGCAAGACCTTTGCGACAATCTCAGGTAGAGTCTTGGGCATCTTTTTATGGAACATTGCTTGAATTGAGGCAAACCAACCAAGATCTAATATGTTTGTGTCAGGAGAATTAGGTGGTTGGTATATCATCCTAATATCCCAACCACCCCTTGCAGCTTCCTGCAAAAAAAGTGGATCATCTGGTTTTATATGAGTCCTAGCATTGTCCTGCTGTACGTAGATGGTGTTCCATCTATCACTCTCAGGCCACTTTTCCTTTATAGCCGGCAGTACGTATTTCACTAAGTACTCCCGACTTTTCTCCCTGTCCACTTTATCGCAGGGCTTCAACTCCCATGCTCCCCTCAACCTAAGAATATAGAAATAAAGAACAAGTAAATAATGTGCATATAAAAATTTAGCAGAAAGTAGGAGTAGTAACAAGAACAAGTACCAACCTATTTTGACTCTTCTTTTTTGCTTGCACCCACTCTGTGTAAGCCCAAACCCCAATCTTGCCATCAAATACACAATTGCCTTGAGCATCATACCTTGGTCTAGCCATTGCGGACAAGAACATAATTTTTTGAATGTGGTTTTTATGTTTACATTCCCGGTGTGGTGCCTCCTCTCTATGACTCAAATACATGTTCTGGGTCTTCCGCGTGCGATAAAACCATTTCTCATCTATATGAACCACATCCATATCAGCCCTAAATGTGGGATTAATACCGCCTTGGGATGTTAGGCTACTTCGCTCAAGATGCATAAGAGCATACTCCACACGAGCCCTTTCGTTTGAAGCAGTCAAAGAAGGCTTCAATTCACTTGTTATTCGTCTAATTTCCTTCATCTTCAACCTACAACAAAATATCAAAAATATCTCGTTGATAACACTCACCTCCATATAATAAAAGAATGTTGACATGTAGAAAATTGACAACAATCTGATAGTATGACGCTCACCTCCGCCAAATAGTGGTAGTTGACAAGTTCAAATGTCCAGCAACTTGTTCTAATGTTGTTCTCTCTCCAGGTGGGATGGCCTCCAATGCATCTATGTCGAAATTAATCCTCTTCCTTCCTGATTTGAGCTTCCGATTGTTTTTGACCCCAGTAATGCCGCCACCTTTTTTAGCCTCCCGCCATACCCTTTGCACTATCCTCCTAGGACAATCACAAGCTACTGCAACAGCTTTAGAAACACCATGCTTCAACCTTATACCCGTACCATTACGTTTAATGATCTCAGCATATATGTGACGCTTGTCATCTGTATTGTACTGTCTTCTTGTCTCCTTGTTCGACAGAACATCTAGATTCGTAGGAAAAATAATTAGATAAACAAAAAATATGGAAACAAAACTATGCTGTAAATATGCTTACTCAAATCGATTGGTTGTTTTTGGGTTTGTACAGCCTCTTGACTAGGAGGGTATTCGTCGGCATGGGCAAAATTTGGGTTGTATCCACTTCCTCGATAGCCAATGCCCGAACCAGTTGCGTTCTCTCCGTTCATCACATCCAAACCATTGTGTCCACCAGTTCCTTTAGAACACAAACGTGAGAAGAGAACAGCTTTAGAACACAACAGTTTTAGTACTCCTGCAGCAAACACTGCAGTTTTGGTAACGATCTGCAGTTTTAAAACATTGCAGTTTTGGCAACGCCGACGAACACATGAACACAGGACGACGCGCCGTACCTGCACTAGTGCTTGGAGCTGGTACTAAACGCATGCACTAGTGCATGGAGCTGGTACTAAACGCATGCACTAGTGCACTAAACGCAAACACAGTACGACGCGCCGTACCTGCCCCGCCGACGAACATAGGAGCTGGTAGAACATTAGTGTTTACCTTCTGTGCTGGCTGCACTGAACGTGAAGCCTAGTGACTCGCCACCGCTGCCTGTACCTGCCCCGCCGACGAACGAGATCCCGCCGCCACCGCCAAACGAGATCCCGCCGCTGCCAAACGTGAAGCCCACGAACGTAGAACTTGCGATCCCGGCCCCGCCGCCGCTGTCTGTACCTTCCCTGCCGACGGAGCCACTCCAGTTCGGACGAACCGGCCTCGTTAGGTGCCGGAGGGCGAGATGGGCGTGCGAGGCCGACGCGCCGTCGAGGCAAAGTCGTTGGAGGAGGAAGATGGTCGAACCCAGCCGTGCCGATGGAGATGGATGGAACTCTCGCTCGTCCGGTGAGACCAAGAGGAGGAAGTCCTCCGGGCGGCTGCGCTCTCGGTTGGAAAGCAACCCTAGACAGCCCACGGAGGCCAAGAGGAGGAAGCCGGCGATCTGATTCATCTTGCTGCGTCCGTGCCATTGGACCGAGGAGGCCAAGAGGAGGAAGCCGAAGATGAGCGCCGTCTGTTCGTGAACATCCATCGCCATAGCTACTTATACTGCGCGCGGCGTAGAAGGAAAATCAGGCAGCCAAGAAGGAAACTCGCGCGCGGCGCGCGGCGCAGAAGGAAAATCAGGCGTGGAATCGCGCGCGAAAGGAAACTCGCGGTGTAGAAATCGCGCGCGGAAGAAATGCATGCGGAAGGAAAGTACTCGGTCCGGTACATGCAGAGTAGGAAACGCCAGGGGGAAAAGAAGGAAACCGGTGCATGCAATCAGTTTAATGGACGGGGAGTACTATGCGTCAATTTTACATTTGATTAGGCGCATCTAGAGCTAACTGGCTCCGTTTTTCCTTCCAATTAGAAAACACCTAGGTCCCAGAGCCCTCTGAGTTACGCCTAATAAACTGTAATGGAGGGAGTAGTAACATACACGTATTCCTAGACCATGTTACTACCTTCATAGTGTGTGGTAACATAAGTGTGGTAACATGCATAGCTTCATTTATTAGGTTATAGACTCATATTGCATTGGGACATGTGATGTTACAGTAACTAGCTAAGTTACTACTACTACCTCTCTCCTTATTAACTCATTGCCACATAAGCAAATTTGCTGAGTTGGACTCGATGTTACTATTGAAGTTACTCCCACTGTGGCTAGTCTTAGAGTTTGGTGGTGTTTCCTTCTCTTGGCTTCGCTCTTGCTTGTTGGAGGCGGTATCTGTTGTGCCGAGTCGTAGCTGTTCGGTGCATAGTAGATTCCTTGTCCGTCTCAAATCGACGTCCTCATTCAGCAATGCATTCAACAGAATGATCAACCTCAAGAATTCTGCACCCAAATCGACCAGTTGAATCTTGACCTGAAATATCTCAAGGCTGTAAGTTACAGCGGAAAACCTTCAGGCACGACATCTACAGGTTTGACGGAAGGAAACTGCAATTCAAATCTAAGGTACATGAACCGGACCTGCCTTTTGGCGGGGCTAATCTGAAAGAACTGTAGATAACATACACAACCTTCAGACATCAGCTGCTGAAATTTGGAAAGTAAGCCTTTGAGCACAAGACATTGTATTCCATCACCCTGCAGCTTCGTAGCAAAGATAAATTAGAAATGAATGGAAAGTTGTTCAATAGTACTCCTTCCGTAAACTAATATAAAAGTGTTTAGATCACTAATTTAGTACTAAACTAAGGCTAGTAGATGATGCCAGACCCCATGTAAGAATATTCTGTCAATAGATAACGCAAAACATGATAAAGGGGTAACTCAGTGATCTCATTAAGAAAATGTCCATTCCCGACGGAAATTATTGTCTACATATATTGCAAATAACTCAGCAGATATATATGATGAGATAGACATATAAAACACAACGGGATATCATCCGGCACCATCACAACAGTATATGCATAAGCATCATCACACACAAGTCTCTAAATGAACATCATCACAACCAACATAAGCATATAGAGAAGCACACAAGTCATCTAAATGATCATCACCACACACAAGTCATCTCAAGCATCATCACCACACAAGGATCATCGAGCACCGCGGAGGTCGTCACCGCCAAGACGGCCAAAGCCCAGGTCGTCACTGCTAGCGGCAGCGCTACCGCCAAGACCGCCTCCGCCTCCGCCTCCGTGGATCGAAGTGGTCGGGCTCCGTGTCTCCGGAGTGCTGCGAAGACCACCGCCAACGGTAGATCCACATGTTCCCTGGATGTTGAAAAGACATATGCACGGGATATATGACTGTGTTGAAAGGCATGACATGCTTTGGGTGAATAGATTGGGGATGAACTAACCGGCGAGGGGCCAGCGTTCTGTGCCACAAACTCCTCAAAGCTCATCAGCACTGGTTGTGCTGGAGGGCATTGTGCTGGAGGGAACTGAGGACACCTGCCGGCCGCCATATCCTGAAAAGCCTGCTGCATCTGGCTATCCCTCTGCACTTGGTGTTCATAAAGCCTCTGATGCCACGCCATGGTCTCCTGGCGTGTGTACTCCATGTAGGCCTACAGTATGACATGATGGAACTCATAAAACTACTAAATGCGGAAAATGAAGTGAGCAATGAAGATAAGAGGGAAAATACTTACAGATTGTTGCTCCTGAAAGAGGGACTGTGTATTGGTCACTGGCTGGCTCGTGCGCTGGCTCAGGCTCGGGTCGATCCGACGAAGCTGTGTGTAGGAGATACTAGGAGTGATCACAGCATCGAGAACCGCCTCCCGACCGTGCTCCTTGGGCCCCATGCTCACCACCGCCCTGTCGTCCAGAGGCGCCGCAATGGGGTCAGGTGTGTCAGGATGCAACTTCAGATACGCTTCGGAGTAGGCCTGCTTCCTCCCCGCGGTCTTCTTGCCGTAGTACTGGGGCTCGCCAGGCTTGGAGTCCTTCCGCGTATGGGCGATCTCCCACGCCTGCATGTCTGAGAGCGGCCGCTTCAGTTTCTCCTCCTGCACCACCAAACAGAGATTAGTCATACATAAGAAAGTGATGGTAAATAGAAGAAGAAGAATGTTTAATGGGGTTAGTCATACATTAACTGCCTTGTGGAGATAGTGGTTTCGGTTTCCCTGAGCATGTACTCCCTCCGTCCCTCGGTTAGCCTTATTTTTGGTTCTCATAGCCGCCCAGGCTCCAGCCTCATCACACCAAAGATCCACCAATGCCGCCCAGGACTCGTCTTTTCCATAACACCAATTTGGACACACCTACATAATAAAAGCATAATGGCATGTAGGTGTGTCCAAATTGGTGTTATGGAAGCATAAAGCATAAAGCATAATGTACCACAAGGTAATGAAAGCATAATGAAAGCATAATGAAAAATCTTTTATACTTAACGCCAAGAACTCTGGCCTCTCCAAGGTAATGGCCATCCTCCGCGCTTCTTCCTTGGTCATCTTCACACCAAGATAGTCGTGGTAGTATGTGGAGATGGCCACATAGCGCACCTCGTACTGCATCTGGCGGGCCTTCTTCTTGCATTGGCGCAACACGATCTGGTCCGCTCTAGCCCTGTGCTCCGGAAGAACTCGATAGAATGTCTACAATCATGCATGAAACAAGAATGGAAGAAGCCATGAGTTAAATCATTCATGAAACTAGAATGGACTTGTGCTTCTGAAGAGAACTCACCCAGAAAGTAGTGATCACGGCCTTGGCATGGGTCTCATGGTCCGCTTGGCGGGCCGCTTCCCAGTGGTCCCAGCTCGTGGCCAAAACCCGACGGTCCGGCTGCCTGACTGGATCAGGACAGTACAACCCCGGCCAATATAACTTCAGCAAGACAGTGATGAGGCCGTTGGGAATACGAACCCCTTTAGAATATATCCAGTTGCTGCAAAAGAATGAACTATTAGCATGGGACAAGCAAAATAAATAATAACCGGAATAAGCATGTGACAAGCAAAATAATGAACCACTTACTCTTTTCCCGTGGGCTCAATGAGCCACTTCTGCTCCTCAGTAGCAGGAACCTGCTTTGGTAGCTTTGCGTTGCCACGCAGCCACTCCTTCTTGTCAACCCCCTTCCCGTCACCACCATCATCCCTGCCACCACCCTCCTCCTCGCCTGCCTCCCCCTCCCCAACCTCCTCCCCAACCTCCTCCTCCTCCTCCTCCTCGCCTGCCTCCTCCTCCACCTCCTCCTCCTCCTCCACCACCACCACCTCCTTCTCCTCCTCCTCCTCCCTAGAGGGTACCTCACTAGAGGAGGGCCTCGAAGACAACACCCCTAAGTCGGTGAGGGTGCGCTCTTTCTGGCCGCGACCCCCTGTAGTGGCTCTCCCCCCAGCACCTCGTCCTCTAGAGGCTCTCCCCCCGCCCCCTCCTCCTCTAGGGGCACCTCTCCCTCGACCTCCCTGTGAGGAGTCATCGTCAAGTAGCTGAGGGGGAGGATTACGTGCTCGACCACTCTGATTAGGCAGGCCGACGACCTTGCGTAGGAAACCCACGCCGTCGGCCTTCCCCTTGCCCATGTTCCACGAACCTGCATTGAAAAGAGAAAATGCAATTAGTAAATTAATGAAATGAAGGAAAAGGCATGATAATAAACACATTAATAAAAAATGCATAAAAAGGCATATTCCTAAACTATAGAAAAAAAATACTTGAAACGTACATCTGCTAGAACCCATATGAATCATCACTGTTGTAACCTCTTTCTCGGTCCGTCTCATCATCACTATCAATCATATCATCTTCGTTGTCCGACGGAGGTGGAGGCTCTTCCTCGTCGTCAGCGTCTTCGTTTAACTTTTCTAGCATAAGTATGTCATTTTCATTGACAATGGTCTCACCATCATTCCGTGCATCGTCGATGTTTGGGTCCACATCATCATCACCCAATGGTCTAGCGTCATCGTTTCTAACCACATCATCATCATCATCATCAGGTTGTTCTTGATAGAACACTCCCTCGTATGTCATGGGGTTAATGTTGTAGTAATCGTCTTCATTCGGGTCTGGTAGCTTACCATGTGGCGACACCTTGAACACAACTTCCCAACCCTTTAGATACACTTTCTGGCATGGGTAAGGCAGATAATATACTTGTGTAGCTTGGGTAGCCGCAATGAAGAGATCGGCTCCGGCATAGACGGTTGATGGTTTAACTTCGACCAAACCAATGGAAGGCGTATGTTTTACCCCCTCCTGCGGATCGAACCATCGGCATTTGAACACAGGCAGACTTAGGGTCTCACGCCCCTGGCGGAATTTAACCTCGTATATATTTTGTACCCTTCCATAGTAGTCTACTGAATTTTGACCGGGGGTGTACACTCCAGTATTTATAGTTTTGGGATCGGGGCGGCTGTTTTGGTGCTCCTCTGTATGGAAGCGATACCCATTCACATCATACTTTTTACATGTCACGACGGCAGGGTCAAAACCCATGGAAACCCATCTCAATTCATCATCCATAGATATGTTCGGATCTTTTCCCTACAAGTATAATGGAAATTGTTGCGTGCATTTGTTCGGTTAACTAATAAATGTTGAAGTAGGTATTTAATAGGGGAGTGTGGAAAATTACTTTCTCCATGAACCAAGCAACAAATTTTTTACGTCCAGGGTTTCCATGACGGAGAAGAGTAAATGCCTCCGCCTCAGTAGGAGGATTCACTCCCGTCCATTCCTCTTGAACGAAATCACTAAAAAAAGATAAGCGGTGTTAGACCGAGACTAAGTGAACATGAAACATGATGATGTGGAAGACATAAAGGAATGGTGTAGTGGTATTACCTCGTCCACACTTCCTCAACTTCCTTGATGTTGTGCAAGATATAGAACATGAGGTCCTCCCACTCTTGTCGTGGCATGTTATAAGATTTCGAGGCCCCAGCCCTCCCACCTTGCGCATTGAATAGATCGAGCCTGGGTTGATACTTGGGCTCTTCTATATTGTATCGAGGAACCTTGTTATACAGATGGGGAACATGGTCTGGATAGTATGATGTCCTGAGGTCTGACACCTCCTCTAGGATAACTGCCTCAGCTATGGAAGCTTCAATCTTAGCTTTGTTTCCACATTTCCGTCGGAGATGCTTGTTCTGCCTCTCAGGGCCGTACTGCCAGTGATTTTGCACAGGGCCCCCCAACAATACCTCGTTCGCGAGGTGCAGAATGAGATGTGTCATCGGAGTAAAGAAGCCTGGCGGAAAGATCTTCTCTAGCTTGACTATCAACTCCGGTGCCTTCTTATGCAATTTTTCAATCACCTCTTTACTTACTTCTTTAGCACAGAGCGTGCGGAAGAAATGGCTAAGCTCGGCAAGCACTCGCCAGACATGCTCGGGGACATAGCCTCGATCCATCATCGGCATTATCCGCTCAATCCATACATGGTAGTCATGACTCTTCAGGCCGGTCACTTTGCCCGTTGAAAGATTGACTCCCTTACTTATATTCGATGCATAACCATCGGTGAACTTCAAAATTTGTTTCAGCCAGATAAGTACTTCTTTTTTTTCTGGCGGTTTAAGGACAAAGTCAGCATCTGGCTTGAACCAGTTTTTTCGACCGCCTGTGGGAGGCTTCATGTTCAGGCGTGGTCTATCACAAATTCTCTGTTGATCGGCTCTAGCTTTTACATTATCCTTCGTCTTATCAGGAATGTTGAGGATCTTGTGGAAAAGGGACTCTGCCACATTCTTTTCGGTGTGCATCACATCAATATTGTAAGGAAGTTTGAGGTCCTTGAAATAGGGAAGCTGCGAGAAGGGGGTAATGTGCGTCCAGTTGTGCGTCTCACCATATCCCTCGAAGCCTTTGGCTTTGGCTTTGGCTTTGGCTTTGACTTTAGGCTTGAGAGCTTTTAGCTGAGCAAGAACATCTGCCCCCGAAAATGTTGGAATCTCGGTTACTTCATGAACAACCCGGCCTTTCGTGAAGTTCTTCTTGTCTTCTCTGTCTGGATGGTCTGGAGGGAGGAACTGTCGATGCAGGTCAAAGGCTACATACTTGCCACCCTTACTCAGCCAAATCATTCGCAGAGCCTGCATGCACACTGGGCATGGCATCTTACCACTTGTACACCATCCGCAGAATAGAGCATAGCCGGGAAAGTCATGCGTGCAATAGTGCAACCAAACTTTCATCAAGAAATTTCTCTGCAGATCCCGGTCGTATGTCAACCTCGGAAAGTACCAAGAATGGTGCAAAGCATCCACAAGCGGCTGCATAAACACACCCAATTGCTTCCCCGGGTAGTCAGGCCCCGGAATGATGAGCGACAAGAACATGGTCTTCCGTTGCATTAGGGCACCGGGAGGAATATTGAGCGGAATTACAAACACAGGCCAGCAGCTGTATGGATTGGACGACATACCATATGGATTCAACCCATCACCTGATATGGCTATTCTGACATTCCCAGCCTCGGCTACTTCCTCGGGGTATTCTTCATCGAATGACTTCCATGCTTCCCCTCCCGATGGATGTATGATTTTTTTTGGATTGTACCTTATACCTTCCTTGTGCCACTTCATCATTTTGGCAGACTCCTTCGTGATGAAAAGGCGTGCAGTCTTTTTATAAAATCAAGATACCGAAGAACCTTAACGGGGATGGTTAGCTGCTTTTTCTCACCATCCTCACCGACCACCTCAATGTACCGAGACGAACCGCACTTCCTACATTGCTCAATAGAAATGTCGCCCTTCAACACATGATCGCGAAGAAAATGATGACGCATCTGAATGTGCTTTGTATTCGAGTGCTGAACTGGGTTGTGAGCAATCTTGATGGCACTCTCATTGTCACAGGGGAGAGGCACATTCTTCACGTTGACGCCATAGTCCTTGAGTGTTTTCTTCATCCATAGCAGTTGAGCACAGCAAGAACCAGCAGCAATGTACTCAGCTTCAGCAGTAGACAGTGATATGCAGTTCTGTTTCTTCGAGGACCAACAGACCAAGGATCGTCCGAGGAAATGACAAGTACCAGATGTTGACTTGCGGTCCACACGATCACCAACATAGTCAGAGTCAGAGTATCCAATGAGATCAAAATCCGAGCCCTTGGGATACCATAATCCTAGTGTTGGTGTGTGAGCTAGATATCAAATAATATGCTTCACAGCCTTATGGTGTGATTCCTTCGGTGCAGCTTGAAATCGGGCACACATGCAAACACTAAGCATTATATCTGGCCTAGATGCACATAAGTACAATAAAGAGCCAATCATGGAGCGGTATACCTTATGATTGAAGTCAATACCATTTTCATCAGTGCATAGATGACCATTTGTGGGCATAGGAATTTTGATTCCTTTGCAATCTTGCATGCCGAATTTCTTCAGGACATCCTTGAGGTATTTCTCCTGAGATATGAATATGCCATTGCGCTGTTGACGAATTTGAAGACCTAAGAAGAATTTCAACTCTCCCATCATAGACATTTGATATTCTTCACTCATCATATAGGCAAATTCATCACTATAACGTTGGTCAGTACAGCCAAAGATGATATCATCAACATATATTTGGCACACAAACAGTTCACCATCATAAGATTTAGTAAAGAGAGTGGGATCGAGTGAACCGGGTGTGAAGCCTTTCTTCATGAAGAATTCCTTCAAATTGTCATACCACGCCCGTGGGACCTGCTTGAGGCCATAGAGGGCCTTATTGAGTCTGAAGACTTTGTCAGGATTCTTTGGATCTTCAAAACCACAACACCATTTTCATCTTGCTTGTTGCGGTAGATCCACTTTGTGCCAATGATATTATGCTTACGAGGATCTGGACGATTGACCAGTTCCCAGACATTGTTGAGCTTGAACTGATGTAATTCTTCTTGCATGGCCTGAATCCACTCAGGCTCCAGAAATGCTTCATCTACCTTAGTGGGCTCTCATATACTTCAGCAGTGAAGAATATGATATCACAATTCATCAGATCAATGTCATCAAGCAGTAAGACAGATAAAGCAGTGTGAGGACATGAGAAATGAAAATTCATTTCTTCATGATTAGCCTGCGTCCTTTCAGTCACGTTGTCAGGTCCCCAGCAATTTCTTCAGACGTTTGAGCATGTCTGGAGACCTGACCCTGCAGAAGAGATTAGTTCTTTTTCTTCACCACCCACATCTGAAGGGGTGGCAAAGAGTTCATCACTCTGCGAGCTCCATATGAGAATGGTGGCATAGAGGCCAATCCATTTCGTTTCACATAAGAGTGGTTAGGGTAAGCATATGAATATGCAGAGAAATTCTTCGAGGACTTAGGAACATAATAATTAGAAGAATAATGCTCATATTCATAGCCCTTGGCTCTTCCCTGCGAAACATAGTTGTTAGCACGATGATGTTCATATGAGGACTTTGATCCTTTTGAGGAATTTGATCCATGTGAGGAATTTGGTCCGTATGAGGACTTGGATCCATATGAAGAGTTTGGTCCATATGAGGAATTTGATCTGGGGTTCCTATTCTTCACAGGTGGTGTCATGAGGACATTCACCCGAAGACTTTCAAGGCACCTTTTGGGAACCCAGATTTTCTCCATAGGGGAACCATTCCTGCAGTTAGTGCCAACATATCTAGCAAATACTTCACCGTTCTTATTTTTGAAGAGCTTATAGTTGGAGTCAAATGACTCATCAAAAGAATGAGAAGATTCACATGTATAGCCAGATAAATTAGATGGATCAACTGGAGGTCCCTTTGCAGCAACCCATGAGATTTTGGGGTACTGCTTAGGCTTCCAATATGTACCATCAGCATTGAGTTTCCTCTCAAAGGAAATACCCTCTTTCCTAGGGTTCTTGTTGAGGATCTTCTTTTTAAGCACATCACAAAGAGTCTGATGCCCTTTGAGGCTTTTGTGCATGCCTGTCATGTACAATTCCTTCAGCCCTGCATCGTCAGTGATACTAGCAATGTCCTCAGATGAGGAATTAGTGATAGCAGAGGCAGGTGAAGAATTTGTAACATTAGAAGCATTTGAGCATTCAGGTGAGGAATTAGCAGATTCTCGTTCAATGCATTTCAAACATGGAGGAACAAATTCTTCCTGAGCAGCGTTGATTTGTTGAGCAAGTAATGAATCGCGCTCCTTCTGAAGATCTTCATAACTCACTCTTAGCTTCTCAAGATCTTGCTTTCTTTGAAGAAATTCATAAGAAAGATTCTCATGATCAGATAAGAGAGTGTTATGTTGATCTTGAAGGGAGTCATACTTATTATGAAGTCTCTGAAGACTTTCAGCCAAAGCTTTTGACTGATCCATTTCTTCACCCAACATATCATCGCTTTTATTGAGCATGTGTTGAACCTTTTCCAAGGCTATTTCTTGTTTAGTGGCAAGGGAAGCAAGTTTGACATAGCTTGGTCCAAATTCATCACCAGATTCATCATCACTTGACTCAGATAGGTAGCATTCAGTTACCTCAGTACTTTTTGCCATAAGGCATGATGAAGAGGATGATGATTCTGGTTCGAATGTCATCGCTTTGAGAGATTCCTTGAAGTCCTCAAACCAAGGATCATGATGGGTTCGATGACCTTCATAGAACTCAGAGAGACGGTCCCAGATAATCTTCGCATGATCGAGATGCATGATGTTCCTGAACTGATTTTGAGACAGACAGGTGCAGATGACGTCCTTCGCCATGAGGTTGAGAAGAGTGTACTTGTGAATGTCATCAGCTCCCACCGTCTTGCACAGATCGGTAAGACCAATCTCAGTGACGGTCCATAGTTCGCTGTTCATTGCCACGAGGTGCTTCTTCATCATGGCCTTCCACTTGGGATACTCGTGACCATCAAAGATGGGGCATGTCACTTTCTTCATACCTACGGTCGACATAACTAAAACTCCAGGAGGTTAAACCAAAATCACACAGAACAAGGGAGTACCTTGCTCTGATACCAATTGAAAGTGCGTTATATCGACTAGAGGGGGGGAGAATAGGCGATTTTTATGAAATTCTTCACTGAGGAATTTGCTAGTGAGGAAATTCCTTAGCGAAGAACTACTAGCAGCGGAATAAGTACTCAGAAGTAAACATAGCAGAATACATGCATGGTCATCATGATGAAATGAAGACAAACACAGAGTACAGAAAGCGTAAACACATGATAGTTCAAGATGAAGACAAATAGACTGAAGAAATTGAACTGAGGAAATTGAGAAAGTCTTCAGTCAAAGTCTTCAAACACAGATATGAATAAGCACACAACACAGTAATGAGGAAATGAAAGTGTTGAGGAAATAGAACCAGTTGGCTTGGTGAAGACAATGATTTGGTACACCAGTTCCAACTGCTGTCTCAGTTGTACATCTGGTTGGAGCGGCTGAGTATTTAAACTCGAGGACACACAGTCCCGGACACCCAGTCCTGAGCCCGCAGCTCGGGACACCAAGTCCTCACCGTATTCTCCTTGAGCTAAGGACACACAGTCCTCGCCCAATCACTCAGGGTAAGTCTTCAGGTGACTTCCGAACCTTCACAAACTCGGTCACTCGGTGATCCACAATTCCTATTGGATGCTCTAGACCATGACGCCTAACCGTTTGGAAGAAGCACAGCCTTCAAAGGTAACAAGCGTAGGATCCACGCAGGATCAATCTCTTCAGTGATGCTCAATCACTTTGGGTTTGTAGGTGTTTGGGTTTGGGTTTTGGATTTTCCTCACTTGATGATTTTCGCTCAAAGTCCTCGGAGGATGGATGCTCTCAAATGACAAGTGTCAGTTTCTCTCGGAGCAGCCAACCAGCTAGTGGTTGTAGGGGGCGGCTATTTATAGCCTAGGGAGCAGCCCGACGTGATAAGACATAAATGCCCTTCAATGATATGACCGTTGGATGGATAAGATATTTTGGGACAGCTGGCGCGTAGCACAACAACGGTCGGAAATTTGAGGTACAAATTCCTCAGGGCTATCATGTTCCTCACTGTGTAGGCAATCCGCACTGGCGAATTCCTAACTCCTCAGTCAGAACAAAGTCCTCAGTGACCAGAAGAACTGCGTCTCTGTCACTTAAGAAATTGACTGAGCTGTATGAGATTTCCAATGGCTTCACTCGAAGGGATTGGTAGGTGTAGGATTTGAGTTGAGCATCACATGGAAATTTTTCCTTAGTATTTCCTCGACCCCCTTTAATAGTACGGTGTTTCCTATGACTCAAGAAAGAGAAAATGAAACTACAAAAACAAAAGTCTTCACGCTTCATGTTCCTCGAATGATTACCAAGTCTTCAAGGTCACACCAATTTCTTCACTTTCAAAGTCTTCAGAAAGTCTTCAGAATGTCAAAGTCTTCAGTCGAAGAACTTCATTTTTAGGGGTCGGCTTTCTTTGTAAATATCAAACTCCTCATAGACTTATAGACCTGTGTACACTCATAAACACATTAGATCCTTAACCTATAAGTCTTAAATACACCAAAATCACTAAGGGGCACTAGATGCACTTACACGTGCAAACGTTGCAGGTCCTCCCGTGCCTCAGGTGTATCTTTTGTCTTCCCATACACGCCCAAGAAGCCTAACAGGTTCACGCAAAGGTTCTTCGTCACGTGCATCACATCGATTGAAGAGCGGACCTCTAGGTCTTTCCAGTAGGGTAGGTCGAATAATATAGATTTCTTCTTCCACATGGGTGCGCGTCCCTCAGCGTCATTCGGAACAGCTAGTCCGCCGGGACCCTTTCCAAAGATTACGTGTAAATCATTGACCATAGCAAGTACGTGATCACCGGTACGCATGGCGGGCTTCTTTCGGTGATCTGCCTCGCCTTTGAAATGCTTGCCTTTCTTTCGACATTGATGGTTGGTCGGGAGAAATCAATGATGGCCCACGTACACATTCTTCCTGCATCTGTCCAGGTATATACTTTCGGTGTCATCCAAACAGTGCATGCATGCGTGGTATCCCTTGTTTGTCTTTCCTGAAAGGTTACTGAGAGCGGGCCAATCATTTATGGTCACGAACAGCAACGCCTTTAGGTTAAATTCCTCTTTATTGTGCTCATCCCACGTACTTACACCGTTTCCATTCCACAGCTGTAAAAGTTCTTCAACTAATGGCCTTAGGTACACATCAATGTCGTTGCCGGGTTGCTTAGGGCCTTGGATAAGAACTGGCATCATAATGAACTTCTGCTTCATGCACATCCAAGGAGGAAGGTTATACATACATAGAGTCACGGGCCAGGTGCTGTGATTGCTGCTCTGCTCCCCGAAAGGATTAATGCCATCCGCGCTTAAAGCAAACCATACGTTCCTTGGGTCCTTTGCAAACTCATCGCAGTACTTTCTCTCGATTTTTCTCCACTGTGACCCGTCAGCGGGTGCTCTCAACTTCCCGTCTTTCTTACGGTCCTCACTGTGCTATCGCATCAACTTGGCAAGCTCTCCGTTTCTGAACAGACGTTTCAACCGTGGTATTATAGGAGCATACCACATCACCTTCGCAGGAACCCTCTTCCTGGGGGGCTCGCCATCAACATCACCAGGGTCATCTCGTCTGATCTTATACCGCAATGCACCGCATACCGGGCATGCGTTCAGATCCTTGTATGCACCGCAGTAGATGATGCAGTCATTAGGGCATGCATGTATCTTCTGCACCTCCAATCCTAGAGGGCATACGACCTTCTTTGCTGCATATGTACTGTTGGGCAATTCGTTATCCTTTGGAAGCTTCTTCTTCAATATTTTCAGTAGCTTCTCAAATCCTTTGTCAGGCACAACATTCTCTGCCTTCCACTGCAGCAATTCCAGTACGGTACCGAGCTTTGTGTTGCCATCTTCGCAATTGGGGTACAACCCTTTTTTGTGATCCTCTAACATGCGATCGAACTTTAGCTTTTCCTTTTGACTTTCGCATTGCATCCTTTCATCGACAATGACCCGGCGGAGATCATCATCATCGGGCACATCGTCTGGTTCCTCTTGATCTTCAGTAGCTTCACCTGTTGCAGCATCATTGGGCACATCGTCTGGTTCCTCTTGATCTTCACCAGCTCCCCCCGTTGCAGCATCACCGTATTCAGGGGGCACATAGTTGTCATCGTACTCTTCTTCTTCGCCGTCTTCCATCATAACCCCTATTTCTCCGTGCCTTGTCCAAACATTATAGTGTGGCATGAAACCCTTGTAAAGCAGGTGGATGTGAAGGATTTTCCGGTCAGAGTAAGACTTCATATTCCCACAATTAGGGCATGGACAACACATAAAACCATTCTGCTTGTTTGCCTGTGCCGCTTCGAGAAATTCATGCACGCCCTTAATGTACTCGGAGGTATGTCTGTCACCGTACATCCATTGCCGGTTCATCTGCGTGCATTATATATAATTAAGTGTGTCAAAAACCATTACAGAACATCATGAATAGATAATTAAGTGACCAAATTAATATAAGTTCATCATCACATTAAAACCAAAGTACATACATAGTTCTCATCTAACAACATATAGCTCTCCACAGCATCTAATTAATTAAACCATACATTGAAACTATGTAAAACATTTCAATGCGAAAACAAACGTGATCATAATCGCAACCAAGGTAACAATTGATCCAATGGCATAATGATACCAAGCCTCAGTATGAACGGCATATTTTCTAATCTTTCCAATCTTCAAGCGCATTGCATCCATCTTGATCTTGTGATCATCGACGACATCCACAACATGCAACTCCAATATCATCTTCTCCTCCTCAATTTTTTTATTTTTTCCTTCAAGAAATTGTTTCCTTCTTCAACTAAATTTAACCTCTCAACAATAGGGTCGGTTGGAATTTCCGGTTCACATACCTCCTAGATAAATAAAATCTATGCCACGTTGGTCGGCATAATTTTCATAAACAATAAATGAACCAATAGTTATAAAGATAATATATACCACATCCGAATCATAGACAGGACGAGGGCCGACGGGGGCGGATACCAAAACCATCGCACTATATAAGATGCAATAATAAAAGTAAGAAAATGATACAAGTATCTATATAAACATACAAGTAAGAATATTTTTCCTTTCAGAAAGAAGATAAGAACAAGAGGCTCACCACGGTGGTGCCGGTGATGAGATCGGCGCGGGTGATCGACGGCGGTGAAGACGGTGTTGGAAATATGCCCTAGAGGCAATAATAAAAGTATTATTATTATATTTCTTTGTTCATGATAATTGTCTTTATTCATGCTATAACTGTATTATCCGGAAATCGTAATACACGTGTGAATACATAGACCATGATATGTCCCTAGTAAGCCTTTAGTTGACTAGCTCGTTGATCAACAGATAGTCATGGTTTCCTGGCTATGGACATTGGATGTCATTGATAACGGGATCACATCATTAGGAGAATGATGTGATGGACAAGACCCAATCCTAAGCATAGCACAAAGATCGTGTAGTTCGTTTGCTAGAGCTTTTCCAATGTCAAGTATCTTTTCCTTTGACCATGAGATCGTGTAACTCCCGGATACCGTAGGAGTGCTTTGGGTGTATCAAACGTCACAACGTAACTGGGTGACTATAAAGGTGCATTACAGGTATCTCCGAAAGTGTCTGTTGGGTTGACACGGATCGAGACTGGGATTTGTCACTTTCTGGTATAACGGAGAGGTATCACTGGGCCCACTCGGTAATGCATCATCATTATGAGCTCAAGGTGACCAAGTGGTTGATCATGGGATCATGCATTACGGTACGAGTAAAGTGACTTTCCGGTAACGAGATTGAACAAGGTATTGGGATACCGACGATCGAGTCTCGGGCAAGTAACATACCGATTGACAAAGGGAATTGTATACGGGGTTGATTAATCCTCGACATCGTGGTTCATCCGATGAGATCATCGTGGAGCATGTGGGAGCCATCATGGGTATCCAGATCCCGCTGTTGGTTATTGACCGGAGAGTCGTCTCGGTCATGTCTGCTTGTCTCCCGAACCCGTAGGGTCTACACACTTAAGGTTCGGTGACGCTAGGGTTATGAAGATATGAATATGCAGTAACCCGAATGTTGTTCGGAGTCCCGGATGAGATCCCGGACGTCACGAGGAGTTTCGGAATGGTCCGGAGGTAAAGAATTATATATAGGAAGTGCTGTTTCGGCCATCGGGACAAGTTTCGGGGTTATCGGTATTGTACCGGGACCACCGGAGGGGTCTGGGGCCACCTGTCCCGGGGGGGCCACATGGGCTGTAGGGGGTGCGCCTTGGCCTTCATGGGCCAAGGGCACCAGCCCTACTAGGCCCATGCGCCTAGGGTTTCCACCACGGAGGAGTCCAAGTGGTGGAAGGCACCCCGAGGTGCCTTGGGGGGGAGGGAAACCCTCCCCTGGCCGCCGCACCTAGGAGATTGGATCTCCTAGGCTGCGCACCCCCCCTTGGACCTCCTATATATAGTGGGGGAGAGGAGGGATTTCAGACCTCAGCCTTTGGTGCTTCCTCTCTCCCCGTTACGTCTCTCTCTCGTAGTATAGGCGAAGCCCTGCTACTGTGACGCCCTGCATCCACCACCACGCCGTCGTGCTGCTGGATCTTCATCAACCTCTCTTCCCCCCTTGCTGGATCAAGAAAGGAGGAGACTTCATCCGTTCCGTACGTGTGTTGAACGCGGAGGCACCGTCCGTTCGGTGCTTGATCATCGGTGATTTGAATCACGTCGTGTTCGACTACATCATCCCCGTTCTTTGAACGCTTCCGCTCGCGATCTACAAGGTACGTAGATGCATCTAATCACTCGTTGCTAGATGAACTCCTAGATGGATCTTGGTGAAACGAGTAGGAAAAATTTTGTTTTCTGCAACGTTCCCCAACAGTGGCATCATGAGCTAGGTCTATGCGTAGTTCTCTTGCACGAGTAGACACAAAAGTTTGTGGGCGTTGATTTTGTTCAATATGCTTGCCGTTACTAGTCTTATCTTGATTCGGCGCATCGTGGGATGAAGCGGCCCGGACCGACCTTACACGTACTCTTACGTGAGACAGGTTCCACCGACTGACATGCACTAGTTGCATAAGGTGGCTAGCGGGTGTCTGTCTCTCCTACTTTAGTCGGATCGGATTCGATGAAAAGGGTCCTTATGAAGGGTAAATAGCAATTGGCATATCACGTTGTGGTCTTTGCGTAGGTAAGAAACGTTCTTGCTAGAAACCCATAGCAGCCACGTAAAACATGCAAACAACAATTAGAGGACGTCTAACTTGTTTTTGCAGGGTATGCTATGTGATGTGATATGGCCAAAAGGATGTGATGAATGATATATGTGATGTATGAGATTGATCATGTTCTTGTACAAGGAATCACGACTTACATGTCGATGAGTATGACGATCTACAAGGATGATCATGGAGCCCCAAGATGGAGATCAAAGGAGCTATGTGATATTGGCCATATCATGTCACTATTATTGATTGCATGTGATGTTTATCATGTTTTGCATCTTGTTTACTTAGAACGACGGTAGTAAATAAGATGATCCCTTCAAATTTCAAGAAGTGTTCTCCCTAACTGTGCACCGTTGCTACAGTTCGTCGCTTCGAAGCACCACGTGTTAATCGGGTGTGATAGATCCTTTCGTTCACATACAACGGGTGTAAGAAGTTTTACACATGCAAAAACACTTAGGGTTAACTTGACGAGCCTAAGCATGTGAAGACATGGCCTCGGAACACAGAGACCGAAAGGTCGAACACGAGTCGTATGGAAGATACGATCAACATGGAGATGTTCACCGACGATGACTAGTCCGTCTCACGTGTTAATCGGACACGGATTAGTTGACTTGGATCGTACACTTAGATGACTAGAGGGATGTCTATCTGAGTGGGAGTTCATTAATAATTTGATTAGATGAACTTAATTATCATGAACTTAGTCTAAAATCTTTACAATATGTCTTGTAGATCAAATGGCCAATGTGATCCTCAACTTCAACGCGTTCCTAGAGAAACCAAGCTGAAAGACGATGGCAGCAACTACACGGACTGGGTCCGGAACCTGTGGATCATCCTCATAGCTGCCAAGAAAGATTATGTCCTAGAAGCACCGCTAGGTGACGCACCTGTCCCAGAACCAAGACGTTATGAACGCTTGGCAGACACGTGCTGATGATTACTCCCTCGTTCAGTGCGGCATGCTTTACAGCTTAGAACCGGGGCTCCAAAAGCGTTTTGAGAGACACGGAGCATATGAGATGTTCGAAGAGCTGAAAATGGTTTTTCAAGCTCATGCCCGGGTCGAGAGATATGAAGTCTCCGATAAGTTCTTCAGCTGTAAGATGGAGGAAAATAGTTCTGTCAGTGAGCACATACTCACTATGTCTGGGTTACATAACCGCTTGACTCAGCTGGGAGTTAATCTCCCGGATGACGCGGTCATTGACAGAATCCTCCAGTCGCTTCCACCAAGCTACAAGAGCTTTGTGATGAACTTCAATATGCAGGGGATGGTAAAAGACCATTCCTGAAGTATTTGCAATGCTGAAATCAGCAGAGGTAGAAGTCAAAAGAACATCAAGTGTTGATGGTGAATAAAACCACTAAGTTCAAGAAAGGCAAGGGTAAAAAGAACTTCAAGAAGGACGGCAAGGGAGTTGCCGCGCCCGGTAAGCAAGCTGCCGGGAAGAAGCCAAAGAATGGACCCAAGCCCGAGACTGAGTGTTTTTATTGCAAGGGAAGTGGTCACTGGAAGCGGAACTGCCCCAAATACTTAGCGGACAAGAAGGCCGGCAACACCAAAGGTATATGTGATATACATGTAATTGATGTGTACCTTACCAGTACTCGTAGTAGCTCCTGGGTATTTGATACCGGTGCGGTTGCTCACATTTGTAACTCAAAGCAGGAGCTGCGGAATAAACGGAGACTGGCGAAGGACGAGGTGACGATGCGCGTCGGGAATGGTTCCAAGGTCGATGTGATCGCCGTCGGCACGCTACCTCTACATTTACCTACGGGATTAGTTTTAAACCTCAATAATTGTTATTTAGTGCCAGCTTTGAGCATGAACATTGTATCAGGATCTCGTTTAATACGAGATGGCTACTCATTTAAATCCGAGAATAATGGTTGTTCTATTTATATGAGAGATATGTTTTATGGTCATGCTCCGATGGTGAATGGTTTATTCTTAATGAATCTCGAGCGTATATGCTACACATATTCATAGTGATACCAAAAGATGTAAAGTTGGATAATGATAGTCCCACATACTTGTGGCACTGCCGCCTTGGTCACATAGGTGTCAAACGCATGAAGAAGCTCCATGCAGATGGACTTTTAGAGTCTCTTGATTATGAATCATTTGACACGTGCGAACCATGCCTCATGGGTAAAATGACCAAGACTCCGTTCTCAGGAACAATGGAGCGAGCAACCAACTTATTGGAAATCATACATACTGATGTGTGCGGTCCAATGAGTGTTGAGGCTCGCGGTGGCTATCGTTATGTTCCACCCTCACTGATGACTTGAGTAGATATGGGTATGTCTACTTAATGAAACACAAGTCTGAAACCTTTGAAAAGTTCAAGGAATTTCAGAGTGAAGGTTGAGAATCAACGTGACAGGAAAATCAAGTTCTACGATCAGATCGTGGAGGAGAATACTTGAGTCACGAATTTGGCACACACTTAAGAAAATGTGGAATAGTTTCACAACTCACGCCGCCTGGAACACCTCAGCGTAATGGTGTGTCCGAACGTCGTAATCGCACTCTATTAGATATGGTGCGATCTATGATGTCTCTTGCCGATTTACCGCTATCTTTTGGGGCTATGCTTTAGAGACTGCCGCATTCACTTTAAATAGGGCTCCATCGAAATCCGTTGAGACGACACCGTATGAATTATGGTTTGGGAAGAAACCTAAGCTGTCGTTTCTAAAAGTTTGGGGATGCGATGCTTATGTCAAGAAACTTCAACCTGAAAAGCTCGAACCCAAGTCGGAAAAATGCGTCTTCATAGGATACCCTAAAGAAACTTATGGGTATACCTTCTACCTCAGATCGAAGGCAAGATCTTTGTGCCAGGAATGGATTCTTTCTAGAGAAAGAGTTTCTCTCGAAAGAAGTAAGTGGGAGGAAAGTTAGAGCTTGATGAAGTATTACCTCTTGAACCGGTAAATGGCGCAACTCAAGAAAATGTTCCTGAGGTGCCTGCACCGACTAGAGAGGAAGTTAATGATAATGATCAAGATACTTCTGATCAAGCTCCTACTGAAATTCGAAGGTCCACAAGGACACGTTCCGCACCAGAGTGGTACGGCAACCCTGTCTTGGAAATCATGTTGTTAGACAACGGTGAACCTTCGAACTATGAAGAAGCGATGGCGGGCCCGGATTCCGACAAATGGCTAGAAGCCATGAAATCCGAGATAGGATCCATGTATGAAAACGAAGTATGGACTTTGACTGACTTGCCCGAATCGGCGAGCCATAGAAAATAAATGGATCTTTAAGAAGAAGACAGACGCGGATGGTAATGTGACCATCTATAAAGCTCGGCTTGTCTCTAAGGGTTATCGACAAGTTCAAGGGGTTGACTACGATGAGACTTTCACCCGTAGCGAAGCTGAAGTCTCGAATCATGTTAGCAAAAATCAAAAATCATAAAATAATCAAAGAAAAAAAAAAGAAATGAAGTACAAAAAAATAAAAAAAAAAAAAAACTAAAAAAACACCTAGCGAAGCTAAAGTCCGTCCGAATCATGTTAGCAATTGCCGCATTCTATGATTATGAAATATGGCAAATGGACGTCAAAACGGCATTCCTTAATGGTTTCCTTAAGGAAGAATTGTATATGATGCAGCCGGAAGGTTTTGTCGATCTAAGAATGCTGACAAGGTGTGCAAGCTCCAACGCTCGATTTATGGGCTGGTGCAAGCATCTCGGAGTTGGAACATTCGCTTTGATGAGATGATCAAAGCGTTTGGGTTTACGCAGACTTATGGAGAAGCCTGCGTTTACAAGAAAGTGAGTGGGAGCTCTGTAGCATTCTCATATTATATGTAGATGACATACTTTTGATGGGAAATGATATAGAACTCTTGGACAGCATCAAGACCTACTTGAATAAGAGTTTTTCAATGAAGGACCTTGGAGAAGCTGCTTATATATTAGGCATCAAGATCTATAGAGATAGATCAAGACGCCTCATAGGTCTTTCACAAAGCACATACCTTGATAAGATTTTGAAGAAGTTCAAAATGGATCAGTCCAAGAAAGGGTTCTTGCCTGTTTTGCAAGGTGTGAGATTGAGCTCAGCTCAATGCCCGACCACGGCAGAAGAGATAGAAGAGATGAGTATCATCCCCTATGCCTCAGCCATAGGTTCTATTATGTATGCCATGCTGTGTACCAGACCTGATGTAAACCTTGCCGTAAGTTTGGTAGGAAGGTACCAAAGTAATCCCGGCAAGGAACACTGGACAGCGGTCAAGAATATCCTGAAGTACCTGAAAAGGACTAAGGAAATGTTTCTCGTTTATGGAGGTGACGAAGAGCTCGTCGTAAAGGGTTACGTCGACGCTAGCTTCGACACAGATCTGGATGACTCTAAGTCACAAACCGGATACGTGTATATGTTGAATGGTGGAGCAGTGAGCTGGTGCAGCTGCAAACAGAGCGTCGTGGCGGGATCTACATGTGAAGCGGAGTACATGGCAGCCTCGGAGGCAGCACATGAAGCTATATGGGTGAAGGAGTTCATCACCGACCTAGGAGTCATACCCAATGCGTCGGGGCCAATCAAACTCTTTTGTGACAACACTGGAGCTATTGCACTTGCCTAGGAGCCCAGGTTTCACAAGAAGACAAGGCACATCAAGCGTCGCTTCAACTCCATTCGTGAAAATGTTCAAAATGGAGACATAGAGATTTGTAAAGTACATACGGACCTGAATGTAGCGGATCCGTTGACTAAACCTCTCCCTAGGGCAAAACATGATCAACACCAGAATTCCATGGGTGTTCGATTCATCACAATGTAACTAGATTATTGACTCTAGTGCAAGTGGGAGACTGTTGGAAATATGCCCTAGAGGCAATAATAAAAGTATTATTATTATATTTCTTTGTTCATGATAATTGTCTTTATTCATGCTATAACTGTATTATCCGGAAATCGTAATACACGTGTGAATACATAGACCATGATATGTCCCTAGTAAGCCTTTAGTTGACTAGCTCGTTGATCAACAGATAGTCATGGTTTCCTGGCTATGGACATTGGATGTCATTGATAACGGGATCACATCATTAGGAGAATGATGTGATGGACAAGACCCAATCCTAAGCATAGCACAAAGATCGTGTAGTTCGTTTGCTAGAGCTTTTCCAATGTCAAGTATCTTTTCCTTTGACCATGAGATCGTGTAACTCCCGGATACCGTAGGAGTGCTTTGGGTGTATCAAACGTCACAACGTAACTGGGTGACTATAAAGGTGCATTACAGGTATCTCCGAAAGTGTCTGTTGGGTTGACACGGATCGAGACTGGGATTTGTCACTCTGGATAACGGAGAGGTATCACTGGGCCCACTCGGTAATGCATCATCATTATGAGCTCAAGGTGACCAAGTGGTTGATCACGGGATCATGCATTACGGTACGAGTAAAGTGACTTGCCGGTAACGAGATTGAACAAGGTATTGGGATACCGACGATCGAGTCTCGGGCAAGTAACATACCGATTGACAAAGGGAATTGTATACGGGGTTGATTAATCCTCGACATCGTGGTTCATCCGATGAGATCATCGTGGAGCATGTGGGAGCCATCATGGGTATCCAGATCCCGCTGTTGGTTATTGACCGGAGAGTCGTCTCGGTCATGTCTGCTTGTCTCCCGAACCCGTAGGGTCTACACACTTAAGGTTCGGTGACGCTAGGGTTATGAAGATATGAATATGCAGTAACCCGAATGTTGTTCGGAGTCCCGGATGAGATCCCGGACGTCACGAGGAGTTCCGGAATGGTCCGGAGGTAAAGAATTATATATAGGAAGTGCTGTTTCGGCCATCGGGACAAGTTTCGGGGTTATCGGTATTGTACCGGGACCACCGGGGTGGGGCCACCTGTCCCGGGGGGGCCACATGGGCTGTAGGGGGTGCGCCTTGGCCTTCATGGGCCAAGGGCACCAGCCCTACTAGGCCCATGCGCCTAGGGTTTCCACCACGGAGGAGTCCAAGTGGTGGAAGGCACCCCGAGGTGCCTTGGGGGGGAGGGAAACCCTCCCCTGGCCGCCGCACCTAGGAGATTGGATCTCCTAGGCTGCGCACCCCCCCTTGGACCTCCTATATATAGTGGGGGAGAGGAGGGATTTCAGACCTCAGCCTTTGGTGCTTCCTCTCTCCCCGTTACGTCTCTCTCTCGTAGTATAGGCGAAGCCCTGCTACTGTGACGCCCTGCATCCACCACCACGCCGTCGTGCTGCTGGATCTTCATCAACCTCTCTTCCCCCCTTGCTGGATCAAGAAAGGAGGAGACTTCATCCGTTCCGTACGTGTGTTGAACGCGGAGGCACCGTCCGTTCGGTGCTTGATCATCGGTGATTTGAATCACGTCGTGTTCGACTACATCATCCCCGTTCTTTGAACGCTTCCGCTCGCGATCTACAAGGTACGTAGATGCATCTAATCACTCGTTGCTAGATGAACTCCTAGATGGATCTTGGTGAAACGAGTAGGAAAAATTTTGTTTTCTGCAACGTTCCCCAACAGACGGGGGTGGGGCGTGACGGACCGCTAAACCTAGACAAATATTGAGGAAAATGGAGCTTGGAGGTCGAGCTTGGAGAGGAGAAAGCTTAAGTAGTGTGGCTCGGGCATTCCATCGAACACCTTGCGTGCATAGGACGTGAGCTAGAGCACCACCAAGCCCTCTCCCCCTCGGCAAGAAAAAACAGAGCAGTGTGCTCTGCTCTTGCGCGAGGGGGTATATATAGGCACCACCATTGACCCTGGTTGGTGGCATGAACCGAGACTAAAGGGGGGGGGGCTTTGGTCCCGCTTCATGTCACCAATCGGGACCAATGGTGGTGGGCCAGTAGCCAGGCCCATTGGTCCCGGTTCGTCCCACCAACCGGGACCAAAAGGTCCAGACGAACCAGGACCAATGGCCCACGTGGCCCGGCCGGCCCCCTAGGCTCACGAACCGGGTCCAATGCACCCATTGGTCCCGGTTCTAGACTGAACCGGGACTAATGGGCTTACCCGGCCTGAACCTTTGCCCCCTTTTCTACTAGTGTATGGAGGCTCAAGGGGGACGCCGTGTGATGAAATACGAGTTTTTATTTTTTGAACTATATAATTTGTATTGAACTATTTGTTGTTGTACTATTTTGTTGAAGTATTTGATTTTTCTGTGATGAAATATGTGATAAGAAATAATTGTGTTGATAATTGAACGCCGAGACACGGCGAAACCACGCCGAAAAAGGGGCTATTCTCGCCCATATGGGCCCTTTATTCGCCGAAATGGGGCTGCAAAGTGGGCCAATTTCGGCGCCTGGGGGCGAGCTGGGGGCGACGACTGGGCGCAAAACCGCCCCCAGCGCCGATTGTATTGCCGGCTCGCCCCTGGGGGCGATTTTTACGCGTCCTGGGGGGCCAACGGCTGGAGATGCTCTAATGCCTTTAGCCGCTCGAACCGGGACTAATGTGTATATTGAGCTGTGACCAAAGCCCTGTTTTCTACTAGTGTGTTACTTGCCCGAGATTCGATCATCGGTATCTTCATACCTAGTTCAATCTCATTACCGGCAAGTCTCTTTACTCGTTCCGTAATACATCATCCCGCAACTAACTCATTAGTCACTTTGCTTGCAAGGCTTCTTATGATGTGTATTACTGAGAGGGCCCAGAGATACCTCTCCGATATCTGGAATGACAAATCCTAATCTGGATCAATGCCAACCCAACAAACACCTTCGGAGATACCTGTAGAGCACCTTTATAATCACCCAATTACGTTGTGACGTTTGATAGCACACAAGGTATTCTTCTGGAATCCGGGAGTTGCATAATCTCATAGTCAAAGGAATATGTATTTGACATGAAGAAAGCAATAGCAATAAAACTGAACGATCAATATGCTAAGCTAACGGATGGGTCTTGTCCATCACATCATTCTCCTAATGATGTGATCCCGTTCATCAAATGACAACACATGTCTATGGTTAGGAAATTTAACCATCTTTGATTAACGAGCTAGTCTAGTAGAGGCTTACCAGGGACACGGTGTATTGTCTACGTATCACACATGAATCGAGTTTTCGGTTAATATAATTATAGCATGAATAATAAACATCTATCATGATATAAGGAAATATAAAATAACAAATTTATTATTGCATCTAGGGCATATTTCCTTCACCGACGGCGGCGTCGTCGGTCTGCCTCATCTCGGGTTGCCTTAGGGTCATGGCGGCGCGGTAGATCCCAACCTTGCCGATGGGAGGCCTCTTTTTTTCTGTCCTTCGAGTTTTTTAGGGTTTGTGTCCTACTCAGGAACACAAAACAGCGACGACTCCCTGAAGATGGAATAAGGTTCTCCCCGCCTAGCCCCCACCCCCCGGTGGTGTATCTAGCAATCGATGGGCATGTGGAGATGTTTCTCCGGAGGATCTGTCCTTGGTGGATTTGCTCGGATCTGGTCGTAGTTCGTCTACATTCGTGTGTTTTCAGGTTGGACCCTTCTGATCTACGCTACTCTTCATCGGTGGCGATTGTTGTTCTGTTGCGCTGGTCATATGGGGCCTTAGCACGATGACTTCCCGACTATATACTACAACAAGTTTTGCCCGGCTCTGCCGAGGGAGGGGCGATGACGATGGTGCGCCTTCAGCTCGCTTCAGTGCTTGTAGTTGTCGCTAGGTGGTCTACGGATCTGAATGTAATTTTTATTATTTATGATGTTCGTTGTACTGCCATGATTGAAGATGAATAGATTGAAAGAATTCTCGCAAAAAGGAGGAAAATAAGAAGTCCCTCCATCTCCGGCCAGCGAGTCGAGAGCTGCTGCAAAAAAAAAAGTTGTCATAGTTGTGTATGTGATGAAATTATATTATAAGAAAATATATGATTTTTTCTTGGTCAGTATATGTATATTTGTCTAGGTTTTTTTTGAATGTGTAGTTGCATGGTTAGTTTTAATCCATTCGTTCCTACACGTCTCCCTGCATAACCCCCCCCCCCCAAAAAAAAACAATAAAAAGTATTGACGTCGTGTCTCCTGTACTAGTACTCGTGTGTGTTTCGAGCTTAGGCTAGCTGATGCAGTGCTTCCAGCCTTGTAGGCCTCACCAGTAGCCCCTTTGCCAAGCTTGACAGTGATGCCTAACTAACTATATGAAAAACATCTTTGCTAACTCATAAAAGCAACAGTGTAGGTAAATAAACTCATTTTCACATGTTGTGACAAACTAACTTCGTCCAGCTGACCCAAAACCAGAGAAAACAGAGTTGTAATGCACAGAGAGACTGTATGAATGTTAAGGCTGATTTACAAATTAATTTGATAATAAACTGAACATATCAGGATATACACCAGTTGACTGCAAAGAAAAGAAATCATCATCTACTAATACTCCACTAAATGAACATTATCAATTAACATCTCCAGAATTGTACTACTATACATGACATAGAATGGCTAACAGTACTTGTTCTTCTCTCAAAGCTGTCAAGAAAATACAATCAGTAGAAAAGTTAGAAGGATTTTGAGCACTACACTCCAGTTACCAATAGACATGGCTGATCTCTGACCAGTTAATTTATGAATCATCAGATTTACCTATAAGGGGGCAATTGTCTGTAAGATGTGATTTTCTTGTATGAATTTCATAGATAAATATGTAAATAGAAGTTAGGACTTGCTTACATACCTGGATATTTACATTCACATAGAGAGACAATATATCTACAATTCACATGTAGGACACAAGAATGTATAGTAACAAACTCACAATCGTGCTAATCTATGAACTCCATACAACAATGATATTATAGATCTCTTGTTTTGTTGATATATTGAAATATAGAGGAAGGAGATATAGTCGACAGGAGAGAAGAAACTATCAATCGTGCAAATGTTACCTCGCCATAGTACCATTGGTCCAAAGGCACTCAAGTAATAATCAAAACACAAAAAATGACAAATGGCACTAGGAGTTTTGGAGCCCGTCCATCTTATTTAGATGATCTGGGAAAGAGCAATGATTTTGCCCTCTTCTGGATTTAAAATACAATTAGAAAAGCTCAGTGCATTCGTGAATAGGTGCTTTAAGCTCATCCAAATTCTTAGTTTTAAAAATGAAGAACCCCTCTCAAAACACAATTTAATACATCATAGTTATGCAAACATTGCCAATTTAATTTTCTGTTACGCAATAGTTAAAAAATAGAAACTCCTAGTACAACATACATATATACAGTATATCAAAAAGCATGGCTAGAGTTGTTTTGTTATTAAAATGCCCCCTCTTGTGAGTTTAATAGCAGTTTAGGATAAAATCGTGGATCGCTACACCATTCACTAAAATTGAGCATTGGATGGCTTCAAAGATCCAGCTGATGGTGATAAACTGATGATGCACACAGTTAGCTTCCTACTTAGGACAAAGCTTACACGTATCCCGGGCCAATTGTGCTGATCAGAAAGGCAAAATAAATGGAAACCCACTTCCTACACAAAAGTACTGACACTTCAAACACACACACACACACACACACACACACACACACACACACACACACACACACACACACAACGTATATGACACTTTGTAGACTCAAGACCTGTATTATAGGTGTGCTAATGCCTAAAGTGCCAGAACAAATCATGCTCCTATGCATATAACAACACAGACATGCATAAACTCGTCACAAATTTCTGATGAAAAGGGTCGGGGCGTCACGAGGCCACATGATTTTTCATAGGAAATACTTCTGGTCATGTGTCATCTAAAAGTATATACATGCAAGGACCTTTTCTCTCTTGATATTGGAAACATCTACCTGCCTGGAAACATGCTAGAAGCATGATGCAGACCAGAGGCAAAGTATTTTTTTTCGAATTAAGAAGCTACAGAGAGAGCAGTGAGCAGTGATCCTCGCCTAGTTAGTGCATGCGCGCGCGCACACACACACATCAAGCCAATACACCATACACACAGCAGCAGCATGCAAGCCACAAATACAAGTGTGGCGCAGCGCACGGGAAAGCCAGAGACACAACCAATAGAGCGAGGAGCAGACAGCCACGCTTGCTGTTGAGCCGTTCATACTAAAATGGATCAAAGAGTAGGACATTTCTATTCTCAAACCTTCATTGTAGGGAGTAATTATCAAACAGAGAAACAAAAGGAAAGAAAAGCAAGAAGTTACCTTCCTCCATCCATTTTTTTATTTTCTTTCACGCATATACATCAGACCAACACACAAGCACTATAAGTATTTAAACCATAATTCCCAATTCAAAAACACAGTAATATTATAGCACCACATACTACTCTTCGTAAAGTAAAACCGGGCATGCGAAGTCATGACTGACGTATGCAGCTTAGGGAGGATTCGATTGTGCTATTAGCTAGTCAGCACGTACATTATAGAGCTTGTTCATGCTAAGAACATCTACTATTATATTCTTATAACCACACTTCATGTTTCTATTTTCTAAACTAAAATTAGTGATCTAACTACAGTGAAAAACAAACACATATATAGCTGACAGAATTACCTCGCGAAGCTATTATCAAGGCAGTAGCAAAATATTATGCTATCCTAATCATATTACCAAATTACAATTGACCGATTCTTGTCTAGGTTTTAAATTTGAAAAGGGAGAACAACTCACCATGCTCACCGCTTTTAGTCATGTTTACTATCACCAGTCCCCTCCCCGCCACCCGAATCCTCATTGATCCCTGCAAATCTTTGAAAGCATCCAAATAACCAATATGTATCTACAAAATAGAAAAATCAAATTAATAAAAAATATCTAATTGATGGAAGGAACTTCATTTTGGCATCCATGGTCAAAACATCAACATAAAATTCAAATATTTAGACCTGACGATAAGTGAGACAGGATGTCGTAAAAAGCAGAGTCTTTCTCAATCATTTATGTGGGACAAACTACATAGTTGATATGCTTAATAATAAGTTAACAAATATGACTCCCAAACACTAAAGGTTTGGTTTCACCATAACAAATTAAGCTTTGCCATGTATAGTCTAGCCGTCGATACCTAGCATCTCATTGTACAATGGAACTCTCTTTCCCTAGGCAAATAGCAATAGTGTAGCAGTAGCACTTCTTTCTCATGTACTCATGTTGCACAGAACAAATATTAGATACTAAAAGATCATATTATACATGAAGCCAAATAAGCATTTTTGCATAAACCAAAAGGATAAACTCACCCTGGGGTAGACTGCAATCTTCTGATAACAACATCAACCTTGTATAATCTATTCAAACAGATTCGTCGGTCAAAATATGCCAAATAGCGTCCACCGTGTCGCTTTATTAAGGGTACTGTTTGATGTCGAGCTGCAAAGAAAAAACACGTGTTACTACATTTAAATCTGTGCTGCTAAACAAAACACGTAAGTGGCAAGAATTATGAAAATATAACACCCGTTGCCTTGGATTCCAAAAAACTAAAAATGTAGTCGCCGGTATGGACTCTTCTATATGCACACATTACATTTCCTATATGAAGTAAGAGATGAACCACTAACCTAGCAAGCAGTCAAGCGATCCTGATGGTAGTGGTCTCTTGCCATCGAGGCCAATGCGCTTGACTTGGTGTTGCTTTCTACTGCCTTCACGCTGCAAGGCTTTCTAACGCTTGTCGTCCTCTCCCTCGAATGCAATGAACATCAGATACATACATCATAGAGAAAATTTAAGAAACTGAACATATGACATTTCATTCATCAATTCTTAAATAAAAAATAAAAGTTTAGTTTTTCTCATTGGCTCATTGCCTTCTCTTCAATCCTTGCTGCTCACAAAGAGTATTCGTCTCCCCACTGCTAGGGAAAAGCTTATAGGCAGACGCTTACTAGTAGCGCGGGTTTATACCCCTCGCTACTGCTACTTACTAGCAGCGTGGGTTTTTACCCCTCGCTACTACTAAGCGGTCTCTACCGTGCCCCCCTCCCCCCGGGGAGAAGCCATAGTAGTAGCGAGGGTATAAACCCGCGCTACTACTAAGTTGATAGTAGTAGTGCGGGCTATAAACCCATGCTACTACTAAGTACTGCGTTTTTTAACAGCCTTGAAATCCTCATCTCCTCGTCCAAATCACTCTCTCCCCTGTAACTCTCCTTCTCTCTATCCATAGGCTCTCCGATGGCGCTCCTGCCGATGTGCGTCTCCTCCTCCATGACGCCTAACGAGGCCGCCGCCTCGCACCGCTGCCATCCGGAGCTCGCCGGTCTTCCCCCTCGCCTCCCGCCACCACACAGGAGCACCTCACCACCAACGACTAGCCCCGGTGCTCCCTCCATCTCCTTCCTCTCTCCCTTCTTTCTATCTTTCCGACTTTCCCTCTGCCCTCTGTTTTCACTCGCCCTCCCATGTCCATCCCCATGCAGGTCATCGCCATGGACGAACAAGATCTCTCTGCCTTGGCCGTGAAGTGGAGCCCCACACCGTCGCCTTGCTCCGCCCTGGATCCGGTCCCTCTCCAGCAACTGCCACCGTATCTGGTCTGCCGCTGCCCGTCGGCACCATTGGAGACCCCTACTGTTGCTAGATCGAATCATTGCTGCCATTGACATCATGCACGGGATTGATAATTTATTTTGTTTTTGAAACTAATAGTAGTAGCGCGGATGGCACCCACGCTACTACTAACACACACATAGTAGTAGTGCGGGTGGCACCCGTGCTACTACTAACAGTTAGCTATAGCGAGCTAGTAGTAGCGCGGGCACCCGCGCTACTACTAGCTATTTAACCCACGCTACTAGTAGGCTTTTTCCTAGTAGTGCCCTCCAATGCAATGAACAACAAGTGCATACACCATAGAGAGAATGTTAGCAACTGAACATATGACATGTCCTTCATCAATTCTTAAAAAAAAAGAAATTGAAGCTCTTCTCATTGTCTCATTGCCTTCTCTTCAATCCTTGCTCTCACAAAGTGTTTTTTGATTCACAAATAACCAAATTAGGAGGCAACCAAGAACATATAGTAGCACATAGTAGCATCACAGGTAGAGTCAGGCCAAGCAGCAGCCAAGCCTGGTAGCAGCAGAACCAACAGCAAACACATCTACCAGCACAAAACTGAAAGGAGGGAAGGAGGAAGTAGCTCACCCTGCCTGAAGAGAAAAGAACGACCCAAGGAGGAGGGGGCTCGGATGACGGGTGGCTTGGTCGGCTTCTCGAGTGGACGGACGATGGCACGAGACCTGACCTTCTCTGGGGCCCATGCTCCTTCTGCCAAGGACGACGACGACGACACCATGAACCATCGTGCCTGCGCTTGTTGGGAGGAGATGAGGAGAGCTGGCCGCCAAGCCACCACACTGCCTCTTCAACGACAACCTCCTCCTTGCTAACCCTACATCCATAAGAATAAAAAAAAGTAGGAAGCCATGAATTAAGATATGAGCTCAGGTTACCATGCGAAGAAGAGTAAACGGTGAAGAAGATTTCACCTGCGATGGGCTATGCGAGCCATCCTCGACCTCTCCTCCTCTGCAGGCAGCTACCAGGTGGGGTCTCGATCAGGCGGGTTACTCTACAGCTCTGCTACCCTCACTGCAGCAACCGCTCCTGCTTTCCTGACTAAGATCTGAGCCCGATCCAGGATCACTGCGCACGACGCCGGATGCCGGCGACCTACGCCTGATCCGACTGGAAGGAACATAGTGGAGTCCCCGCTGCTGCACCTGGAGCGCCGTGGAAGAGGGCCGGGAGAGAAGGCGGCGGTGCGAGAGGAGCAGTGGAGGCGGGACATGGCGGAGTGGTGTGGGGCTTGAGGAGGAAGAGGATTGGTCCTGGTGCGCTAGGTTTTCGGGAGGGGATTGGTCCTCGAGCTCCACGCCGCTCCTCTAGTCCAGCCCGTCTACTCAACACACTGAAACGTGGGCTCAAATGGTAACCGGGACCACCGACACAACAGGGTAGAGTTCAGCCAAGTAGAGCAGCGGGAATCCACCTCATCATGTCGGCCTCAACCAATCAAGAATAGCCCACCCTCACCCAATCATTCACGTGCCTCCACAGAAAACACACCCTCTGCTCGCTAGCCCCCTCAGCCTCACGACCCCACCCGTCATCCTCTCTTGAAATAGCTATGAACATGAAAAATAGTGGACGGTTGACCAGGCGCCAGCAGCCAAAAACACTGTAGTTAATCAATCTGGTGGTCAAAACGCAGCGCGCGCTCAATGCCCACAGAATGGCGGGTAGTCTAGTGGCATTTATAGTAGAGACAAGAGTACATTGGCCTTTTTCTTACTAACTAGAGTACTTTGTGATGACAGTTCACTTTTATTTTTCAAGGGATATTCCTCAAGATCATTTTTATCTGACTTACATATCTCAATTCTTGTTCGTGCAGGAATTGGGGGCATGCGGTGCGTTTGTACAGGTATCCGTCTGATCCAATCCTCCTCATATACGTGTCCTCATCCTGTGCGCCCATTTTTTTAATGCAGGGGATAAAAAACAGCACCAAAACCGCCGCCGCCCTTCCTGCTTTCGCCTGCTGCCACCGCCACGCTCCCGCCCTTCTCCTTCCGCACTACTATGATCATTATTTACTGTTGTGCACTACAAATCATGCCCTTAGCGGCCCGGTGCAACACATTATTTTACATCTAGGTTATGATGCAGTTGCACTTCGGCTCTAAATAATTTAGAGTATCATGTTCCCAGATTCTCATGCATATCAAATCCTTATTTTGATTTTGCAGGCTACTACATCTACCGAGTTAAACGTGCGTCCCGTGAACAGCCCCTTGACTCTGCGGTAAATCCATGTGCAGTCATGGAACCTGAGGAGTACAATTACATCTGGCAAACTGAATACAAGATCAGTGTATTTAGTGAAACGAATCAATACATTGCACGCTATTCCAATTAATAAATTTCACATGCTTTCAGAGAACATGATCTACCATTACCTATTTCCTAAATCTTATAAGTGGTTGTTTGGGTTGTATGTTTCAGCATTGAAACGGAATGCTCACAAGCTGAAAGGTGTTTTTTGTGATCTATTGCCCGTTCTGGGATACTTTATTACTCCCTACGTAAAGAAATATAAGAGCATTTAGATCACTAAAAGTAGTGATCTAAACGCTCTTATATTTCTCTACAGAGGGAGTAGCATACAAATCTTCCATGCCATCATTTCAAATCAAGTGGTCAAGTTGTTTAGTTTCTGAAAAATCATGGCTGGAACCGAGCTTATTTGTGCTCCCAGTCAATAGCTTCCACTAATAGTTTGCTTGTAGGAGCTCCTGTCTCTGATTGTTTCTAGCAGTGAGGTATCCCTTTCCACTTGCCCCTTTTGTGCTATGGTTGTTAGCTCTTACCTATTGTCGTAATTGAAAGAAACTTTATATGTATGTCTAGATTTCTTTCTATGCCTATTGTCTAATAAGAAATATATTAATGTAATCAGAAGTATGGATATGAAGTGTATTGCATTGTTGTCATAGAATGGAGTTCTGTTTTAATTAAATCTACCTCCATACAAATTGTTGTCTTTTCACTTTTCAGTCATATGGGCACCATATTATCTTTGCCATATCAACTACAACTATTTTCCACTTTGCAAATTTGCACTGCTGTTGGGTTTTGGCCAAAATAGCAACAGGGAGAAACGTGGACTGATAGATGAGGCAATTTCAAATTCCTTTTGGCCATAGTGTCGGTGCTGTTAGGAAATAAGACACGATGGGCGTGTGTGTGCGCGCGCGGTGAGCGTGTTAGGTGCCAGTCCGTGGCCACGCCGAGCCCGTGGCGTGCGTGCGTGTGAGTGTCTGACCATTGTTTGGCCATCATCTGGAGGTCTGAGAGACTTGGCTAAAATAAGATTTCTAGCAGATGCTTCTATTGACCATAGGTTTGATTTTACCGCCCTGTCTGAAACAGGCTGGGGTAATTTTTCCCACAATTCCTAAATACGCTATTGGGAGGTGTCGAGTTTGATTGGCACTGCCTACCCTCGAGAGGAAGATTAGGCGGGATTTTACTTGGGGTTAGATGCGAGACTTTGGAAGTCCGTAGTGTTATTATGGGAAATTTCGCCGTCAAGTTCCGGGTCAGATGGAAGACCGATGGGTTCAACTGGGCTTTGGTGGCGGTATATGGGGCCGTACAGCCAGAACTCGAACCAGATTTTTTGGCAGATTTGGTTTGTATTTGCGGGTCTGAGCAGCTTCCAATCTTAGTTGGGGTGACTTCAATATTATTAGACAGAGAGACGAAAAGACCAATGATAATTTTAACGACATGTGGTCGTTCATGTTTAATACCATTATTCAAAGCTTGGATCTGAGAGAGATAGAGCTTTCTGGTAGAAAATACACATGGGCTAATACCTTGCCAACCCCTACGTTTGAGAAGTTTGATCGTGTCCTCGCGAGTGTTGACTGGGAACAGAAGTTTCCTCTAGTAACAGTCCAGGAGTTATCACGCTGAATCTCGGACCACACCCCTTTACTGGTTGACTCTAGTGAGGCAACACATGTAGGGAATAAAAATACCTTCTCTTTCAAATTAGCGTGGTTCGAAAGAGAAGGTTTCTTCGACCTAATTGAAGGAAATATGCCCTAGAGGCAATAATAAAGTTATTATTTATTTCCTTATAATCATGATAAATGTTTATTATTCATGCTAGAATTGTATTAACCGGAAACATAATACATGTGTGAATACATAGACAAACAAAGTGTCACTAGTATGCCTCTACTTGACTAGCTCGTTAATCAAAGATGGTTATGTTTCCTAACCATGAACAATGAGTTGTTATTTGATTAACGAGGTCACATCATTAGTTGAATGATCTGATTGACATGACCCATTCCATTAGCTTAGCACCCGATCGTTTAGTATGTTGCTATTGCTTTTCTTCATGACTTATACATGTTCCTATAACTATGAGATTATGCAACTCCCGTTTGCCAGAGGAACACTTTGGGTACTACCAAACGTCACAACGTAACTGGGTGATTATAAAGGAGTACTACAGGTGTCTCCAATGGTACATGTTGGGTTGGCGTATTTCGAGATTAGGTTTTGTCACTCCGATTGTCGCAGAGGTATCTCTGGGCCCTCTCGGTAATGCACATCACATAAGCCTTGCAAGCATTACAACTAATATGTTAGTTGTGAGATGATGTATTACGGAACGAGTAAAGAGACTTGCCGGTAACAAGATTGAACTAGGTATTGAGATACCAATGATCGAATCTCGGGCAAGTAACATACCGATGACAAAGGGAACAACGTATGTTGTTATGCGGTCTGACCGATAAAGATCTTCGTAGAATATGTAGGAGCCAATATGGGCATCCAGGTCCCGCTATTGGTTATTGACCGGAGACATGTCTCGGTCATGTCTACATTGTTCTCGAACCCGTAGGGTCCGCACGCTTAAGGTTACGATGACAGTTATATTATGAGTTTATGCATTTTGATGTACCGAAGGTTGTTCGGAGTCCCGGATGTGATCACGGACATGACGAGGAGTCTCGAAATTGTCGAGACGTAAAGATTGATATATTGGAAGCCTATGTTTGGACATCGGAAGTGTTCCGGGTGAAATCGGGATTTTACCGGAGTACCGGGAGGGTTACCGGAACCCCCCGGGAGCCATATGGGCCTTCATGGGCCTTAGTGGAAAGGAGAAAGGGGCAGCCCAAGGTGGCTGCGCCACTTCTCCCTCCCCTAGTCCTATTAGGACTAGGAGAAGGTGGCCGGCCCCCCTCTCCCTCTTTTCCCCTTTGGGGGAATCCTAGTTGGAATAGGATTGGGGGGGAGTCCTACTCCCGGAAGGAGTAGGACTCCTCCTGCGCCCTCCTCCCTGGCCGGCGCCCCCCTTCCCCCTTGGATCCTTTATATACGGAGGCAGGGGACACCTCTAGACACACAAGTTGATCCTCGTGATCTATTCCTTAGCCGTGTGCGGTGCCCCCTGCCACCATATTCCTCGATAATACTGTAGCGGAGTTTAGGCGAAGCCCTGCTGCTGTAGTTCATCAAGATCGTCACCACGCCGTCGTGCTGACGGAACTCTTTCCCGACACTTTGCTGGATCGGAGTCCGGGGATCGTCATCGAGCTGAACGTGTGCTCGAACTCGGAGGTGCCGTAGTTTCGGTGCTTGATCGGTTGGATCGTGAAGACGTACGACTACTTCCTCTACGTTGTGTGATCGCTTCCGCAGTCGGTCTGCGTTGGTACGTAGACAACACTCGTAGACAACACTCTCCCCCTCGTTGCTATGCATCACATGATCTTGCGTGTGCGTAGGAAAATTTTGAAATTACTACGAAACCCAACACTAATAGCCAGGGAGTGGGCTAAAGAGGTAGGAGGGAGGACTTCTATTGAGAGATGGCAGAATAAGATAAGACACTTGAGAATTTTCTTGCGTGGATGGGCTAAGCATCTTAGTGGGATTTATAAGGTTGAAAAGGAAAGACTCCTTACACTTATTCAAGCCTTAGATGTAAAAGCCGAGTCCACAATCCTAGAACCCACGAAACTTCATGCTAAAGTAGATGCGGAGATGAGATTGAAAGAACTCCTGCGAGAAGAGGAATTGAAGTGGGCATTGCGGGCTAAGGTTCGCAAAGTTGTCCAAGGGGACGCCAATACTCAATTCTTTCATATGATAGCTAACGGCAAGCATAGAATGAAAAGAATCTTTCAGCTTGAGCAAGATGAGGGGACGATCTTAGGGCAGGAGAACCTAAAATTATACATTACCAATTACTATAAGAAGCTTTTTGGACCGCCGGAGGATAATTTTGTGTCCCTGGATGAGTCGAGGATTGAGGATGTTCCTCAACTAGCTGCGGATGAGAACGATATTTTGACTGCACCGTTCTCCACTACTAGGAAAACGGCTATAGATGAAATGGACACTAATGGCGCACCACGTGTGTGGTGCGCCATTAGAATATAGCAATGACGCACCACATACAGGTACGCCATTAGTAATATATTACTAATGGCGCACCTGGTGCGCGGTGCGCCATTAGAAGTTTTGAAAAAAAAATAAAAACAAAATTTGTTACTAATGAGTGGACAGTGCGCCATAACTAGTTAAAAAAACTAGTTATCACCCACGGTGCGCCATTAGAAGTTTTGAAAAAAAGTAAAAAGAAATAAAAAAATTTGTTAGTAATGGCGCACCAGTGGACAGTGCGCCATAACTAGTTAAAAAAACTAGTTATGGCGCACTGTCCACTGGTGCGCCATTACTAAGTTTTTTTCAAAAAAAATTCAAATTTTTTTTCAAATTCTTTTATATATTTTTTCAAAACTAGTAATGGCGCACCGTGGGTGTGGTGCCCCATTACTAGTTTAACTACAAATGGCGCACCGCCCCACGGTGCGCCATTACTAGTTTGTGCGGCTTCCACCGAATGCACCCCCCCTTGGACCGCCTTTTCAGTTTTAAGAAAAATAAAAAAATGATAAAAATGTCAAAAAAATAAAACAAATAAGTTTGCCATGTGATATGTGGTCTAGTTGTTGGGAAAATCTACAAATATAAATTTCGACTTTATTTGCAAAATCTCTCTGGAAATTTGTAAAATGGGCATAACTTTTGCATATGAACTCGGATTAAAAAGTTTTATATATGAAAAATCATCTACTCGAAAAGTCACATCCGAATTTAACGGGGAACGTCGTTAAACATTTTCAAAATCCCCAAAAACCTAACACAAAAAAAGTTACGGGGCTTTCAAGATCTAGAGGCAAAAAAATTCAAAAAAAAGGTTTTGAAATTTTTTTAAATTTTTTTTCAAAAAATGATACTTAATATGACCGGGAAGTTTGAAATATTTTTCAAAATTTCATCATAGTCATGAACATGAACAAAGTCCTAGACATCAACAAGGTATAATAGGATTGATATGCTAGATATATCAACAAGTGCCTGTGAAGTGAGCGGTTGCTGGGGTTGGATAGAACTCTGAAGTTAAGCGTGCTTGGGTTGGAGTAGTGTGAGGATGGGTGACCACGGAGTGCGATTTGACCTGAGATTAAGAATATTGACCCGAGACTAAGAAAAAAAACAAAAAAAAATTGAATTTTTTTGAAAAAAATTAAAAAAAATCTGAAAAAATTGAAAAAAATTTGTTACTAATGGCGCACTTCTATGTGGTGCGCCATTCGTATACCAGATACTAATGGCGCACCAGCGGTGCGCCATTAGAATACCAGATTCTAATGGCGCACCACAGGTGCGCCATTAGAAAAAATTTCTAATGGCGTGATGCTAGTGGCGCACCAGTAGTGCGCCATTAGTAGCGAAAATAGGTGCGCCACTAGCAGCCCTTTTTCTAGTAGTGCTCAGAAAAAGAGGTGTTTGAAGCTATTTCTCAGATGAAGAACAATAAAGCTCCGGGGTCGGATGGATTCCCAACGGAGTTTTATAAAAAATGCTGGCACATTATTAAGGGGGATTTGTTGCCGATGTTCCATGAATTATTCTCTGGACAGCTTCAGTTGTTTCATCTGAATTTTGGAACTATTACTTTGCTTCCTAAGAAAACAAAGGCCGTGTGAATTGAGCAGTTCAGGACGATCTGCCTTCTTAATGTAAGTTTCAAGATCTTCACCAAGGTTGGGACAATAGACTCATGCAGATTGCGCACTCTGTGGTGCAGCCGTCCCAAACTGCTTTCATGCCGGACAGAAATATCCTAGAAGGGGTTGTGGTCCTTCATGAAACGCTCCCTGAAATTCATACGAAAAAACTAGACGGGGTTGTTTTCAAAGTAGATATTGAAAAGGCGTATGACAAAGTCAAATGGCCATTTCTTCAACAGGCCTTGCGTATGAAAGGTTTTGATCAAGCCTGGAGAAAATAGGCAGAGTCTTTCACGCAAAAAAGGAGTGTTGGAATTAGAGTAAATGATGACATCGGTCACTATTTCCAAACACATAAAGGCCCGAGACAAGGAGATCCGATGTCACCTATTTTATTCAACATTGTAGTTGACATGTTGACGATTCTAATAGGTAGGGCCAAGGATGCTGGTCAAGTAGGCAGTCTGGTACCTCATCTAGTTGATGGGGGTGTATCTGTCCTACAGTACGCCGATGATACTATCATCTTTATGGAGCATGACTTGGCAAAAGCGAGAAACAAGAAGCTGGTGTTATGCTTATTTGAACAATTAACCAGATTAAAGATTAATTTCCACAAGAGCGAATTGTTCTGTTTTGAAAGAGCCAATGAGGAACAAGAGGCATATAAGCAATTGTTCGGTGTCATGGAATTGTCACGGCAGATGTCCTCTTGCAAGGACTTAGTCGTGGAGCCATCGCAACTAGGAAGCTTAAAGGGGTTAATCGGGACAAAGGATACGAGAGGTTTATACTAGTTCGGACCCTTACGGTGAAGGTAAGGCCTACGTTTAGTTGGGTTGGTATTGCTTGAGGTTTCGATCACCAGGGAGCGAGATACCCTATGCCCGGTTATCGATTGGTTGTTTTCTTGCCCTAAGCCACCGGCGGGTCGTCCCCTTATATACACGGGTCGACGCCCTGCGGCTTACAGAGTCCCGGCCGGCTCATAGACAGTGTCCGGCTCGGTGACTAGTTACTTCTACCTTATGTTACAAGTAATGCCATCATGGTGGTTTATCACTATGGGCCTTAAGCAGCCTGTGGGCCTTAGACCCTTTATTGAACCGCCATCTTCATGCTTGGTCTTGGGCTTCTTTCTGATGAGTATTCTTTGCGTAACCCGGCCCCTCCTAGGCGGCTTACACAAATAGTTATATCCCCAACATTAGGCCCCAGATTGATTTGAACCGGTTCATGTCAATCTTAAAATACCTTAATAACCAGTCTTTCTGTCTTCTGTCCGTGAAAAGGTCATAACCCGCCATGACGTCATCTTCCGGATCTGTGTCAACCCACCGTGACGTCATCTTCAATTAAATCCTTATTTTATTTCATCATATCTTCAACGGATCTCTGCCTTTACTGACCATCCCGAAAACCGAGGCGTCGGGGTCGCTGAATAATGATACTTGGTCTCCTCGTTTCTCGCGCCATCTCAGTCGACCTTCCCTTATAAATAGGCACGACCTAGGTCTTCCATTCTTCCCTCTTTTAGTCGTCTTCTTCCTATTGGTTCCCCCCGAGCTCCGCCGCCGCCGCCGTTGAACCCCTCATCTTCACCGACTCAGGCTGCTGCATCGACCTGACTCTGAATAGAAATCAATGGCGGTCCTCCGCAGCTGGTCCACATCCGTGAGTTCCTCTCCTTCTCTTTCCCAGATCTACATTGGAACTTTGTTGAGTTCGTCGGCGTTCATCGCTGCCCGATGCAAACCCTCACTAATTCTCACCTCCAATGCCCTGTTTAGATCGTAAAAACAACATAGAACTGCGGCGGTAATTGTTTGTGTTTATCCTGCATAAGAACAGATCTCATTTCCCTTGTTTTAGAAGCCCTCTTCGAGTATATGAACTTCTTTGTACTGTTTTAGGTCTAGAAATTTTTTCTTTCCAGAGCACCGTTTGATCCAAAATAATAATTGCAACTTGTGAAACCTGTTTGTTCCACACTTAGCCAAAAATCACATCTATTGAATCTGCCTTAGTCATAGTGGTCCATGTGGCCGGCTTAAGACAACACCAATTGTTAGGCTTGCTTGTTTCCAGCGACTTAAAAAAAATTAATTACCTTTGATACCGGCAGCGACTTTAATACCGTTGGAAAGCGCTGACAGCAACTTAAATACCGTTGCATAGTCACCCATATGTCATTAGGCCCCTTCTTAAGCCGCCACCCTGAATAAATCAATAATGCTCTCCTCCGGGTTATGAATTGAGCCGGAAAAATTCTTTTATATTGTTGTAGGCTTCGATTTACGCAATGGCACCTAAGGTTCCCAAGGCTCCTGTGACCTGCAGCTGGGCCCCGTCCGTTGTCACAGAAAGCAAACTGTCTGAATTTGTAAAGTCTGGCCATCGGCCCAAGAAGGATGTTATGTCTTATCGTGCTCCTGACCCGCCTGAGGAGAAACCTCATCCCAAAGAAGGGGAGGTAGTAGTTTTTACGGATCATATGAGCCGGGGATTCGCTCCACCCGGTTCAAAATTCTTTAGAGATGTTTTGCACTTTTTTGACTTAAGACCTCAAGACATCGGACCCAATTCCGTGTCAAATATCTGCAACTTCCAACTCTTATGTGAGGTCTACCTTGGAGAAGAGCCCAACCTACTTTTGTTCAGAGAATTGTTCTATTTAAACTGGCAGAATGAACGTGCCAACGGGCCCAGTCTGGAACTCGGTGGCATATCAATTCAGAGGCGGAGAGACTTCCTGTTCCCTTACGCTGAACTACCGAGTCATCCCAAAGATTGGAACCAGACGTGGTTCTACTGCCAGGACACTTCTCCGGCTGGCAAAAATCCACTGCCCGGCTTTCGTGCCTTGCGCCTTGAATCCACTCACCCGCTGCGGGACAAGTTGACTGCTGTTGAACGTCTGCCACTCACCCCCATTATCAATAAAATCAAAGCTCTTTTGGGGAACGTCTTAGATGGCATCGACCTGGTCCGAGTCTGGGTTGCTTGGAGAGTGATTCCGTTAAGCCGCTGCCCCGACTTAATGTGTAATTACTCAGGCGAGAAAGATGATCCTCAACGTCATAATCCTGACGACTTACCAGATGACGTGGTGGAGGCTACCACCCAATCCTTGCTGAAAGAGGGCACGGTGACCAGTAATGCTTTCGGCTTACTGCCTTTCTGCAAGAAGAACCCGGCCCCTGTGGTAAGCCATCAGCGTCAATGATTACTCTTTGCTATGTTATACCTTATTTTTGCTTATAACCCTTTACCATTTTTCACAGGCAAATGACAACTTCTGGAAGGTCCAATATGACCATGAGGCGGCCAAACAAGCCAGGGTGGCCAAGAGGGCCAAAAGAAAAACCGCCAAGACTGGGACTTCGAAGAAGAGGAAAACAAGCGCCTCAGAGATGTTCCAACTTGATGACTCTGATGACAACGAAGAAGAGGTAACATTTTAACTTTCCTTACTCTTTACCATCATCTTGCTGACATTACTTCCCTTTCAGGAAGACACAGGAAACATCCAACCCGTCGAAGAGGTAACTATTGTTGGGGAACGTAGTAATTTCAAAATTTTCCTACGCACACGCAAGATCATGGTGATGCATAGCAACGAGAGGGGAGAGTGTGATCTACGTACCCTTGTAGACCGACAGCGGAAACGTTAGCACAACGCAGTTGATGTAGTCATACGTCTTCACGGCCCGACCGATCAAGCACCGAAACTACGGCACCTCCGAGTTTTAGCACACGTTCAGCTCGATGACGATCCCCGGACTCTGATCCATCAAAGTGTTGGGGTAGAGTTCCGTCAGCACGACGACGTGGTGACGATCTTGATGTACTACCGTCGCAGGGCTTCGCCTAAGCACCGCTACAATATTATCGAGGATTATGGTGGAAGGGGGCACCGCACACGGCTAAGAATATGATCATGTGGATCAACTTGTGTGTCTAGGGGTGCCCCCTGCCCCCGTATATAAAGGAGCAAGGGGAGGAGGCCGGCCGGCCCCTATTGGCGCGCCAGGAGGAGTCCTCCTCCTAGTAGGAGTAGGACTCCTACTAGGAGGGGGAAGGAAGTGGGGAGGGAGAAGGAAAGGGGGGCGCCGCCCCCCTCTCCTAGTCCAATTCGGACCAGGGGGAGGAGGTGCGCGGCCCACCCTGGCTGCCCCTCTCTCTCTCCACTAAGGCCCATATGGCCCATTACTTCTCCCGGTAGGGTTCCGGTAACCCTCCGGCTCTTCGGTTTTCTCCGAAATCACCCGGAACACTTCCGGTGTCCGAATATAGCCGTCCAATATATCAATATTTATGTCTCGACCATTTTGAGACTCCTCGTTATGTCCGTGATCACATCCGGGACTCCGAACTAACTTCTGTACATCAAAACTCATAAACTCATAATATAACTGTCATCGAAACCTTAAGCGTGCGGACCCTACGGGTTCGAGAACAATGTAGACATGACCGAGACACGTCTCCGGTCAATAACCAATAGCGGAACCTGGATGCTCATATTGGCTCCTACATATTCTACGAAGATCTTTATCGGTCAGACTGCATAACAACATACGTTGTTCCCTTTGTCATCGGTATTTTACTTGCCCGAGATTCGATCGTCGGTATCTCAATACCTAGTTCAATCTCGTTACCGGTAAGTCTCTTTACAAGTTTCGTAATACATCATCTCGCAACTAACTCATTAGTTGCAATGCTTGCAAGGCTTATGTGATGTGCATTACCGAGAGGGCCCAGAGATACCTCTTCGACAATCGGAGTGACAAATCCTAATCTCGAAATACGCCAACCCAACATGTACCTTTGGAGACACCTGTAGAGCTCCTTTATAATCACCCAGTTACGTTGTGACGTTTGGTAGCACACAAAGTGTTCCTCCGGCAAACGGGAGTTGCATAATCTCATAGTCATAGGAACATGTATAAGTCATGAAGAAAGCAATAGCAACATACTAAACGATCGGGTGCTAAGCTAATGGAATGGGCCATGTCAATCACATCATTCTTCTAATGATGTGATCCCGTTAATCAAATAACAACTCTTCTGTTCATGGTTAGGAAACATAACCATCTTCGATTAACGAGCTAGTCAAGTAGAGGCATACTAGTGACACTCTGTTTGTCTATGTATTCACACATGTATTATGTTTCCGGTTAATACAATTCTAGCATGAATAATAAACATTTATCATGATATAAGGAAATAAATAATAACTTTATTATTGCCTCTAGGGAATATTTCCTTCAACTATAATCTCCTTCGACTCCGAGCCTTTGTCGCGGCAGAAAACTCGAAGAGTGACCCGGAAAGTAAGATTTTCACATCCTTTGGCTTACCAAGATCCTCAATTTCTTTTGAAATGATAGCAATTTGAGAGCCGGAAGCAGACCCGGACCAGCAAGGATGCAGAGCTCTCCTCCGGCTTGCCTGACACAACCAGGAAGCGTCAGACTGAGGTTATCTCCGACTCACGCCATGTTTTACCTTTGGCGGGTTTAATCCGTCAGCCTCTCAATTCGTCTGACTCCAATTATCAAGATACCTCTCCTTCCTCTGGCGAGTCTATGCAGTCAAACATGCCGGCTTTTAAAACTGCCCCTGGGTAATGTCAATTTGTTTACCTTACGCTTTGTCTGACTCATGTTTTCATACTCATTCTTCTGCTTTGTCCACAACGTGCAAGTGAAGCCCAGGAAGACAACAAAGAAGGATAAGCCGGCCCAAGATCCTGTAGTGACTGAGCCGGAACTGGGCACGGCTGCCCCCGACTCTTCCACACAACAACCGCCGCCTGAGCCGGTTCATGATATTTCAGCACCAACTTCTGACCCACCCGTTGAAGAGACTCTTGATGGTTCTGACAACCCGGAGGCACCTAGCCAGGTCAAGACAACGGATCCAGAAGTGGAAATTCTCAAGACTCAATTCGTTGAGCCGGCCCGGCCCACTGTACTTGCCAAGTGTCCTGCGAAGGAGGAGTTGTTAGAACGTCGTAAGGCCAAGATGGACATCACCGACTATACTCATTTGAGTATTGGAGAGATCGTCTCGGGCTATATCAACCAGGTGCATAGCAGCCGTGACCTGGAAATTGACATGGTGAAGCAAATACAGCAAAAATCTGAGGTATGACTTATGCTGCCTTATTTTCAATCATACTTACAGTACCAGCCCCCAAGTCTATTGCTTATAAGTAAATATGTTGTAGACTTAGAAAAACTGTCTAACACTGCTTGTCCGGTTTAAAAGAAGTCACTTAACCTGGTTGTAGCCTGATACTTTGAACTTGTAATATGCATTAGCCCCCAAGTGCCAAGTATCTTTGCTTGCAAAGTGCTTGGGACTTTAGTTTACATAAGCCGGCGCAATAATTTAGAACTTTTCCGCATACATTAGCCCCCAAGTGTCAAGTATCTTTTCTTGCAAGGTGCTTGGGACTTAATGTTACTTTATCATGATCTTGACTATGACCCGGTATTTGGAGATTGCTGACCTGAAGCGCCGCCAGGCAAGCCAACAACTTGAAATTCAAGAGGCCAACTCCAAGTTTGAATTCAGCGTCTCTGATCAAGAGAAGTTGAAGAAAAACTTTGAGTCAGAGAAGAAAATCTGGGTTGATGAGAAGGCCTTACTGGTAACTCGGGCCGAGACAGCAGAAGCATCACTTGCAGAGGCAAAAACCGAGCTGTCCGGCTTAAAACGCCAGATATCTCAAACGGTCTCAGCCATCTTCGGTAAGCTTTTTACAAAAAACCTTAAACACTGCAAACCTTGTTCCAGTTGTTACCTCTGGCTCACCTTTTGTTTAAAAATGCAGGCCCCAGGAGCACAAACCTTAAGCAGAACATGTTGGTCAAGCTGAAGGCAGTCTACACTCTGGTGGAGCAACTGTACACCGTGTCACAACGAGCTTTGGCCGTTGTGGCTTTATCAAATGATGTCCCCCATCTTCTGCAAGATGTGCTAAAGCGGCTTGCTGTGCTACCTCAGCGGGTCCAAGAGCTAAGACGGGCATCTGCAAGAGCCGGAGCTATAGCCGCCTTGAGCCGGGCCAAGGCGTGGATTCCAGAGCTAGAGCCGGCTGACATTGCTCTTAGGTACCCAAGCTTGAAAGAAGCTGGTACTTTATTTAATGAGGCAGACTTCACCGCTTGTGTGAAAGACATACGCCTTGTGGCTACTCTTATTGGGAACGACACTGATCTTACCAAGTATCAGCCGGGTTATGACAGCGAGAATCGGAGGATTCCAACACCTCATTATGACAAAGTCAGCCTGATCCCTCCAATCCATAAGCATACCTTTGCCCCTGAAGTCGACCCAGCCGGTTTAATAGATGACGAAGCTGAGTTTGAAGCTTTGAGTGGCATTGACTGGGCATCGTCCACCTTCCAGGACAGAGCAGCCGACGGAGAGGCGGAGAAGGATAACCCGGAAGCTTCAGGTCAACCCCAGAGTAAATCGCCAGGCACCATACACTTATGTCTTCTTAGAAAAACAATGCTTCATCATTCAGACTCGGGGAGTCTTGTAATAGGGTAGAAAATACTTTGATTTTGTCATGCCTTCGCGCATGCTTATGGCGCTCAATACTTTCATAAGCCGCCATCACTATGCACTTCCAGTTTCTATTAATCTGTTATTTCCTTATAGAAACTTGCTTGTATTGTCCTGCATAGAAGACAAAACAGAAACCCCTTAGCTACTTTATCGCATCAGGAGTCACATAAGGTACTAATAATCCGGAGTGTATACCAAACAATCTTAGGAAGGCCGACTTACGATTAGTCTTAGTAAACATAATCATAACAGCATACCTGTGATTCCTGCAGTTATCTCACCGGCTTATACGACCCAACCTATGAGGGTAAATTTAACTCCTGAAGGTTGGCATATATAAGGTTCACCTGGTACTTAACAACCTGAGGCAATCAATATTAAACCGGTGGATCAAAATCCACTCCATAGTACTTTCAAGAGGGTCTCAAGGTAGTCAAACATTTACACTTATAAAGTATAATGAACAACAAACAAAATTTAAAGGCTTCTAATTCGAATACGATCAGTGAACCGTCCCAAAGGGGTTAAGCTAAGTTTCGGATATGATCATATAGCCCCCAGTGGCTTTGGCGATGCCGATCAAGTGGGTATCGACAGCTATGTTCTCTTTGGTTCGAATACGACCTATGTTTGAACAGGAAGCCCCCAAGTGACCATAAGAGTTGTTTAATGACGCTGATTCAAATACGATCCACGTCAGACCCAAAGGGGTTAAGCTATGATTCAGATATGATCAGGAAGCCCCCAAGTGGGTTTGGCAGTATGCCGATCAAGAGGGTATCGACAGCTATGTTCTCTTTGGTTCGAATACGACCTATGTTTGAACAGGAAGCCCCCAAGTGATCATGGCTAGATTCAGATATGATCATAAGCCGGACCAAAGGAAAAGCCGGATTCAGACATGACCCGCCTCCTGCTGGTTGTTTCCACCACATGACAAAGAAGACACGTAAACCTTTTAGGGTGGGAAAAAGGAAAGAGGTCCTGCTTTATTGCTTTATGTAATATATACATTGTCGAAATATATACATATTAGAGCCGGTGGCTCAAGTATAGTAAGGCCGAAGATGAGCGATATTCCACCGCCGGTGGGTCTCCTCCTCCGACTTACGTGAGTCTTTGTGCTCTCGAACATCGATAAGGTAGTATGACTCGTTGTTTCAGATTCTTGCTGACCACAAAGGGTCCTTCCCAAGGAGGGGATAGCTTGTGCATATCAGAATGATCCTGGATGAGCCGGAGCACTAAGTCGCCTTCCTGAAAGGTTCTGGACCTAACCCGGCGGCTGTGGTAGCGGCGCAGGTCTTGCTGGTAAATCGCCGAGCGGGCTATTGCCAAGTCTCGCTCTTCATCCAACAAGTCAAGTGCATCTTGACGAGCTTTTTCGTTGTCCGCCTCAACGTAAGCCGTCACACGGGGTGAGTCATGAAGGATGTCACTTGGTAGGACCACCTCTGCTCCATACACCATGAAGAAAGGTGTGTAACCCGTAGATCTGTTAGGTGTAGTGTTGATGCTCCAAAGTACAGAAGGTAACTCCTCCACCCAACAACCCGGCGTCCGCTGCAAGGGGACCAAGAGCCGGGGCTTGATACCCTTCAAGATCTCTTGATTAGCTCTTTTTGCTTGACCATTGGACTGAGGATGAGCCACAGCCGAAACGTCAAGCCGAATATGCTCTCGTTGACAGAACTCTTCCATGGCTCCTTTGGAGAGATTGGTGCCATTATCAGTTATGATGCTATGTGGAAAACAAAAACGAAAAATCACCTTTTTCATGAACTGGACCGCCGTGGCTGCATCACACTTACTGACTGGCTCCGCCTCAACCCACTTTGTAAACTTGTCAACCGCCACCAAGAGGTGCGTCTTTTTATCCTTAGACCTTTTGAAAGGCCCGACCATGTCAAGCCCCAGACTGCAAACGGCCAAGTAATTGGAATCATCCTCAATTCTTGAGCCGGCACATGAGCTCGTCGTGAGAACTTCTGACATCCGTCACATTTGCTAACTAGATCTTCTGCATCAGCATGAGCCGTCAGCCAATAAAACCCATGACGGAAGGCCTTGGCCACAAGAGATTTTGAGCCAGCATGATGACCGCAATCGCCTTCATGGATCTCACGAAGTATCTCCTGACCCTCCGCAGGTGACACGCAACGTTGAAACGCTCCAGTGACGCTGCAGTGATGTAACTCGCCATTAACGATTGTCATGGACTTGGACCGCCGGACGATTTGTCTCGCCAAGGTCTCATCCTCAGGCAACTCTCCCTGGGTCATATAAGCCAAATAAGGCACTGTCCAATCTGGGATGATGTGGAGAGCCGCTACCAGCTGTGCCTCCGGGTCTGTCACTGCCAGATCTTCTTCTGTAGGTAACTTGACAGAAGGATTATGCAAAACATCAAGAAAGGTGTTAGGCGGCACCGGCTTACGCTGAGACCCCAGCCGGCTTAAGGCATCAGCCGCCTCATTCTTCCTTCGATCAATGTGCTCCACCACATAACCCTTGAAATGCCCAGCTACATCGTCAACTTCACGATGGTAAGCCGCCAGAAGGGGATCCTTGCAGTCCCACTTGCCTGACACCTGTTGAGCCACAAGGTCTGAGTCTCCTAAGCACCTTACTCGTCTCAAATCATCTCTTTGGCCATCCGAAGACCATGGAGTAAGGCCTCGTACTCAGCTGCATTGTTAGTACAAGGAAACATAAGCCGGAGCACATAACAAAATTTATCACCCCGAGGGGAAGTTAACACGACTCCAACCCCCGAGCCTTCCAACTGCCCTGACCCATCAAAGTGAATAGTCCAATATGTGTTATCGGGCTTCTCCTCAGGTGCCTGTAGTTCTGTCCAGTCATTGATAAAATCCACCAAGGCTTGAGACTTAATGGCAGTGCGTGGCATGTACTTCAGACCATGAGGCCCGAGCTCAATGGCCCACTTGGCGACTCGTCCTATGGCCTCTCTGTTCTGGATGATGTCTCCCAAGGGGGCAGAACTCACCACAGTGATAGGGTGACCTTGGAAGTATTGCTTCAACTTCTGGCTTGCCATGAACACCCCGTAAACAAGCTTCTGCCAATGGGGATATCTTTGTTTCGACTCGATGAGCACCTCACTGACGTAGTAAACCGGCCACTGAACCGGATGCTCCTTACCAGCCTCCTTGCGCTCCACCACAATTGCAACGCTGACGGCTCGCGAGTTAGCAGCCACATATAACAGTAAAGGCTCTCTATCAATGGGAGCTGCAAGGACCGGCGGCTCAGATAACTGCCTCTTTAAATCCTCAAAAGCAGCATCAGCAGCATCACTCCAGACAAAAGTGTCTATTTTCTTCATCATCTGATATAGCGGTAGGGCCTTCTCACCTAACCGGCTTATCAACCGGCTTAAAGCAGCAACATGACCCGCCAGGCGCTGAACATCATTGATGCATGCCGGTTTAGCCAAAGAAGTAATTGCCTTGATCTTCTCCGGATTAGCTTCAATGCCCCTGTTTGAGACCAAGAATCCCAAAAGATTGCCTGCAGGTACACAAAATACACACTTCTCCGGGTTAAGCATCATCTTGTAAACCCGGAGATTATCAAAGGTTTCTTTTAAATCAGATATCGAGGTTTCCTTTTCTCTGGACTTCACCACTATGTCATCCACATAAGCATGAACATTGCGCCCAATCTGATTGTGGAGACAGTTCTGTACACACCGCTGATAAGTCGCCTGGGCACTCTTGAGCCCAAAAGGCATAGATACATAGCAGAAGGCTCCAAACGGAGTGATGAAGGCCGTCTTCTCCTGGTCCTTAACTGCCATCTTGATCTGATGATAACCAGAGTAAGCATCCAAAAAGCTCAAACGCGCACAACCCGCCGTAGCATCAATGATTTGATCAATATGGGGGAGAGCGAAAGGATCAGCCGGACAAGCCTTATTTAAGTCCGTGTAATCCACACACATCCGCCAGGTGCCGTTCTTCTTGAGTACGAGCACCGGGTTAGCCAACCACTCCGGGCGAAAAACTTCAACAATGAATCCGGCCGCTAAGAGCCGCGCGACCTCGTCTCCAATAGCTTTCCGTCTTTCTTCGTTGAATCGCCGAAGAAACTGTCTGACCGGCTTATACTTCGGATCAATATTAAGAGTGTGCTCAGCGAGTCCTCTCGGTACACCCAGCATGTCAGAAGGTTTCCATGCAAAGATGTCCCAGTTCTCACGGATGAACTCGATGAGTGCGCTTTCCTATTTAGGATCCAAGTTGGCACTGATGTTGAACTGCTTAGATGAATCGCCTGGAGTAAAATCAACAAGCTTGGTCTCAGCAGCCAACTTAAACTTCATCGCCGGGTCATGTTCCGTGGTTGGCTTCTTGAGGGAGGTCATATCCGCCGGGTCAACGTTATCTTGATAAAATTTGAGCTCCTCTGCTGCGCAGACAGACTCGGCATAAGCCACGTCGCCTTCTTCACATTCCAGGGCCACCTTTCGACTTCCATGCACCGTGATGGTGCCCTTTTCACCCGGCATCTTGAGCTGCAAATAAACATAACACGGCCTCGCCATAAACTTGGCATAAGCCGGCCGCCCAAATAAAGCATGATACAGACTCTTGATTTTGACCACCTCAAAGGTTAACTTCTCAGCCCTAGAATCATGCTCATCTCCAAAGGCCACCTCCAGCTCAATCTTCCAACGGGGTATGCCGACTTACCAGGCACCACTCCATGGAAAACGGTGTCAGATGTCTTTAAATTTTTGCCAGTTAAACCCATGCGCCGAAAGGTCTCGTAATAGAGGATGTTGATGCTGCTACCTCCGTCCATGAGCACTTTAGTGAATTTATATCCACCGACCTGCGGCGCCACCACCAAGGCTAGCTGACCCGGATTATCAACCCGGGGAGGGTGATCCTCCCTACTCCAGACAATGGGCTATTCTGACCACCTTAAGTAACGAGGAACCACTAGTAGAAAATAGGGCTTTGGTCACAGGCCAGTTTTCACATTAGTCCCGGTTCAGTCACGAACCGGGACTAATGTGAGCATTTATCCCGGTTCGTGCGGCTAAGGCATTAGTCTCGGTTCACTTGGGCCCTTTAGTCCCGATTCGTGCCACGAACCGGGACTAAAGGGTGCGATGCCCATTAGTCCCGGTTGGTGGCAACAATCGGGACTAAAGGTTAGACCTTTAGTCCCGGTTGGTGCCACCAACCGGTACTAATGGGCTTTGAGGCATTAGTACCGGTTCATGGCATGTGAAATGTGTCACTTCATGCTCAAGCAAAATTCCTGAAGGTTAATAGGATTGATATCTTACTATTGTCAGGAAAACAACAAGTGCAGGGTGACCGTTCGGGAAGTTAGATGATTTGAAATGATGAGGGGTGGTTAGAGGATAAATTGAGCAGTGGTGAGGGGTGGTGATTATAGACTAGAGGTTAAAATAATTTAGAAATTTGAAAATAAAAAAATTAAAAAAATTCAAAAACAAATTTCAAAAAAAAATCATAAAATTCCTTTAGTCCCGGTTGGTGTTACCAACCGGGACTAAAGGTGGAGCTCCACGTGGCAACGCCCTTTAGTCCCGGTTCGTGTAAGAACCGGGACTAAAGGGGAGAGGCATTAGTAACGACCCTTTAGTCCCGGTTCGAAAACCGGGACTAAACGGCCTTACCAACCGGGACAAAAGCCCCTTTTTCTACTAGTGAACTGCCGGCTCAACAGAGTTCACAGCCCTCTTATGAATTTTCTGGTCACGTTTACACAAGCTAGTGGTGAACACATGATACTGCCCACTATTCAACTGCTTCGGATGGCTCTGATAACCCGACTACTGCTGCTGTTGTCCTCCTTGACCAGATTGCTGTTGGTTTCCCTGAAAGCCGGATCCTGAGCTGCCACCCGGGCCATGAAAGCCACCGGCTTCCGAGCCGCCACCCGGGCCATGATTGCCATCAAACGTATTAGAATTCTTGAAAGCCTTCATGATCGCACAATCTTTCCACAAGTGAGTGGGGGGTCGTTCCCGGGTGACGTGTCTCGGGCAGGGCTCATTGAGTAGCTGCTTAAGAGATGGACCTGACCCGCCAGATCGAGGGGGCGGTTTTCCCTTACGTCTCTGATTGTTACCCTGCGCGTTGGCGTTGGCCACGAACTTCGGGCTACCCTCCGCCTTACGCTTATTGCCTCCTTGATTCATCGGGTTATGCTGCTGACCCTTTCCATTCCAGTTCTTCTTTCCCTTCCCTATCTTCTCCTCATCAGACGCGGGATCCTTGGTACTATCAGAATCGGCGTACTTGACTAAAGCCGCCATCAGCGTACCCATATCATTGCAATCACGCTTAAGGCGCCCCAGCTTCTATCTCGGCGGCTCAAAGCGGCAATTCTTCTCCAACATGAGGACTGCAGAGCCGGCATCCATCTTGTCAGACGAATGTATTATCTCCTTAACCCGGCGTACCCAATGAGTTGTGGATTCACCTTCCTCCTGCTTACAATTTGTCAAGTCCACAATCGACATAGACTGCTTGCAAGTGTCCTTGAAGTTCTGGATGAAACGGGCTTTTAGCTCTGCCCATGAACTAATGGAATTGGGTGGCAAGCCCTTTAACCAAGAACGGGCTATTCCATCCAACATCATGGTGAAGTATTTAGCCATTGCTGCGTCGCTAACCTCCAGTAGCTCCATGGCCATCTCATAACTCTCGATCCACGTTTCGGGCTGTAAGTCGGCCGTGTAATTCGGCACCTTTCGAGGTCCCTTGAAATCTTTGGGCAGACGCACATTACGCAGAGCCGGCACCAAACAAGGAACACCTTCGGTTCTAGTAGCAACTCCCGCCTCAACGGAAGTCGTCGGATAAGCCGGTAAGTCCTGTTGGGCTGCTAGCTGAGCCGCTAGCTGAGCCGCCCGCTCGTCCTCCTGACGTATCCGATCCTATACCGGGTTATATCCGCCAGGCTGGTTCCGACGCTGAGCGTTGCTTGACAAGGCCTCTGACTCCATGTGTCTGCTGTAACTCGGGGTCCGGTTTGGATAAGGCGGAGCTAACCAGGGCGGAGGAGTTGAATGAATCATGTCCCCGCTGTAGGAGTAAGTCTCTTGCTGAGCCAGAGCTGTCTGGACAAGTTCTCTGATCCTCCGGGTCTCCACCGCTGTCGGATCATCACCGTCCACTGGGAGAGCCGCCAAACGCGCTGATGCTGCGATTAAGTTCTCCATGGGGTTGGAGAAGTGACCCGGTGGTATCGGCACATAACGGGGCGGTGCCATATTCCCATGAGGAGGCGCCGTCACCTGAGGCTGAACCGGGCCTCCCACTCCGGATGTCATGAGCTGGTTTGCACCTGGCGGGTTACTTGGGCCGGCTCCGGGTGTAGAAAAAAGATTCCGAGGATCATAAATCGGAGGTAAACGGGACTGAGTTTTTTGATGTCTCCTCTTCATTACCTTGTTAGATGCGTTCAGACTCATTGTGAGCTGGTAAGCCTCTGCCTGAAGTTGCTGTGCCCGTGCATCCAAAGCCGCCTGCTCTGTGGCCAATCTAGTATCTTCAGCCGCTAAGGCCTCCTTGGCTCGAGCGATCTCCTCATGAACCTGCGCCACCTCTGCATCATGCTCATCTTGGTTCGCGAGGATGACTGTAGCGGCTAACAGGGCCGTAAGCTTATCCATGAGATCCATCAGCAACTGAGCCGGCGAGCGCACGGGGCCTCCTGCCCAGGCCGCTCCTAACCCGGACATTACCGCTGCCGAGGCCATAGAATTTTGACCAGGTTGAGTACCAGCCATGAAGACTCCTGCCCAGTTTGGCGACTCAGAGGGGTCCGGAATAGTGCTGCCATCGGAACAGCCCCCAAGCCCGCCATCTTGCACTGGGTGTAGCGAATCTGTTGAACCGGCGGATGAATCACCATTGAAGAGGACGGCCGTCTCACCACCATCTTCAGATCCTTCAAAAAGTTCCCCACCATGGACGCAGCCCACGAAGGCACGCTTCATGACGGGTTGAGCCCGGGCGGGTCTCGCGCGCTGAGCCGTCTCGACGAGGTCGGTGCTGTTGTCCAGCTCAGGGCCCGGCTCACCAATCCGGCCGATGAAGACGTGGATTCCGCCGAAGGGGACCCGGTACCCGTACTCAATTGAGCTGGCGTCGGGGCCCCAGCCTTCGTCATCAATGTAGATCTTGCCGCGACGACTTTTGGTCATCCGGCCGACCGCGTATCCCTTGAGCCCTTCGAAGCTGCCCTTCAAGAACTCAAATCCATCGTGCGCTGGCCCCACGGTGGGCGCCAACTGTCGTGGAATTGTCACGGCAGATGTCCTCTTGCAAGGACTTAGTCGTGGAGCCATCGCAACTAGGAAGCTTAAAGGGGTTAATCGGGACAAAGGACATGAGGGGTTTATACTAGTTTGGCCCCTTACGGTGAAGGTAAGGCCTACGTCTAATTGGGTTGGTATTGCTTGAGGTTTCGATCACCAGGGAGTGAGATACGCTATGCCCGGTTATCGATTGGTTGTTTTCTTGCCCTAAGCCGCCGGCGGGTCGTCGCCTTATATACACGGGTCGACGCCCTGCGGCTTACAGAGTCCCGACTGGCTCATAGACAGTGTCCGGCTCGGTGACTAGTTACTTCTACCTTATGTTACAAGTAATGCCATCATGGCGGTTTATCACTATGGGCCTTAAGCAGCCTGTGGGCCTTAGACCCTTTATTGAACCGCCATACACAAATAGTTATATCCCCAACATTCGGATGTGAATTTGGGGCTTTACCTTTCACGTATTTGTGTATACCAATTCACCATCGTAAGCTAACAAACAGAGAATGGAAAAGCATTGAGGATCGTTTTGAGAAGAAACTGGGATGCTAGAAGGGCAAACTGATGTCATATGGAGGCCGTTTAATTCTCATTAATTCGGTTCTCACAAGCATGCCCATGTTTCTTTTGTCTTTTTCGAGGTTCCAGTTGGAGTTCGGAAAAGACTTGATTTCTATCGCTCCCGCTTTTTCTGGCAAAGTGACGATCTCAAGAGGAAGTATAGACTCACTAAATGGGACATTATTTGTCGACCGAAGGACCAAGGGGGTCTTGGTATTGAAAATCTTGAGGTCAAGAACAAATGTCTTCTCAGCAAGTGGTTGTATAAGCTATCTAGTGAGACCGGGGCTACATGGGCACAGATTTTGGGTAATAAGTACCTTCATTCCAAAACTTTATCCCAGGTGACAGTGAGGCCGATGTATTCGCCTTTCTGGAAAGGACTGATGAGAGTTAAATCGGTCTTTTTTAATCGGATGAAGTTTGTTATTGGGAACGGTACTTCTACGAGATTTTGGGAGGATACGTGGCTAGGGGATACACCCCTCGCGCTTCAATATCCTTCTCTCTATAGCATTGTTCAACAGAGAGATGCAACCGTTGAGACAGTATGTCAGTCCACGCCTCTTAATATTCACTTTAGGAGAGTACTAGCTGGAAACCGTTGGGAAGCCTGGCTCCATCTTGTGAGAAGATTGATGGATGTTCAACTAACTCAACGACCCGATCAGTTGTGTTGGAAGCTAACTAGGAATGGAGAGTTTACGGTTAAATCCATGTATTTGGATGCTATTAATTCTAGCTCTATTCCTATTTTGAAACATGTGTGGCATGTCAAAGTTCCCTTGAGAGTTAAAGTATTTATGTGGTTTGTACACAAACAAGTCATTTTAACTAAGGATAACTTGATAAAACCCAACTGGAATGGATCCACTAGATGTAGCTTCTGTGACTAAGATGAATCCATCAAACATCTCTTTCTCGATTGCGCCTTGGCAAAAATTCTTTGGCAGTCTGTGCACATAGCCTTTAATATGACTCCTCCGAATAGTATCAACACGTTATTTGGGATGTGGCTTGATGGGTTTGAGCTCCAAACAGCGAGACACATTCGCGTAGGAGTATGTGCTTTACTATGGGCTATCTGGAATTGCAGAAATGATTTGGTCTTTAAAAGAACAACAAACACTCATTTTTGCAGGTTATCTTCCGAGCTACGGCATTGATCCGTATGTGGTCGCTACTCACTCTGACGGAGGCCAGGGAGCATTTGGTTACTGAATCTATCCGATGGGAGATGGTAGCACGGGATATTTTCAACCGGTTTGGGTGGCGGTCATGTAATAGGATAGGCAATTAGTTTTCCTATCTTTATCTTGCTAGCCGGTTGTGGTTTCATTTTTGTCTTTTGCTCTTTGTGAGCTTTTTTTGTACTTTCTTGAGACTTTAAGACTGTCGTCGAACCTTTTTGTTTGGTAATAAAGTTGGCTGTATGCATCGTTCTGATGCAGAGGCCGGGGATGCCCCTTTTTAGAAAAAAATCTGGGCATGGTCCGACTTGTGTATGGGCAATATCTGGGGCGCGCGGCTGGGTAGAAATCGTGCGGGTCACGCCCAGCACAGGCCCAGGTATAAACCCCCCTCCGGACGATCGTTGTAACCGTGGTGTCGAGTTCGTGCTCGGGAAAAGGCTGTTCGAGCAGCAGGCGTATGTGTGCCGGAAACCAATGTGCCCACCGTGTTCTTCCTCCTCCTCCTTCTTGTGTATGTGCGAGAGAGAGGGCGTGACGAGAGGGTGAGCTAGGGCAAGGGTTTGGCTCCAACAGGTGCATGCATATGATCCTTGCTATTATTTCGTTTCTTATACTTCTTTACGTGTGATAACTTTCTTTTCTTAGTCAAATGGTTCCTGCTTAATTATACAGAAACTTATATGCAAATTCAAGTTGAGTTGGTTCTAGAAGAAACAAAAACTGTAATAATAGTATGTACCCAGACAAAATATCATATTTTTTGAGATTGTGGTTGGCATGTTTCTAAAACATCTTTGGTTTATATGTTATGATGCTTTGCGATTGACCAAGCGCTTGTTATGCTGTCACACAGGGACGAGGGGAAATCATAAATGGTACAGAAGATGTGTTTATTTTACGGTAGATCGCTCTCATGTGCCGCTCCTGATTGCGCTGCTGACGGGTATTACAGATATAAGCCTACAAAGGTACGCATTGCCTGAGAGAATAATTGTCCACTCCCCGCTCCCCGTTCCCGCACCACGGCGACTCCGCTCCCCGCCCGCGCCGTTGCCTCGTTTGCGGGCCTAGCTACGCTGCTCCTTGGAGATGCCTCCGAGACGGCGGAGGCAAGGCCCCGCGAGGTCGTCCGCTGTTCCACCCCCGCCCCCATCGGCGGATCGCTTCAAGGAGGACTGCGCCGAGATGGTGAGATTGATTTCACCTCTCCCGCAGGCGGTGCTCGTGGCTATGGGATCCCCGGGGTGGGTGGATCGGGCAAAGCGGATTCGTGCTGCTACGGCGGCGTGGATCTGCCGAATCCAGGAACTCAAAGCGGCGGATCGGGCGGGGGAGGCGGTGCGAGATCCGGAATCAAAGGAGGCGGCGACAAGGGTTGCGGAAGCCTGCCGGCTGAGAGCAGAAGCAGAGCAGAGGAATCTGGTGCGGCGCATCTAAGACGAAGCAACAGTGGCGGAGAGGGCGCGGATGCCCCCCTTCCCGCACTCCACGTCGACGGCATATGTGCAGTGGGCGCGGGCGGAGGCGAAATCCGGCGATCCTCGCACGGCGATGAGATGGGAAGGGATGCTGGGGGTGGTGCCCTCGGGTGCGCCGCTCCAAGGCATCTCAACCTGGCCGCCGGCGTCGATTTGGGAGTGAGTGCTCAGGCTGGATCGATCGGAGGTGGGACGGAATTTTGCCTACCTCATCCGGAGAAGGAGAAGATCTCTTCGTTAACAACTATGGCAATCCCTGGTAAATGCTGCTCCTCTGATGAAGCTTTGAGACATTGTTCTATTATTTTGATTCCCAGCCACCGACGTTCTACGCCGCCACCGCCGTATGTTGTTCCCGCTCCGATGAGACCTAGTGCTTGTAGGAATAGAGTCAACTCCGATCTGCCCCAATCTGGTTCTAGTGGCCGTCCAATATGCTTTATTTCCTCCTCCACTAAAACAACGAGGGATCATGGCTGCCATGTGGCTCATAGTCGCCGGAGATCCCCATCTCCGGCGCCCTTCGTAGCTCCGCACTTCGACGGACGAAAATTGGGGATCGATAAGCGGGACCCAGCTATCGGCCGCAGAAATTGGACCAACCGTCAGATTCCGCCTAAAGAGATCGAGACCGTTGTTTCTCCCCCCACCTCTAATGATGAAAGGATATATAATCCCCCCTCTGACAGATATCCTGCGCCTCGTCCCGCTAGGGTTCTTCCTCGTGCGCTCCGCCGCCATGACCACCGCAATCTAGTTTGGGTTAGGCGCGACCTCTTTGCTTCTGGTAATTTTTCAGCTTCAGATTGCTACCCTGTTGGCCCTTCAGACCGCATCGTTGCTCCAAAGCAATTCAGCTTCTCCCGTGATTCTTGGTCTAGGAAGACTGGGAAAATCCCCTTTGCTGCTGTAGTGAAGATGGCTGGTTCTGGGCAGATCCCTGGTCCTAGGGGTGGAAGATCAGGGGGCGGGCGTGGCCGTGATGCGATTCGACCCCCACCTGCTGTGAATGCACCTCCAGTCCGTACTCCAGCTGCCCCTGTCCCTGTTCCTGCTTCTGCCCCCAACCAACAGGGCCCTCCCATGTCTATCTTCGCAAAGCCCCCCATCATTCCGTTAGGAAGCAATTCTCCCAATTTCATTCATCCTGGCATGAATCAAGTCTATCCTGGTTTCCCTGCCAACAACTATCAATACTCTCAGATGCCCCCTGGATGCAACAGCCGCAGTTCCAATTCCCCTATATGCAACAGAATCTCCCAATGCAATTCACTCAGCCTCTCCCTTTGAGCTCTGGAAGCACGTCTGGAGGAAGTGGGCAAGTAGCTGTTGGGAAGAACAAAAAGAAGAACAGGGCTGGTGCTAAGAAGCAAACTATGACTGCTGCTGGAACTGGTGACAGTGCTACTGGTCATACAGCCTCTGACTATGAAGAGTATATGATAGATCCTAAGTATATTGGCACTATTTGCTATAACTGTGGCCTCCATGGACACTTTGTGGGCATGTGCTCTGTTCCAAAGGTCTGCTTTATCTGTAAAACCCCAGGACACCATATGGACGCCTGCCCTAAATGGTATGAACCTTATCCTGCAGCCCAATATTGGGGGAGTGCCAACAGTGGCCTAGGTTTCCTCCATATTGAAGCAGGTGACAAGTGTGACAGTAGCTGGCTGAATTTTGGCAATGTTGGCCTGGTTGTTGTGGAAGAAGGCAACATCACTGCTGAAGAACTAGAGAGATGCTTTATTGGTATGTGGAAAACTAACTGGCCTTGGCAGATCAGACCTTATGATGATACTCAATTTCTGGTTAGATTCCCCCCAACAAAAAGATATCTGATTTGGTTGCTTTCAAATCCATTAACCTGAAGAAGAAGAAGAAGGGGGTGACTATATCCTTCAAAGACTGGCATGGTGACTTACCTGCCTTTGATTCTCTCAATGAAGTTTGGGTTAATATCATTGGCATTCCCCCTGTCTGGTGCACCTGGCCAGTCATCACCCAAATTGCTTCTTCCTTGGGTGTCATTGTCAATATTGACTGGCATGAAATTTTCAGAAGTTTCTATGAAGTTGTCAGGGTTCAAGTTGTTGTTAGAGACCAGAAGCTTATTCCTAAGGATAGGCTCTATGAGATCCAGCAGGAACTGTATCTACTCAACTTTGAAGTTGATGATAACACTGGCACTGAATCTCCTAACCACAAACCTCCAGATGGTCCTTCTGGTCCTACTGGTTCTGAAGATCATGAGAATGCTGACAGGAATGGTGATGGTGATAATGACAGTGATGATGACCTACTTGGGGAAGAGATGGAGCAAGATGCTAGCAATCAGATTCCTAAAAATCCTACCCCTGCCCCAAGTGGATCTAAATCTAGATCTGTCCACCATATCCCTGATACCCCTACTGAGCAAGCTCATTTACCTTCTTCTAATCACCTGGGTGCCCCTGTGACTAAAAGTTATCTTGATGCTGCTAAAAAAGCCAGCTATGAAGGCTATGGTAACAGTTTGCTGGCCCAGTTTGAAGCAGTGAAAGGTAACCCCAATGACACTGGCCCCAACCCCCTAACCTCAGCCTCAGCTGCCACTGCTCTCTCTTGTCCTGCTCCCAGACCTCAGCCCACTAGGACTGGTCAGGGGAGATAGGGCCCTGTTGTTGCCACTAGGATGAGCAACAGGATTAAAAGAGATGGCAAGAACACTATAGCTAAAGCCCAGGAAATTAAGCAAGTTTAGAATCTGGAGGTTACTAGAGGTAAATCTACTGCTAGCTCCATTAATTCCTTTGCTTGCCTTAACAATGAACTTCTCTTATATAATGTTGAGATATCTGGATTAAAACTTGGGAATGATCCTATTAGCTGCTTTAACAATATTGAGTATATCAAGCGGATAGAGCTTCATAGGTTGTCTAATTTCCAAAAGGACAACCCTGAATTATTTCCCACTCCTGACACTGATGTCAAAGGAGTTAATTACTGCAATACTAATAGTGACACTGAGACAAACCCTTTTCCACAAACTGATAATATTTCAGAAGTGGAGGAGGGTGAGTTCCCTTGGATGGAAGTATCCCATCGAAGGACTAAAAAGTGTCAGAGTAGAAGTAGATTTCCTAAGAATATTTTATTATGATTGGTGCTTTCTGGAACATCAGAGGCCTTAATGGTCCTTCTAAGAACACCAGGGTTCAAGAGCTTGTTAAAGCTTGTTGCCCAGACTTCATTTGTTTGTCTGAAACCAAGAAAGCTGATTTTACCATCCCTCAACTAGAAGCTATTGATTCTAGGAGTGGATTTGTGTGGAATTGGCTCCCTGCTGTTGGTACTGCAGGAGGTATTTTAATTGGTGTTAAAGATGATAAGTTTGACATATTAAATTGTGATATTCACACTTTCTGCATCTCCTGTATCTTAAAGTGCAAACATAATGACACTAAATGGAGGTTGATTTCTATTTATGGTTCAGCTTATGATGAGTTTAAAATTGATTTCATTAATGAACTTGACCATGTCCTTGCTGAGTGGTCTGGCCCCACCTTAGTTGGAGGAGATTTTAATTTGATTAGGAATTCCAGTGAGAAGAATACTGGCTCCATTAACCAGCACTGGGCTGACCTGTTCAATGATTGGATTAATAAGTTTGGTCTCATTTAATTAAGAATGCTGGTAGAAGGTATACTTGGGCTAATAACCAAGACAACCTTATTATGGCCACACTAGATAGGGTCTTTGTTTCTGTTGATTGGGAGGGCCTTTTCCCTGGGGCTTCCATTAAAGCTCTCCCCAGAGTGGGCAGTGACCACACACCCTTGGTGCTGGACACTTCCAATGGACCTCCCTCTTTCCCTACTAAGTTTTTCAGATTTGAAAAATGGTGGCTAGAAATTCCTGGCTTTGATGAGGTTATCCACAAAGCCTGGAATACTAAATGTAGTTTCACCAAGGCCATTGATATTTGGCAATTTAAGATCAGGACCACCAGGAAAGCTGCTAAAGGATGGTGTGCTAACTATGAAGCAGACCAGAATAGGACCAAGCAAGCTTTGGTGGCTGAGTTTAATTGCTTAGACATTTTAGCTGAATCTCAACCTTTATCCCCTAACTCTAAAAAAAGAATGAATAACATTTCAGGTGATTTAAAGGATATTTGGAGGAAGGAGGAGATCAAAGCTAGACAGAGGTCCAGAGAGAAGGAAATACTGGAGGGAGAACTCAACACTGGGTACTTCAAAGCAGTGGCTAATCAAAAAAGGAGAAGGAAATAGATTGCTGTCCTAGAAACCCCTTCAGGTCCTGTGGAAGACACTAAAGGTATTTTGCAGTTAGCTGTTGATTATTACAAAAAGCTGTTTGGCTATGTTCCTACTATTGATATTGATCTCAAGGATGACTTTTGGGATCAAGATAGCTTACTTTCCACAGAACATTTTCATTTACTTGAAAAGCCTTTCTCTGAGGATGAAATCAAGGCAGCTGTATTTGGCTCCTATGCCGAAGGAGCTCCAGGCCTTGATGGCTTTCCCTTTCTTTTTTACCAGAAATACTGGGATTTAATCAAACATGATCTTTTTGCTCTTTTTAAAGATTGGGAGGATGGCAATCTAGATCTATATAGGCTCAATTTCTCCCTTTTGACCTTGGTCCCTAAAGAGCCTAATGCTATTAAGCTAGATAGATTTAGGCCTCTAGCCATGATCAATTGTAGTTTTAAAATTTTTGCTAAATGTGCTACAAACAGATTTGGCCCTGTTTGTAATGTTCTCATTTCCCCTAATCAGACTGCCTTCCTGAAAGGGAGATTTATTTTGGAAAGCATTGTAGCTGCTCATGAGGTAGTTCATGCAGTGGCCTCAAATAAAATGTCTGGTTTCTGTTTTAAATTAGACTATGGAAAAGCCTATGATATGATTAGTAGAGAGTTTCTTTTGAAGATGCTGAGGCAGAGAGGCTTTGGTCCTGGTTGGACATATAAGCTTGAATCTCTGCTTTGCAATGGATCTGTGGGTGTCAGAATAAATGACACCAACAGTGACTATTTTATAGTTGGCAAAGGAGCTAGACAAGGTGATCCTGTCTCTCCTCTATTGTTTAATTTAGTGGCTGATGTGTTCACCAGGATTTTGATTAAAGCTACTGAAGCAAACCTAATTGCTGGTGTTTTTCCCCCTTCTAATCCTGCTGGTATCATTAGCATGCAATATGCTGATGACACCTTGCTCTTCATAGATAATAATCTTGATCATGCCAAGAACCTCAAATGGCTTCTGTCCTGCTTTGAGCAGATCTCTGGCATGAGAATTAATTTTCATAAATGTGACCTAGTCCCTATCAATATTGATAGGAATGAAGCACTTGTTTTTGCTCAAACATTAGGATGCAAATTAAGTGCTTTTCCTATTAAATACCTAGGGGCCCCTTTACATTTCAGTAAAATTAGAAAGGAGGATCTCCGACCCACTGTTGATAAGATTATCAAGAAAGCTGCTGGGTGGAGAGGGAGACTTCTTTCTTTTGGCAAAAGACTTATTTTAGTCCAAGCCTGCTTAGCTAGTATTCCTTCTTACCTCATGGGATACATTAAATTCCCTAAGTGGGCCATTAAACTCATAAATTCCCAACTAGCTCATTGCTTTTGGGATGATTATGAAGGTCACCACAAGTACCATCTGACTGCCTAGAAGTCTATTACCATGAGGAAAGAATTTGGGGGTTTTGGTATCACTGACATTGGGGACATGAATTTGGCTTTATTAGCCTCTTGGGTCAGCAGATACTATAACTCTGAGGGCAAGATCTGGAAAAATATAATTGATTCCAAATATAATCCTCAAAGCAATTTATTTGCTTGCCCCGATGCTGGAGCATCCCCCTTTTGGAAAGGGATGCTCTGGGCAGCTCAAGCTGCTAAAATTGGTTTCTCTTGGAAAATTGGCAATGGGAAAAGGATTAGATTCTGGAAGGATCATTGGTTTGGTAATGCCACATTGGCCACCCAATATTGGGACCTTTATGTTCTTGCTAATGAACATAATGACACCATTGATAAAGTTTGGGATGGCAGCACCCTTAAAATTACTTTCCGTAGATGTTTTACCCATGAACTTATGTCTCTATGGTATGAGCTTTTAGAAATTGCCAGTTCTATTCATCTCACTGTAGAGGATGACACCCCTATCTGGAATCTGAATTCCAAAGGGATATACTCTGTTAAATCCTTTTATAAGTTCTTAAATTTTAGAGGTGTTTATCCCATTAGTTCTCCTGCCATTTGGAAGATCAAAATTCCTCCTAGGATCCAGATTTTTCTCTGGCTATTGACTAACAACAAGTTGTTAACCAGAGATAATTTGTCGAAAAGGCAGGAGACAGGCGATCCCAGCTGCGTTTTTTGTGCTGAACAGGAAACTTGTTCCCATCTATTTAGCTCCTGTGTTGTTGCTGTTGAATTCTGGAAAGCCTTGTGTATCCTAACTGGAATCGATGAAGACATTAGTATAATGTCCATCTCCCAGTTCTGGATCAGAGGAGATACCTTTGCTGTAACAAATATTGTACATGCAGCTGGGCTTTGGGCTATCTAGAAAACTCGCAATGACATGGTTTTCAATAATGTGGTTTGGCCTGGCTTACAGGCTATCTGGCGAAAAACTGCGTCAAATCTGTCTTCGTGGGAGTGCCTATCCTCAGGATGTGCCAAGGACAAGGTGGTGTGGACTGCGAAAGAACTCGAGACGAAAGCGAGAAGCCCACCTCTGCTAATGTGGCCAGACCCTGGATGAGGCGTGGAGACACCTTCTGAAGCCTTGTTGCTGACTAGACTTTGGCTACGGCCTCGCTGCACTATAGTGCCTTGTTTTTTTTCGGTGTTTTCTTTTTTAGTTCAGGCTTTAGTTTGTATTTTGTCCTACTTTCACTGCGGCAGCCTTTCTGCTGTCCGCCGTTTGCCTAAACTGTAAGACGATGCTATTCTGTTGTTTCATTTCGGCAAGAAATGGAACAGGGGCGAGGCCCTTTTCATCTAAAAAAAAGGTACACACTTTTAAATTTGGTCATTTTGTTTGTCTGCGTAGCTGATTTCCCCTGATGGATGTAGTCATATTTAAGAAAATATTAGGAGTCCTATGTGCTTGTATGCTACCAGACTGTACCAAACAAGATCTGTGTTATATGCCGAAAATAAAATAAATTTAGCCATAAAGGCTCACAACATATTAACAATCTATTTTTAACCAAATAGCATCTAATGTTTCATGATGATGTGAAGCTCATACGTGTCACAGACCTAGATGCCTATAAATTAGTCTCTCGTCTTGTGGATCAGGGCCAAAGAAGAAACATTAAATGAGTAATACACCTGTCTCCTATGCTTCAAACTTATACAGTTATCTGCATTACTCATGTTTGTTTCTTTCCCAGTGAAAGAGACTGCAGGCCAAGCAAAAAATCAAAGTGCCAAACCCACTGGCCGTAGGGTTTTAATTTTCAAAGACTAAATGAACGGGTCACTTATAAAGTAATTTTTGAAATCATTTCCTATAGCAATTGCAAACTATATCACACTGTATGTGTCCTTCTTGCAGCTACCGACTGTCATTTCAATTATCAGAAGACATGCTTCAATCTTATGCCTCCCATAAGCTGGTTACCATATGCACCTTCACCTTTATTTGGACTCATGTGAAATATGAGTTGAACCTTCATCTTACTGTTTTTGTTTGCAACTACCAATGTAACACTAAACAACAGTACGTTTCTGTTATATTCTCTGTAAAATATATATAATCCCTACTATTAACGTATTGTCCTCTTCATAAGCACATTATCCTCAATAATTAACAGATCTAGGAAAAAGAACTATCACGCAACAGGAAGTTAACAATGAATTTACTAACACGAAAGCCTGTCAATGGCATATGCCTAACAGTAAGCGCTACTCCAAAATAACAAGGGAAATACTCTACATGATTTGCCTTTGGGATGATCAAAACTCAACTGCACGACTTTTCCAAATGGTACTGAATTCTACAGTTTATGCTCGAGCGATGAAAGCCAGTACTACTTATTACTACAATTTTTTTTTGAGGGAACTACTTATTACTACTAATTAACTGAAAGTGATGCTGATGCTACTAACCTGGACAAGTATGCAACCACTGGCCTGCCACTCCGCACCAGCACTGATCACAAACCGGTTGGGGGGCAATGCTGCCCCCCCCCCCCCCCCCCCCCCCCCCCCCCCCCCCCCCCCCCCCCCCCCCCCCCCCCCCCCGCGCGATAAGTGCGTAGCTCTACCTCTGATTTTTTGTACAATCTCATACCATCTCGCAAGTTACAACACTTAAAAGACAAAAAAGGAACCAATATATCATACTACATATAATAGTTAAATAAAACTACATGGTGAATAAATATATTTTGAATGAAACCGAGTAGAGGGAGAGGCAGGTCTTCACAAGTGAGGAGAAGAAGGAGATCAACAAGTCCTTAGCCTGGTGAGAAAAGAAGAAGGAATACTCAGCACAACACATCACTAGTCATTCGAAAGAGAAGCTCAATGGCTTGAGATTTCAGAATAAAAAAATTTAGGGCCAATTGGAAAGAACCAACCAGGGTGCATATGAGATCCCACAATGCAAATCAACACAGCTGGTCTAGTACCTAAATATTCCAAAATGATGATGGATCGGGCGGATGGGAAGACAAAAGGATCAAGAAAACAGGGAAATGCTCGAATGATGAAAGCTAGCACTACTTACTAATTAACTGCAAAAAGTGATGTTGATGTGGTGAAACCTGCACAAGTAGGCAATCACTGGCCTGTAGCTCTGCAAAAGCCAGCACGGACAGACGGACTCGCCTGGATGATGGAGTGGGGATTGGACGATGATGAACATCAAGCAGAGATCGACGAGACTGCACAACTCAGGAGCAAAATTTATATAGAGCCGAACTCCACAGACCACGGGCGAAAACAATGCAAGCTCCTCCCAAGGTAAAAATGATTGTTGTAGATACGCTACACCATTGACCACAAGTCGGTTGGGGGGCAGTGCCCCCCCCCCCCCCCCCCCCCCACGCGCGCGAATAAGTACATAGTTCTACCTCATATTGTTATGGCAATCTCATACTATCTGGCAAATTATAACACTTAAAAGACAAAAATAAGGAACTAAAATATCATACTACATATAATAGTTAAATAAAACTGCATGGTGAATAAATATCCATTGAATGAAAATGAGGAGAGGTAGGTCTTCACAAGTGAGGAGAAGCAGGAGATCAGTGAGACCTTAGCCTGGTGAGAAAAGAAGAAGGAATGCTCAACACAACACATCACTAATCATTAGAAAGAGGAGCTCAACAAATTGAGATTTTAGAGGATCAAAGACCTTAGCCTAGTGAGATTCGAGAAGATTATCTGCAGTACATAGATAAGAAATGCCATGGCGATCGCAGTGATGGCGACCGATAGCCGCAGAGCCAGCATTCCATAGGCCCTCAACATCTTGGTCGACGGTAGTTGGTTGGCCTCCTCGGCAACCGCGTCCATCTACCTGGACAGGGTGTAGGTGCGATGGCGGCTCCTAACAGTGCAACCGTAAGTATGGATGGAGCATGGAGACACTATCTCTAGGAAAAGGCCTATAGGTGAACTCTAATTAGTGGCGGGCGTGGGCGGGCACCCGCCACAACTATTCTGGAAAACTAGCGGTGGGGTTAACAAAGCGTGACAACAGCAGTTCATGCCACAAGTAAAATCTTCCAGACTGGATTTTTTTGCATAACAAAGCAATGGTGCAACAAGGTGGCCCAAATCCTTTTTATAGCAATGGACAAGCCGGAAAGTTCTCTTATGTAAGGCAGAGTGCTCCCGAGGACACATGGGAATTCTGATCAATCTAGATTCGTCATATTTAGTTGATTCGCGTTCGCTACTTTGATAATTTGATATGTGGGTGGACTAGTGCTAGGGTGTTGTTCTTACTTGAACAATCAACCCTCTTATGATTATCACCTCTCGCAAGCATCCGCAACTACGAAAAGAAGAATTAACATAAGTCTAACTGTAGCATGAAACATATATGGATCCAACTCAGCCCCTTACAGAATAACTCATAAACTAGGGTTTAACCTTGTGTAACTCTCGACCCATCATCTACTTAATACTCCACAATGCCTTCCCTTAGGCCCAAATTGATGGGGAACGAAGCATCAAAATAAAAAAAAATATCCTACGAACACTCAAGATCTATCTAGGAGAAGCATAGCAACGAGAGGGGAGAGTGTGTCTACGTACCCTCATAGACCGTTAAGCGGAAGCTTATATTATGCGGTCGATGTGTCTGTGCTCGCCAAGATCCAATCGCGATCCAATCCAATGAAGTACCGAATGCACGGTACCTCCACGTTAAGCACACGTATGGCTCGCTGACGTCTCCTCATAGTTAATCCAGCAAATGGGAGAGGAGAAGTAGATGGGATCACAACCACCACTACGGCATGTTGGTGATGATGATGGTGGAGCGTCGACAGCGCTTCATTAAGCGTCCTCGGGACGAGGTGGTGGAGTAACGAGAGAGAGAGAGAGGCTCCCAACGGGTGTGTTGATATGTGGATCTCTACCCTTTGGTGCGCCTCCTCCCCTCTATTTATATAGGTGGAGGGGCTAGGAGTCCAGACCTACTCCTAATATGAGTTGGCGCCAATGGGAAGGAGTCCTACTCCTTGTAGGAGTTGGATTCCTAGTCCCTTTCCACATGTCTTAGCCACGTGGGACTCTTAGGGGCTGGTGCGCCAGGCCCATGTAGGCCAGGCGCCCCCTTAAGCCAATGCTAGCCTATGGGACGTGGTGGACCCACTGGTGGACTTCGGGGCTTCTTCTGGAAGCTTCCCGGTACAATATCGAAAAATCTGAAGTTTTCTGAAACCCTGAAAACGACTTTCCATATATAAATCTTTACCTCCGGGCCATTCTGGAGCTCCTCGTGATGTCCGGGATCTCAACCGAGACTCCTAACAACATTCGGTTACCAACATCAAAATATCCCAATATTACTCTAGCGTCACCGAATGTTAAGCGTGCGGACCCTACAGGTTCGAGAATCATGTAGACATGACCGAGAAACCTCTCTGGTCAATAATCAATACGGAACCTGGATGCCTATATTGGTTCCTACATATTCCACGCGGATCTTTTATCGATTGAACCACGATGTCGAGGATTCGGTTAATCCTGTATGCAATTCACTTTGTCCGGTGATATGTTACTTGCCTGAGATTCAATCATCGGTATCTCCATACCTAGTTTAATCTCGCTACCGGCAAGTCTCTTTACTCGTTCTGTAATACAAGATCCCGTGATTAAACTCATTAGTCATATGCTTGCAAGCTTCTTGTGATGTTGTATTACCGAGAGGGCCCAGAGATATCTCTCCATCAGACAGAGCGACAAATCCCATTCTCGACCCATGCAACCCAACTGAGACCTCCAGAGAAACATATAGAGCACCTTTATGATCACCCAGTTATGAAGTGACGTTTGATAGCACACAAGGCATTCCTCCAGTATCCGGGAGTAGCATGATCTCATGGTCGAAGGAACAAATGCTTGACATGAAGAAAGCTGTAGCAAATAACTAAACGATCTGATGTTAAGCTTAGGGTTGGGCCTGTCCACCAGATCATTCTCCTAATGATGTGATCCCATTATCAAATGACAACTCGTGTCTATGGTTGGGAAACCTTAACCATCTTTGATCAACGAGTCAGTCTAGTAGAGGCTTACTTGGGACACTGTGTAGTTTATGTATTCACACATGTATTTAAGTTCCCGGTCAATACAATACTAGCATGAATAATAAAATTTATCATGAACGGGAAATATGATAGTAACCATTTTATTATGGCCTCTAGGGCATATTTCCAACACAAATATGGTGAAGTGTCATGTAGTCGACGGTCACGTTCACATGATACCACTAAAGGAAGAGCAACATACATATCATCAAAATATCGAACGAATACCAACTTCATATGATTACTTATAACAAGACTTCTCCCATGTCCCGAAGAACAAAAGTAACTACTCGCATATCATGTTCATGTTCAAGATTAGAGGTGTATTGAATATGCTTAAGGAGCTCAACATGTAATCTTCCACCAAGTAAACCTATTAGCATCAAATACAAGGTGTAATCAACACTACAAGCAACTCACATCTACCAATCTGAGCTTTTGGGACAAAGATTAAATACAAGAGATGAACTGGGGTTTGAGAGGAGATGGTGTTGACTAAGATGTTGATGAAGATTGGTCCTCCCACGATGAGAGGATCGTTGGTGATCGCCAGAGGGAGGTATCCCCGGCGAAAACACTCAGCCGGAGAACAAATGTGCTCTTGCACGGGTTCCGCCTCGAGACAGCGGCACTTCATTTTGAAAGTCTTCCTCTTATTTTTCTAGGATAAAATCCCTCATATAGCAGAAGTAGGGCACCAGGCCATCTGTGGGCCCCACAAGGCATCAGGGTGCGCCCTAGGGGGTGGGGCGCGCCCTGTTGCCTTGTGGGCAACAGGTGGCCCCCATTGGTATTTTTTTATTTCAATCTCTCTCTCTCTCTATCTATATATACATATATATAGACACACACACACACAAAAACACACACACACACACATAAATTACGCACTCCCAAGAAATTATCATGTTAATTAGAAAATTAGAGCCGCTCATGGTGGGACCAAGTTATAACGGTATAGATTAACTCGTATGGTTTTCACATTAATCAAAAATTATGAGTCGTTTATTATGGTGTAGATTGACACATACGATTCTCTCTTCCAATTTATCTTTCATGGTGCGTCCGTGATTTACAAAAAAAAATCATTGTGCGTCTTGATTTATTGGAGGCTCACAGAGCCTTTCTCCAAAAGCAGTTAAAAAAGAATACCTTATCCAATAGATGCCACAAGAGATAAAAAAAAAGCGAGTACTGGGCGCCGGCCCAAAAATTCGGCCGGTCGCCCGTGATCCATCCGATGCGCCCACGCGTAGCCGTTAGATGCGCATTATCCCATCGCTTCTCACCCCCACTTGCATATCAGATCTGGAAAAAACACCGCAAGTTCATGGCGGCTGCCCCACCGCCATCGCATCCCGCAGCACGCGTCTACTCTCTCCCGTTTGACCTCGCTGTCAACGCTCGTCGCCGATACTCGCCGTCGACGCCTGCAACAAAAAAGTGTTGCCGAAAAAAGCAGCTATCCGCCGAGGCCACTATTGAATCATTTGAAAACGGTGGTTCCAGTAAAACAAGGCTACGATTGTAGCAAAAATCGTCGGTCCATTAAAAGAACGAACTCCGGTGGAAGAAATTTTTGGACTATACTTCCAGCAAAAAAAGATATGGTTGTAGCAAAAATTTGTTGGTCCAGCAAAAACAAACTCCGGTGGAAGCAATTTTTTGGGCTACTTCCAGCAAAAAAAAAAGATACCGTTGTAGCAAGAATTTGCTGGTCCAGCAAGAACGAACTCCGGTGGATGCAATTTTTGGGGCTACTTCCAGCAAGACATTCCGTCGGTTCGAGCAAACCTGATCCATGGTCGCAGTAGCACCTTGCCAACCCTAGTGCAACTTGCCATGGCAACCTCCGCTGCTCGCCGGGGTGAACCCCCACAGCTCGCCATCGTCACTGATTCCAGCAAAATCAATATGCGGTTGTGGCTCCCTCCCCAGCCGGTTGTAGCATCTGCGTGCTCCACCATCGGGCCTGCCGGTTGAGGTAGTAGCCCGCCGCTTTAGTCGCTGGCGTGCTCGCCGTCGGCGCCCTGACCAGCGGGAAAACAATAGTAGATGGAAGGGATTTTGGGGCTACAAGGGAATGGTGCGGGGAGCGCGTGGAGGTGGAAGGACAGAAGGAAGATGAGAACGAATCGGGAAGGGATGGACAAGGTTGGATGCGGTTTGCACGGGGCCATGTCAGGGGAGACGTGGCTATATGTGCGCGCGTATTGTGCGTGACGAGGCACGAAGTCGGCCCAGCGTTCGGCCAACGCGCCGACGTAAAACGTTTCCCATAAAAAGAAGCTCTCCTCCTATATTATCTCTATCTCTCTATCTATCTTTCTACTCCCACGTAAAATATTCAAATATCCCTCCCCCTCCCGAATCTCTCCATGTTTCCTGCGTCCCTTCCTAACTAAAAAAAAAAAAATTCAAGATTCTGCCGTTCTTTCCTATCTATTCTTTCTCTCTCACCCCATGGAAATTATTCCATCGTCCCTTCTTAAAACTCCCATAGAAAACAAGGCCATTGCCTCACTCACACTATTGCAAGCAAAACGTTGGGGCATCGATCTGGTATGGTCAGGGGTTTACCGCCTCAAATTTATTTTTCTCATGTAGATCAGGTTTATTTCTTACGATGTTCTGCTGAATTTTTCTCTTGCAGGTTTGCCATCCTATCTTTTATTTTAGATTGAATTTTTTTGTGGTATCCTTTGATCATGAGATGCTCGAATCTATACCTACAAACCACAGCGAACCTAAAACCTGGGAAATTCTCCAGTTTCTGATTGAGATGCTGCCCACCAGGCTACCCTTCAGATCTTTGGTTGTTCGTGACGAGCAGATCAATCCATCTAGCCAAGGTTTATGGTGGCGGCCATATAGATATATCCAGGGACGAAGCTAGGAAAAAAGTGTTGGGTTTCGTAGTAATTTCAAAATTTTCCTACGCACACACAAGATCATGTGATGCATATCAACGAGGGGGAGAGTGTTGTCTACGTACCAACGCAGACCGACTGCGGAAGCGATCACACAACGTAGAGGAAGTAGTCGTACGTCTTCACGATCCAACCGATCAAGCACCGAAACTACGGCACCTCCGAGTTCGAGCACACGTTCAGCTCGATGACGATCCCCGGACTCCGATCCAGCAAAGTGTCGGGGAAGAGTTCCATCAGCACGACGGCGTGGTGACGATCTTGATGAACTACAGCAGCAGGGCTTCACCTAAACTCCGCTACAGTATTATCGAGGAATATGGTGGCAGGGGGCACCGCACACGGCTAAGGAATAGATCACGTGGATCAACTTGTGTGTCTAGAGGTGTCCCCTGCCTCCGTATATAAAGGATCCAAGGGGGGAGGGGGGCGCCGGCCAGGGAGGAGGGCGCAGGAGGAGTCCTACTCCTTCCGGGAGTAGGACTCCCCTCCAATCCTATTCCAACTAGGATTCCCCAAAAGGGGAAAAGAGGGAGAGGGGGGCCGGCCACCTTCTCCTAGTCCTAATAGGACTAGGGGAGGGGGAAGTGGCGCAGCCACCTTGGGCTGCCCCTTTCTCCTTTCCACTAAGGCCCATGAAGGCCCATATGGCTCCCGGGGGGTTCCGGTAAACCCTCCCGGTATTCCGGTAAAATCCCGATTTCACCGGAACACTTCCGATGTCCAAACATAGGCTTCCAATATATCAATCTTTATGTCTCGGACCATTTCGAGACTCCTTTCATGTCCGTGATCACATCCGGGACTCTGAACAACCTTCGGTACATCAAAATGCATAAACTCATACTAACTGTCATCGTAACGTTAAGCGTGCGGACCCTACGGTTCGAGAACAATGTAGACATGACCGAGACACGTCTCCAGTCAATAACCAATAGCGGGACCTGGATGCCCATATTGGCTCCTACATATTCTACGAAGATCTTTATCGGTCATACCGCATAACAACATACGTTGTTCCCTTTGTCATTGGTATGTTACTTGCCTGAGATTCGATCGTCGGTATCCAATACCTAGTTCAATCTCGTTACCGGCAAGTCTCTTTACTCGTTCCGTAATACATCATCTCGCAACTAACTCATTAGTTGCAATGCTTGCAAGGCTTATGTGATGTGCATTACCGAGAGGACCCAGAGATACCTCTCCGACAATCGGAGTGACAAATCCTAATCTCGAAATATGCCAACCCAACATCTACCTTTGGAGACACCTGTAATGCTCCTTTATAATCACCCAGTTACGTTGTGACGTTTGGTAGCACCCAAAGTGTTCCTCCGGCAAACGGGAGTTGCATAATCTCATAGTCATAGGAACATGTATAAGTCATGAAGAAAGCAATAGCAACATAATAAACGATCGGGTGCTAAGCTGATGGAATGGGTCATGTCAATCAGATCATTCAACTAATGATGTGACCTCGTTAATCAAATAACAACTCTTTGTCTATGGTTAGGAAACATAACCATCTTTGATTAACGAGCTAGTCAAGTAGAGGCATACTAGTGACACTCTGTTTGTCTATGTATTCACACATGTATTATGTTTCCGATTAATACAATTCTAGCATGAATAAGAAACATTTATCATGAAATAAGGAAATAAATAATAACTTTATTATTGCCTCTAGGGCATATTTCCTTCAGTCTCCCACTTGCACTAGAGTCAATAATCTAGATTACACTGTAATGATTCTAACACCCATGGAGCCTTGGTGCTGATCATGTTTTGCTCGTGGAAGAGGCTTAGTCAACGGGTCTGCAACATTCAGATCCGTATGTATCTTGCAAATTTCTATGTCTCCCACCTGGACTAGATCCCGGATGGAGTTGAAGCGTCTCTTGATGTGTTTGGTCCTTTTGTGAAATCTGGATTCCTTTGCCAAGGCAATTGCACCAGTATTGTCACAAAACATTTTCATTGGACCCGATGCACTAGGTATGACACCTAGATCGGATATGAACTCCTTCATCCAGACTCCTTCGTTTGCTGCTTCCGAAGCAGCTATGTACTCCGCTTCACATGTAGATCCTGCTACGACGCTTTGTTTAGAACTGCACCAGCTGACAGCTCCACCGTTTAATGTAAACATGTATCCGGTTTGCGATTTAGAATCGTCCGGATCAGTGTCAAAGCTTGCATCAACGTAACCTTTTACGGTGAGCTCTTTGTCACCTCCATATACGAGAAACATATCCTTAGTCCTTTTCAGGTATTTCAGGATGTTCTTGACCGCTGTCCAGTGATCCACTCCTGGATTACTTTGGTACCTCCCTGCTAAACTTATAGCAAGGCACACATCAGGTCTGGTACACAGCATTGCATACATGATAGAGCCTATGGCTGATGCATAGGGAACATCTTTCATATTCTCTCTATCTTCTGCAGTGGTCGGGCATTGAGTCTTACTCAACTTCACACCTTGTAACACAGGCAAGAATCCTTTCTTTGCTTGATCCATTTTGAATTTCTTCAAAATCTTGTCAAGGTATGTGCTTTGTGAAAATCCAATTAAGCGTCTTGATCTATCTCTATAGATCTTAATGCCTAAAATGTAAGCAGCTTCACCGAGGTCTTTCATTGAAAAACTTTTATTCAAGTATCCCTTTATGCTATCCAGAAATTCTATATCATTTCCAATCAGCAATATGTCATCCACATATAATATCAGAAATGCTACAGAGCTCCCACTCACTTTCTTGTAAATACAAACTTCTCCGAAAGTCTGTATAAAACCAAATGCTTTGATCACACTATCAAAACGTTTATTCCAACTCCGAGAGGCTTGCACCAGTCCATAAATGGATCGCTGGAGCTTGCACACTTTGTTAGCTCCCTTTGGATCGACAAAACCTTCCGGTTGCATCATATACAACTCTTCTTCCAGAAATCCATTCAGGAATGCAGTTTTGACATCCATCTGCCAAATTTCATAATCATAAAATGCGGCAATCGCTAACATGATTCGGACGGACTTAAGCATCGCTACGGGTGAGAAGGTCTCATCGTAGTCAATCCCTTGAACTTGTCGAAAACCTTTCGCGACAAGTCGAGCTTTGTAGACAGTAACATTACCATCAGCGTCAGTCTTCTTCTTGAAGATCCATTTATTCTCAATTGCTTGCCGATCATCGGGCAAGTCAACCAAAGTCCATACTTTGTTCTCATACATGGATCCCATCTCAGATTTCATGGCTTCAAGCCACTTTGCGGAATCTGGGCTCACCATCGCTTCTTCATAGTTCGTAGGTTCATCATGATCTAGTAGCATGACTTCCAGAACTAGATTACCGTACCACTCTGGTGCAGATCTTACTCTGGTTGATCTACGAGGTTCAGTAGTATCTTGTTCTGAACTTTCATGATCATTATCATTAACTTCCTCACTTATTGGTGTAGGTGTCGCAGAAACAGTTTTCTGTGATGTACTACTTTCCAACAAGGGAGCAGGTACAGTTACCTCGTCAAGTTCTACTTTCCTCCCGCTCACTTCTTTCGAGAGAAATTCCTTCTCAAGAAAGTTTCCGAATTTAGCAACAAAAGTCTTGCCTTTGGATCTGTGATAGAAGGTGTACCCAACAGTTTCCTTTGGGTATCTTATGAAGACACATTTCTCCGATTTGGGTTCGAGCTTATCAGGTTGAAGCTTTTTCACATAAGCATCGCAGCCCCAAACTTTAAGAAACGACAACTTTGGTTTCTTGTCACACCACAGTTCATAAGGCGTCGTCTCAACGGATTTTGATGGTGCCCTATTTAACGTGAATGCAGCCGTCTCTAGAGCATAACCCCAAAACGATAGCGGTAAATCAGTAAGAGACATCATAGATCGTACCATATCGAGTAAAGTACGATTACGACGTTCGGACACACCATTATGCTGTGGTGTTCCGGGTGGCGTGAGTTGCGAAACTATTCCACAGTTTTTCAAATGTACACCAAACTCGTAACTCAAATATTCTCCTCCACGATCAGATCGTAGAAATTTTATTTTCTTGTTACGATGATTTTCAACTTCACTCTGAAATTCTTTGAACTTTTCAAATGTTTCAGACTTATGTTTCATTAAGTAGATATATCCATATCTGCTTAAATCATCTGTGAAGGTGAGAAAATAACGATATCCGCCACGAGCCTCAATATTCATCGGACCACATACATCGGTATGTATGATTTCCAACAAATCTGTTGCTCTCTCCATAGTACCGGAGAACGGTGTTTTAGTCATCTTGCCCATGAGGCACGGTTCGCAAGTACCAAGTGATTCATAATCAAGTGGTTCCAAAAGTCCATCAGTATGGAGTTTCTTCATGCGCTTTACACCGATATGACCTAAACGGCAGTGCCACAAATAAGTTGCACCATCATTATCAACTCTGCATCTTTTGGCTTCAACATTATGAATATGTGTATTACTACTATCGAGATTCAATAAAAATAGACCACTCTTCAAGGGTGCATGACCATAAAAAATATTACTCATATAAATAGAACAACCATTATTCTCTGATTTAAATGAATAACCGTCTCGCATTAAACAAGATCCAGATATAATGTTCATGCTCAACGCTGGCACCAAATAACAATTATTTAGGTCTAATATTAATCCCGAAGGTAGATGTAGAGGTAGCGTGCCGACCGCGATCACATCGACTTTGGAACCGTTTCCCACGTGCATCGTCACCTCGTCCTTTGCCAATCTTCGCTTAATCCGTAGCCCCTGTTTCGAGTTGCAAATATTAGCAACAAAACCAGTATCAAATACCCAGGTGCTACTGCGAGCATTAGTAAGGTACACATCAATAACATGTATATCACATATACCTTTGTTCACCTTGCCATCCTTCTTATCCGCCAAATACTTTGGGCAGTTCCGCTTCGAGTGACCAGTCTGCTTGCAGTAGAAGCACTCAGTTTCAGGCTTAGGTCCAGACTTGGGTTTCTTCTCTTGAGCAGCAACTTGCTTGCCGTTCTTCTTGAAGTTCCCCTTCTTCTTCCCTTTGCCTTTTTTTCTTGAAACTAGTGGTTTTGTTAACCATCAACACTTGATGCTCCTTTTTGATTTCTACCTCCGCAGCTTTCAGCATTGCGAAGAGCTCGGGAATAGTCTTGTTCATCCCTTGCATATTATAGTTCATCACGAAGCTCTTGTAGCTTGGTGGCAGTGATTGGAGAATTCTGTCAATGACGCAATCATCTGGAAGATTAACTCCCAATTGAATCAAGTGATTATTATACCCAGACATTTTGAGTATATGCTCACTGACAGAACTGTTCTCCTCCATCTTGCAGCTATAGAACTTATTGGAGACTTCATATCTCTCAATTCGGGCATTTGCTTGAAATATTAACTTCAACTCCTGGAACATCTCATATGCTCCATGACGTTCAAAACGTCGTTGAAGTCCCGATTCTAAGCCGTAAAGCATGGCACACTGAACTATCGAGTAGTCATCAGCTTTACTCTGCCAGACGTTCATAACATCTGGTGTTGCTCCAGCAGCAGGCCTGGCACCTAGCGGTGCTTCCAGGACGTAATTCTTCTGTGCAGCAATGAGGATAATCCTCAAGTTACGGACCCAATCCGTGTAATTGCTAACATCATCTTTCAACTTTGCTTTCTCAAGGAACGCATTAAAATTCAACGGAACAACAGCACGAGCCATCTATCTACAATCAACATAAACAAGAAAGATACTATCAGGTACTAAGTTCATGATAAATTTAAGTTCAATTAATCATATTACTTAAGAACTCCCACTTAGATAGACATCCCTCTAATCCTCTAAGTGATCACGTGATCCAAATCAACTAAACCATGTCCGATCATCACGTGAGATGGAGTAGTTTCATCGGTGAACATCATTATGTTGATCATATCTACTATATGATTCACGCTCGACCTTTCGGTCTCCGTGTTCCGAGGCCATATCTGTATATGCTTGGCTCGTCAAGTATAACCTGAGTATTCCGCGTGTGCAACTGTTTTGCACCCGTTGTATTTGAACGTAGAGCCTATCACACCCGATCATCACATGGTGTCTCAGCACGAAGAACTTTCGCAACGATGCATACTCAGGGAGAACACTTCTTGATAATTTAGTGAGAGATCATCTTATAATGCTACCGTCAATCAAAGCAAGATAAGATGCATAAAAAGATAAACATCACATGCAATCAATATAAGTGATATGATATGGCCATCATCATCTTGTGCTTGTGATCTCCATCTCCGAAGCACCGTCATGACCACCATCGTCACCGGCGCGACACCTTGATCTCCATCGTAGCATCGTTGTCGTCTCGCCAATCTTATGCTTCCACGACTATCACTACCGCTTAGTAATAAAGTAAAGCATTACATCGCGATTGCATTGCATACAATAAAGCGACAACCATATGGCTCCTGCCAATTGCCGATAACTCGGTTACAAACATGATCATCTCATACAATAAAATTCAGCATCATGCTTTGACCATATCACATCACAACATGCCCTACAAAAACAAGTTAGACGTCCTCTACTTTGTTGTTGCAAGTTTTACGTGGCTGCTACAGGCTTAAGCAAGAACCAATCTCACCTACGCATCAAAACCACAACGATAGTTTGTCAAATAGACTCCGTTTTAACCTTCACAAGGACCGGGCGTAGCCATACTTGGTTCAACTAAAGTTGGAGAGACAGTCGCCCGCAAGCCACCTGTGTGCAAAGCACGTCGGGAGAACCGGTCTCGCGTAAGCGTACGCGTAATGTTGGTCCGGGTCGTCTCGTCCAACAATACCGCCGAACCAAAGTATGACATGCTGGTAGGCAGTATGACTTGTATCGTCCACAACTCACTTGTGTTCTACTCATGCATATAACATCAACATAAATAACCTAGGCTCGGATGCCACTGTTGGGTTTCGTAGTAATTTCAAAATTTTCCTACGCACACGCAAGATCATGTGATGCATAGCAACGAGGGGGAGAGTGTTGTCTACGTACCAACGCAGACCGACTGCGGAAGCGATCACACAACGTAGAGGAAGTAGTCGTACGTCTTCACGATCCAACCGATCAAGCACCGAAACTACGGCACCTCCGAGTTCGAGCACACGTTCAGCTCGATGACGATCCCCGGACTCCGATCCAGTAAAGTGTCGGGGAAGAGTTCCGTCAGCACGATGGCGTGGTGACGATCTTGATGAACTACAGCAGCAGGGCTTCGCCTAAACTCCGCTACAGTATTATCGAGGAATATGGTGGCAGGGGGCACCGCACACGGCTAAGGAATAGATCACGTGGATCAACTTGTGTGTCTAGAGGTGTCCCCTGCCTCCGTATATAAAGGATCCAAGGGGGGAGGGGGGCGCCGGCCAGGGAGGAGGGCGCAAGAGGAGTCCTACTCCTTCCGGGAGTAGGACTCCCCCCCAATCCTATTCCAACTAGGATTCCCCAAAGGGGAAAAGAGGGAGAGGGGGGCCGGCCACCTTCTCCTAGTCCTAATAGGACTAGGGGAGGGGGAAGTGGCGCAGCCACCTTGGGCTGCCCCTTTCTCCTTTCCACTAAGGTCCATGAAGGCCCATATGGCTCCCGGGGGGTTCCGGTAACCCTCCCGGAACTCCGGTAAAATCCCGATTTCACCCGGAACACTTCCGATGTCCAAAGATAGGCTTCCAATATATCAATCTTTACGTCTCGACCATTTCGAGACTCCTTGTCATGTCCGTGATCACATCCGAGACTCCGAACAACCTTCGGTACATCAAAATGCATAAACTCATAATATAACTGTCATCGTAACCTTAAGCGTGCGGACCCTACGGGTTCGAGAACAATGTAGACATGACCGATACATGTCTCCGGTCAATAACCAATAGCGGGACCTGGATGCCCATATTGGCTCCTACATATTCTACGAAGCTCTTTATCGGTCAGACCGCATAACAACATACGTTGTTCCCTTTGTCATCGGTATGTTACTTGCCCGAGATTCGATCGTCGGTATCCAATACCTAGTTCAATCTTGTTACCGGCAAGTCTCTTTACTCGTTCCGTAATACATCATCTCACAACTAACATATTAGTTGTAATGCTTGCAAGGCTTATGTGATGTGCATTACCGAGAGGGCCCAGAGATACCTCTGCGACAATCGGAGTGACAAAACCTAATCTCGAAATACGCCAACCCAACATGTACCATTGGAGACACCTGTAGTACTCCTTTATAATCACCCAGTTACGTTGTGACGTTTGGTAGTACCCAAAGTGTTCCTCCGGCAAACGGGAGTTGCATAATCTCATAGTTATAGGAACATGTATAAGTCATGAAGAAAAGCAATAGCAACATACTAAACGATCGGGTGCTAAGCTAATGGAATGGGTCATGTCAATCAGATCATTCAACTAATGATGTGACCTCGTTAATCAAATAACAACTCATTGTTCATGGTTAGGAAACATAACCATCTTTGATTAACGAGCTAGTCAAGTAGAGGCATACTAGTGACACTTTGTTTGTCTATGTATTCACACATGTATTATGTTTCCGGTTAATACAATTCTAGCATGAATAATAAACATTTATCATGATTATAAGGAAATAAATAATAACTTTATTATTGCCTCTACGGCATATTTCCTTCAGTACCTACGGATGTCTGAGAGCACATGCGGAGATGCCATGGTCATGTTTGCAACTACTATTGTCGAGGTGGTCGGACCTCAGTACCTAAGAGAACCAACTGTGGCAGATACCGAGAAGTTCTTGGCAATCTCAGAAGCAAGAGGGTGGCCGAGTTTGCTTGGATCTCTTGACTGCATGCATTTGAAATGGAAGAACTGCCCAAAATCTTTTCAAGGGCAATATCAGGGTCATGTTAAGAAGCCCACCATCATTCTTGAAGTAGTTGCATCACAGGATCTTTGGATTTGGCACGCTTTCTTTAGCATGCCTGGGTCACACAATGACATCAATGTGCTGCAACGGTCGCCGTTGTTTGCAAGGCTGATTAAAGGAAAAGCTTCTCCTTGCCACTATACTATCAATGGATATGAGTACAACATGGGCTACTATCTGGTTGATGTATCTATCCTCCATGGGCTACCTTTGTCAGCACCATCTCAAACCCAGTTGGCCAGAAAAAGTCTCACTTTGCCCAAAGACAAGAAGCAGCTAGGAAGGATGTCGAGAGGGTATTTGGAGTTCTTCAGGCCCACTTTGCAGTTGTTCGTGGACTACACCCAGTGGGTGCATTCAGCGTGCCCCCACTAGAAGAGAACTCATAAAGAAACATTTTGCTCGATGCAAAACAAGATAAAGAATTACTTGACCTCAGAGTCAGAGAAGAACAAGTTCGATCAGTACCAGCTAAGAAGATTTTTAGTTCTCTCAGACCCCCGCCAACTGCCCGCAGTCGACGGCGGTCTCGGGGACTACACCCAGTGGGTGCACTCAGCGTGCCCCCACTGGAGTAATCTCCACTCGGTACGGCCTGACCAGTCCGAGTGATGAACAACAACAAAAAAGATAGGCTCTAAGACTCCCACCGACTACCCGCAGTCGACGACAGTCTCGGGGACTACACCCAGTGGGTGCACTCAGCGTGCCCCCACTGGAATGGTATCCACTCGGAACGGTCCGCCCGGTCCGAGTGACGGCCAAACAACAAAAAAGACACGTTCCACGCGTGAAGAAATTCCGAGTAATTAGTTACTCGATGCAGGACCAGCTCCAAATCACTCCAAAAAAATTGCTATAAGGTGAGTTTAACGCTCCTCCGCGGACCCGTTTGAGCTCATTTCACTCGGACACCATGCAGTCCAGAATCCGTCAAGGCAACATGCGGAGATAAGACCGCCGGGTGACTAAAGGGAGTTCATAAGTGCCTCCGTAGCACTCGACTCATCTAAGAATTCACCTTGACTTGACCCGCTCAACCTCGACCGATTCGGGGGCTAATGACGACATGTATTGGGGGTAGGGTAACAGGCCTGACCTAAAGACCCTACCCATGGGCACCGTACACTTTGTACTGGGCCCCTGGGCCAGATCGCCGTCCAGATTTACCGCAAGTTGAAAGTCACTCGGACGGCATCAACCACACGGAGCATGTCACTCCACTCGACGAACTCATTCCACTCGGCCGTGTAACTCACTCGGATATGCGCAGACCAGCAGTCGACAAGGCACACGAAGCATCATCTTAGTAGTAGGCTGAGTTATGGCATTAACGCCCCCACTTTGTAACATAGGAGGTGAGGGGGTGGCGCACTCTATATAAGCCACCCCCCACCGCTAGACTAAGGGGCTCTTTTTCTTCCACCTCTCTCTTTGTAACCATTAGTCTCAGGACATAGCTGAGGCAAGGAGACCCGCTCTCCCCTCTCTCTCTCTCAAACACATACTGTAATCTCCGGATACATACTCAGAAAAAACAAAGCCTCTCCGGAACACGAGACGTAGGGCTGTTATCTCCACCGTGAGAGGCCCGAACTCGCTAAAACCACCGTGTCACCCATATGCATCTCGATAGATCATGCTCCTTTATCCTACCCCTCTCTTATTGTCGAAATCGTTACCACGACAGTTGGCGCCCACCGTGGGGCATGGCGTCTATCGAGCCATGGTGCAAATGGTTTTTCTTCAATCTTCGACAGCGGATCAACTACCATCGCCAGAGAAATTGGCCGCTGAAGTTCTGGCCATCGCGCCATTCGTACAAACAAAAGGATCAGGGAAGTATCCATTTGATCTAGTCTTTTTACAGTACATTGTCTAACAACAAGTTTGGTTTTTCCTCCTATAGGATCAGACACACCCATGCATGAATAAATCAGACAAGAGACGAGGAAGGGAAAAGGGCATCAACACGGTGCACGAGTCATGGCCATCCGTCCTCATGCACGGCCGCCAGCGCGGCAGACTGCACCTCCTGCTTCCTCTTTTCAATCGACTTCATCCCGCCCGCCAGCCGGCTGCGACGAGCGCAGGCGCTCGACAATCCATCTGGCAGCACGGGCGCTCGGCTGTGGTCACTGTGACGTACGCGCAGGCCTGGTACTGCAGCGGCTTCTCCGCGACATCCTGACACGGCACGTTGCGGCGGCGTCCCTCATGAACCGCCGCACGGCGACCCCCGCGGTGGATGCACGGGCGGGATGCGGCACCAACACCGGGGCTGTCCACGTCTCCGATCACGACAAGACGGGAGCCGCCAGATCGACTCAGCGCGCCTCAAGCTCTTCCCGCGCGCGGCCTCGCAGGAAGACGCCGCCCGACACTCGGATTCGTCGCGGCCATCTCTCGCGATGGATCCGTGCCAAAAACCGCCGCTGCCGTGGCCGTCCAGGGAGCTCTGCGCCTCGCCCTCCAATTTCCTTCTAACCTTAATTCCTTCTCATTTATTTTTCTGCGTGCAGGGGATAAATGGCCGTGGGAAAGGGAAACTTCCTTGCATGCATGAACGGCCTTAACTCCTGCTTAACTGCTGTTAATTAAAGCCCCTTGCATGCACGTACAGATTCTGGACGTGGGGCAATTCCACCAATGCGTTGGACGTTTACAACTCCATCAATGCCTTGGACACGGACGCCTCCTTCAATGCGTTTTGGACGCGGTCAAATCCATCAATGCATGGTAACGGCATCTAAAGCGGCAGGCGTTGGCGAATCCCCGCGACCAATGGTTTCCGGCACGACGCCCCGGCGGTTCCTCCGTCTGACGCCAAGCACTCGCCGATAGCCTGCACGAAGAAGTCAACACCACACCGCCGCAATCGGAAGTTGACTCTGCACTCGCTCACGACTGTGTCTTCCGCTTTGGAGGCACAAACCTGACGCGGCGTGGCGACCAGGAGTTGGTCAAGTTGCCATGCTCAGCAGTTTCTTCCTCCGGCATCATCCACTCGACGGCAACTCCTTTCAGTCGACATGGCCACTCGGATGGGATGCGTCTACTTTATTCGGACGCCCGGCGCATCATCACTTCACGCCATGCGTCTATATCGTTCGGACGCCCCGCGCATCATCACTTCGAGCCACATGTTTACTTTACTCGGCTGCCCCGTGCGTCGTCACATGGTTGGTCACCTCATAACCACTCGGCCGCCCCGCGCGTCGCCATCGGTTGATCACCTCATAACCACTCGGCCGCCCCGCGCGTCGCCACACGGTTGGTCACCTCATAACCACTCGGCCGCCCGCGCGTCGCCATCGGTTGGTCACCTCATCACCACTCGGCCGCCTTGCGCGTCGCCATCGGTTGGTCACCTCATCACCACTCGGCCGCCCCGCGCGTTGTCACGGTTGGTCACCTCATAACCACTCGGCCGCCCCGCGCGTCGTCATCGCTTGGTCACCTCATAACCACTCGGCCGCCCTGCACGTCGCCATCGGTTGGTCACCTCATCACCACTCGGCCGCCCGACGCGTCGCCATCGGTTGGTCACCTCATAACCACTCGGCCGCCCCGCGCGTCGCCATCGGTTGGTCACGTCATCACCACTCGCCGCCCCGCGCGTCGCCATCGGTTGGTCACCTCATAACCACTCGGCCGCCCCGCGTGTCGCGATCGGTTGGTCACCTCATCACCACTCAGCCGCCCCGCGCGACGCCATCGCCAAAATCCCCCAGTGGGTGACTTAGCTGCGAATCTGTTTCGCCTAAGTTCAAGAAATCCTACCGAGTGGAGAGCAAACCTCTCACTTGGGTGCTTAGCTGCAGTCCGGTACTCGCCTAAGTTAAAAAAAAATCCTACCGAGTGAAGAGCAAACCTCCCACTCGGGGGCTTAGCTGCAGTCCAGTACTCGCCTAAGTTTGAAAAAATCCTACCGAGTGGAGAGCAAACCTCCCACTCGTGGGCTTAGCCGCAGTCCAGTAGTCGCCTAAGTTTGAAAAAATTCTACCGAGTGGAGAGCAAACCTCCCACTCGTGGGCTTAGCTGCAGTCCAGTACTCGCCTAAGTTTGAAAAAAATCCTACGGAGTGGAGAGCAATCCTCCCACTCGGGGGCTTAGCTGTAGTCCAGTACTCGCCTAAGTTTGAAAAAAAATCCTACCGAGTAGAGAGCAAACCTCTCACTCGGGGGCTTAGCTGCAGTCCAGTACTCGCCTAAGTTTAAAAAAAATCCTATCGAGTAGAGAGCAAACCTCTCACTCGGGGGCTTAGCTGCAGTCTAGTACTCGCCTAAGTGTTTGAAATCCTACCGAGTGGAGAGCAAGCCTTCCACTCGGAGGCTTAGCTGCAGTCCAAGGACTCGCCTAAGTAGCCAAAATCCGACTGAGACAACAGCAAACCTCTAATTCAAGGAGCTGCATCATAAGTATAATGTGCGCTCCATCCCTATCCGCAAGGACACCGAGACGAAGGTCGACTGTCACCATCGCCTCGTCACCACTCGGCTGCCCCGCGCGTCGCCACTCGGTTGGTCGCCTCATCACCACTCGGCCACTCGCGCGCCTTCAGACAGCTAAGTCATTTTACATTCTGTTATTTCCGTCTTCCCGAGTATCCCGTAATTCACACATCACGTTCACTCGGAGGCCACGCCATCGAGTGTACCTCTACGCTCGACTGTTTATTTTCACATACTTGCTTAGTACTGGTTATGTGACTCCCGAGTCCAACTTCCATTTTTCGCACACATCATTCACGAACACCATGTGTCGTTCTTCATTTCGAGTTTGCATCGGTCCTCCGGGGCTGCAACTCAGTCGAAACACTACACTTCCGTTTTATTTTAGCCAGAATTCCAACAAGTTCAGTAGGATCTCTCGCTTCGACAAGTTCAAACGAATCCTTCGCTCTTTTAGACTCTTGCTGGTTAACCAGCAAGCCCCTTGCACTCCCAGCGGGTGTCTATGGGTGTTATTCACACAAATCATTTCAGCACACATCAAATTTCCTCAAGAAATTATTTTGTTGACTTGTGCCATTTTTTACACAAGTTACGCGATCACTCGACGGCCCTATGCGCCAACTTCATCGCTGCTCGGACTCGGTCACCATACTGGTCCTAGCGCACCACAACACTGACCTTGTCGCTCTGTTGGCTTCAAGCACATCCGGCCAACCCCTCTATGGAATCCTCTTCATCGATAATATAGACCTCGTCAGGCACGCGACAGATAAGTCCCTTTTATAATTAAACTTCACACGTCATTCTTTTTGCGAGTTTGCCTCTTTTGAGTATCACTCGGAAATTTCTCCTCATCCTTACCCGAGTCCGACTCGATGAATTACAAACTATCCATTCAACACTATATTTCCCGTATTCCGACATGTCCGTTGTTGAAGCCTGTAGTACGCTCGGGAGCTACGCCACACTCGGAGGCTGCAACTCATTTGGAATGACATTCTCCTGAGTGGTCTGAGTGCTTCATCACCAGTTAGATCCTTCACTTCAACAAGTGCATTCGACCCACCACTTTGACAAGTTTTATACTTACCCAGACGCTCTGCGCGCCATCTTCATTCCTACTCAGACTCAGTTGTCACGCCGGTCTTGTTGCGTCGCAACCACACTACATCAACCTCGTCGCTACATTAACTTCGAAAGCATCTGGCTAACTCCTTCGAAGACAATTTCATCCACTTGGCTGGACACGTAGTCCTTCACTCGGCCACCTCACGTATCTTCACTCGGCCGTCCCGCGCATCGCCACTCGGTTGTGCATGTCTTCACCGCTTGGTCGCTCCGCGCGTCGCCTCTCGGTTGTGCATGCCTTCACCACACGGCCGCCCCGCGCATCACCCGTTGACTGGACACGTAATCCTTCACTCGGCCACCTCATGCATCCTCACTCGGCCGTCCCGCACGTCGCCACTCGGTTGTGCATGTCTTCACCACTTGGCCGCTCCGCGCGTCGCCTCTCGGTTGTGCATGCCTTCGCCACACGGCCGCCCCGCGCGTCACCACTTGGCTGGACACGTGGTCCTTCACTTGGACACCTCGCGCATCCTCAATCGGCCGTCCCGCTCGTCGCCACTCGGTTGTGCACGTCTTCACCACTTGGCCGCTCCGCGCATCGCCTCTCGGTTGTGCATGCCTTCGCCACACGGCCGCCCCGCGCGTCGCCACTTGGCTGGACACGTAGTCCTTCACTCGGACACCTCGCGCATCCTCACTCGGCCGCCCCGCGTGTCGCCACTCGGTTGTGCACATCTTCACCACTCGGCCGCCCCGCGCGTTGCCACTCAGTTGTGCATGTCTTCATCATTCGACCACCTCGCACATCATGACTCGGCCACTCCGCGCATCGCCACTCGGTTGTGCATGTCTTCACCACTCGACCGCCCTGCGCGTCGTCACTCGATTGTACACATCATCGCCCCTTAGCCACCTCGCGCGTCACCATCAGTTGGGCATGTCTTTACCTCTACACCCCCAGCACGGGAACGACTAAGTTACTCATATGATCAAACCTCATATCACACTCTGTAGCAAGCTTACCTCTTTGGAGCATCACTCGGGGGCTACGCATAGCCATTAGCCATGCTGCCCTCAGGGGTTACACCCATTCGATCAACCCATTGACCACATCAGGAATATCTTTCTGACCATACATGCTCGTTCTGCCGAACATCTATAAGGGTAGTACTGTCCACTTGGACGATCGCCCAAATCATTTCTTGAAGTCATCTTAAGGACTGCAAAAGGGTGAAAATGGCGGTCCTCTATGGATACACTTGGCCCTTATCCTAGTCTCCAAGGCCTCAGTCTCACAAACTTGGACTCAGAGATGGCATGTGCTAGTGTTCCCCCGGGATAATGAGTGGCGTCTCTCAGGATAGTCGGCCCACACACTAGCCTCGCCACTCGGGTTTCATGGCACGTCCACGTCAGACCACTAGTCTATCTCCTTCGGGAGAAATACGAGTGCCACCGAGTTTTTCCTTGCAGTCAACATACCCCGATCAGTTGGGAAGCATGTCTACTCGGACAAACACCCCTTTCACGCAAAATCTAATGGTTATAAGAAGTATTACTGGAACGATTACTCCCTGGAGTGTCCAGCTTTTTTCTACAGTCGGCAATTTCAAAGCCGAATTCATTCACCATGCCGAGAGCACAAAGATTCAGCTGCTTGACCGAGTTCCAGGCTGAATTTATTCCATGCCGAGTGCACGAAGATCAGTTCGACTGACTCAGCTCCAGGATGAGCTTACTTTCCATGTCAAGCACCTGAAGATGCATCTGATTGACTCAATTTCAGACTAAAAGATATTTACCGTGTCGACTGCATGGAGGTTTACCAGGAGACTTGAACCCTCTGCCCGACTCATCTAGTCCGACAGAGGCTCGGGGACTACACCCAGTGGGTGCACTCAGCGTGCCCCCACTGGAAGAGAACTCATAAAGAAACATTTTGCTCGATGCAAAACAAGATCCAGAATTACTTGACCTCAGAGTCAGAGAAGAACAAGTTCGATCAGTACCAGCTAAGAAGATTTTTAGTTCTCTCAAACCCCCGCCGACTGCCCACAGTCGACGGCGGTCTCGGGGACTACACCCAGTGGGTGCACTCAGCGTGCCCCCACTGGAGTAATCTCCACTCGGTACGGCCTGACCAGTCCGAGTGATGAACAACAACAAAAAAGATAGGCTCTAAGACTCCCACCGACTACCCGCAGTCGACGACAGTCTCGGGGACTACACCCAGTGGGTGCACTCAGCGTGCCCCCACTGGAATGGTATCCACTCGGAACGGTCCGCCCGGTCCGAGTGACGGCCAAACAACAAAAAAGACACGTTCCACGCGTGAAGAAATTCTGAGTAATCAGTTACTCGATGCAGGACCAGCTCCAAATCACTCCAAAAAAAATTGCTATAAGGTGAGTTTAACGCTCCTCCGCGGACCCGTTTGAGCTCATTTCACTCGGACACCATGCAGTCCAGAATCCGTCAAGGCAACATGCGGAGATAAGACCGCCGGGTGACTAGAGGGAGTTCATAAGTGCCTCCGTAGCACTCGACTCATCTAAGAATTCACCTTGACTTGACCCGCTCAACCTCGACCGATTCGGGGGCTAATGACGACATGTATTGGGGGTAGGGTAACAGGCCTGACCTAAAGATCCTACCCACGGGCACCGTACACTTTGTACTGGGCCCTTGGGCCAGATCGCCGTCCAGATGTACCGCAACTTGAAAGTCACTTGGACGGCATCAACCACATGGAGCACGTCACTCCACTCGACGAACTCATTCCACTCGGCCGTGTAACTCACTCGGATATGCGCAGACCAGCAGTCGACAAGGCACGCGAAGCATCATCTTAGTAGTAGGCTGAGTTATGGTATTAACGCCCCCACTTTGTAACATAGAAGGTGAGGGGGTGGCGCACTCTATATAAGCCACCCCCCACCGCTAGACTAAGGGGCTCTTTTTCTTCCACCTCTCTCTTTGTAACCATTAGTCTCGGGACATAGCTGAGGCAAGGAGACCCGCTCTCCCCTCTCTCTCTCTCTCAAACACATATTGTAATCTCCGGATACATACTCAGGAAAAACAAAGCCTCTCCGGAGCACGAGACATAGGGCTGTTATCTCCACCATGAGAGGCCCGAACTCGCTAAAACCACCGTGTCACCCATATGCATCTCGATAGATCATGCTCCTTTATCCTACCCCTCTCTTATTGTCGGAATTGTTACCACGACAGGTGACGATGCTGCCGCAGCTCTGAAATTTGAGAACATGGGTGATCCTATCCAACTTCTGGACCAGCATCAGGTCGCATTTGAGGAGTTTATTCAAATGCATCAACAAATTCGGCATCAACCAACTCACGAGCAGCTCAAGGAGGATTTGATTGAGCATTAGTGGGCGGTGAAAGGGTACAACAATGATGGGATGTAAAATATTTGAACTATTTTAAATTTTAACTAGTGTTGCATGCGGCTATTTGAACTTCTCTGCCCTTTGCATGCGGCTACTTGATAGTGCGGACTGGGAAAAAAATCCGGAAGGCCGGATGTATGCGGCTACAGTTGGATGGCTGCCTCCCACATCCGTATCCGCGAACAGACGCGTGAGGTTTTGTCAGGTTATCGTTGGAGATGCCCTTAGTTCAGGACTAATTAAGTCGAATCCTCCAATATGAAGACTCGAAGGGAGAAACTTAATCGAGCAGACTCGTCATCGCTCACTCAGTCTTTACATGTTTTGGAGGGCATTTGTCGAGCACTCGTACAATGGAGGTTGCAGGGGGATGTTTTCGAGTGCACTCTAAACTCAAATGATGCGGCATCCATAAACATTTCTCCCCCCGAACCATCCTCTGTTTCTCTCTATTTAACGATGATGTTGCCCGTACCACTTTCACAGGCATAGTAATCCCCCATAGATATGACAAAAACACATGCATTAATGATGCCCTCCATGTGTCCTGCTCGCCCCGTGCTTCCCACAAGCCTCCGTGAATTCTTGTCGTGCGCCTGGTTTTTCCACCGACCGCGAGGCCAGGCTATAAAGGTGTGGGGACGAAGCATCCCCTCTTGCTACACTCATCTCCTTGTCACCTTCTGACCCTAGGTTCTGCATGGCTCTAGCGCCTCCCCACCTCTAGCACCCAGCACAAATGCCACCTCGGACCAAGCAGCCACCTCGGGACACCTCTTTTTTTTATATATAAAAAAGCTTCTTTTTAGAAAAGAAGGATCACCCCCGGCCTCTGCATTAGAATAATGCATGCATCCCCTTTACTAAGCAAAGTATTTAGAAGGTCCACGATCTCGTACAAGCTCGCATGAGGTACGGACCATGGAAACAAAAAACCAAACACAACCAAAAGGGAGCCACAACCATGACCAACCGCAGTAGAGGAAAAGACGAGGTCATCCCTCAGCGACGCGACCCACTCCCGCAACTCGCGTCGCGTCAGGACGAGGCATGTGGCGGAGGAGTGCGCGAGGCGTGCGGCGGAGGAGTGCGCGAGGGCCTCTTCTCTTCTCAAGCTCCAATAGAATGTAGAAGAGAAACCCTTATAAGGAGGTCCAACTCCTCTCCACTTCCGGGGTGGGACTAAACTTCTCACTACATCTAGTGCCAATAAACCCACATGGACACTTAGAGATTTTCAGAAATTGTAAGATGCGCCCTAGGCCCACCCTAATATTTCAACATTGAATATATGGTTTGCATGTATATTGTATATCGTGACCCACCTTCTAGTCTTTGTATAGCTGAGGTCGAGGCCTACATTGTACACCATATATATGCGCTTATGCATCTATCAATACATCAAAAGTTGCATGGCCAAAACTTATCCTTCTACAAAGACTTATATTTAGGTACGGAGAGAGTAGATAATAACACATAGAAAAAGAAAAGGACCATTGCATGGTTACGTGCGTGTTTTCCCGAACGCGTGTTTCCGTGGCCGACGCGTTCGCACGTCTGCCGTTGCTCCGATATGCACAGGCGCGTCTCGTCCTCGACGCCGCACCACGGCCCACTGGCACGTCCTCTTCCGCGTGGTTTTGCCGGCTGCCTCTTGCTTTGGTGCGTGAGATGTGTTCGTTGCGCTGGCTGGATGTGCTGGGTTCTGCGTGTGGATGGATGGATGCGTGCGTCCCTCGCTCCCTCTCTGGCCGTGCCCCCCTTGGGTGGATGCATGCCACCATCTTCAAGTCATGTCGAGAGTGTCTCCTTGGATTCCTGCCTGCTACCCAGACAAGTGCTGCTCCTGGACCCTTGTACGTGCTAGTAGTTGAACTACGAAAAGACCCCTCGCACCCCTCGCGTCGCCTCCCCCCGGGCGACGCCAGGGGCCCCAACCCTAGCGCTGCCAGCACCTCTCCCTCCACCCCCTCCTGCCGCCGCTGCCGCCGGCGTGGGCCGCGGTGGCGGCAGGCCCGGTGCCAAAGGTTCTGGGCGGGGGAGGCGGCGGGTCCCATCTGAGGCGGCGGGGGCGGCCCTTCTCATGCGATCCAACGGCGGCGGCTAGGACGGAGTATCCGGGCAGTGCGGCGGGGGCCCGAGCACCATCGCCGGCGGAGCGGCGGCCCTGCATGGACGGCGGCGGTGGCAGCGCCCCATCCGGCGAGGTGGGCTGTCCTGCTCGTGATGGTGACGACGGCTTCCGCGGATCCAACGCCCCGTTTGGATCTGTCGCGGGGAGGCCTTTCGCCGACCGGCGGCGCGTGAAGGGACCGGTGAGGAGATGCCGGATCTCCGCCGGAGTGCCGACGGCAACATACGTCTTCGTGGCGAGGTTCCGCTCGGTTCCAGCCAGCCACGAGGTCGGGAAGACGTGGCTTCCGGTGAAAATCGCGCCAGACTGCGGTCTTGGCGGACGATGACGGCGTCTCAGACGTCGTTTCCTTCTAGAGGCATCGTCGTTGCAAGTCTCATCAACCTGATCGGGAAGTTCCGGGGGAAACCCTAGATCTGGGTCTACCGGATCGAACGATGACGGTGCTATCGGTATCGTTCTCCCTCATGGGGGCATCGTTTTGGAGCGAGTGCTGGTTGGAGGGGACAAGAGGAGGAGTGGTGTTTCATCTGCTCCATTGATGACGGCGGATCTCGACGGCGTGGCGCAGTGGAGACTCGGCGCCTGATGAGCGGAGATGGACTCGTGCAGGAGGGTGACACTGCCTGGCGTCATGGTGGCGTCGGCGGCAGTTGGACCGGCCAAGGTTGATGCATCAGTACAGCTCTGAAGATGGATTCGTGGCAGGTGGCTGCGGCGGCCTCATACCCGGCAGGGGTCCTGGTTGAGAAGCACGCCGGACTGGTGGGTGCCCATACCCGGCAGGCGTCCTGGGTGGGACCTCAAGTCTTTAAATATTTAGGTTTGGTTGTGTGGTCTGTTTGGTATTAGGCCCAGACTTTCAGCGCCCCTACATCAACTGGATAGGGATAGCGACAGTTGTTGCTTAGTTTGGTGGCTTTAAACTTATTGTTGTATGACTCTGTACGGTCTTGTGTCAATAATTAATAAAGTGACCGTATGCATCGTCCAGATGCAGAGACCGGGGGTCGTCCTTCTTTTCTAAAAAATAAAAAAGAACACAAGAGAGATAGATGAATGTATTTATTAGTAGTTATTAACCTACTAAGAGATGGCACTCCATGTTGTATCTTAACACACGCTCATCCGCAGGCAGGTTGCCACCAGCGTGTTCGGCTTGCCTCTGCCGTCGTCCTTGTCACCGGCGCAGCCGCCGGACAGGCAAGGGTGCGTGTGTGCGCGCGAGGGTGCCGACGCCGGCCACAACCTCGCGTCTTGATGTGTGTAGCCACCATAGCGGCGAGCGCATCACTCCTCTGGCCTCCGTCTCCTTGCCGCATGTGCTGCCGCCGGAAAGAGCATGCTATCGCCGTGGTTCCCCTTGGGCCCCTCAAGGCTCATCTGCATGTCGACGCTGCCACTATCGAGCGCGTCTTCTCTTCGTGCGTCCGTCCCCATCTCGTCGATGCTGCCGCCAGGGTGCATCTCCTCTTGGTCTTCTGTCCTCGGCTCAGGGTCGACGCCACGAGCAGGCTTTTTCGCCCGCTCATGGCCCGCTAAGGACTGGACCGGTTACCAAATATCAGCCCGAAAAAGATTTGGTCCGGTCTGGATTTAGCTCGGTCCCACACGGTTAACCGAGACAGCGCCGCACACGATTCAGCATCGCGCGCATTCAGTGTTTTTCATTCCCTTCTATTCTGTGCGATCCACAAATCTCGAAGATCATAACCGATCGCTACGCTAACGCCTCCCCACGATCCTATTAACGCGTGCCATCCAACAAAATATCGATCGGACTAGCCACAGTAGGAGTAACTTCAACAGTAACTTCGAGTCCAACTTAGCAAATTTGTCTATGTGGCAATGAGTTGATGAAACTGTAACATCACATATCCCAATGCAATATGAGTATATAACCTGATAAATGAAGCTTTGCATGACACCACATCTATGTTACTACCCACTATAAAGATAGTAATATAGTATAGGAATATGTGTATGTTACTAGTGTACGTTACTCTTCACTGTGGCTAGTCTCAGAGGCAGGCCATAACTACACGTGTACGTGGACATACACGTGTCATGCCCTATTTATTTGCAACATGCAAATTGTAAAAATGATAGCTATGCCACATGCAACAACTCTGCATTGTGAAATCCTATCGACTCAACAGAATTAACGTGACAGAAAACAACAAACAACGAGGAAACACGATTTTTTTTCTCAAGAACAAAGAGGCAACAAGATTAATACCAGCGTCACCAGGAACAGACCCGTGCCTCCCGGATGAAGAAACTACAGCTGCCCCAGGTAGGCGAATGCCTCGCCGACGCATACCACGAAGAACTGGGGCACCACCGCACCAGCAAGAACGCGCTTACGGTGACGCCGCAGCTGCCGCTCGAGGCGTCTTTGCGTTTCTTCTCGACGAGCGTGGAGACGGCCATGCCGAGCGTGACGAGGACGAGATCCGCGGCTGCTTCCCATCTCCTTCTTCTCCTTGCCATGGCCCATAGACTCCTGCCGACGTGCCGCCGCTCGGTCCGGCCCGAGCTTTACCACCTTCGGTCTGGTGCATGAAAAGAGGACGGCAGCGCTGCTCGGTCCGGTCCGGTCCAAACGGCGGCTCGGTCAGGGAACGGACCGTGTTATCTCCTGGAAAGATAGACATGGAATCCCGTCTGCGAGCTCCGTTAGTGTTTATCTCCTCTTCTTCTTGGGCTGCACAAAGGAAAAAATAAAACCATCTCGTACATACCCGAGCTACAGAGCTTCCGGTGGGCCATCTGGTCGACGCGTGATGTTAACTCCGATCCCAAGTTTGCTGGCTGGATGAGTTGCGGGTATTTGAGTATGTACACGTACTTGCCGGCCGGTACGCGGGTATTTGTATACTTACATGTACAAAGTAGGAGTAGAAATCAACTATATCTAAGCCTATGTGCACGTCACGGCCAGCCCAGACTACGTACACTGGTGCATATATGCATGCATTAGTATATGTAGGCAGCCCTGCCATGCATGCGGGTGTGCAGGTTTTTTTTTAAGGAAGGCCATCATGACTAGCTTTATTAAATCATGAAAACGTTTATATCGTCTACGAGCGTGCTGACAATGAAGTCAGGAGCCTCGTCCAACCAAGTAAGAGTAGACTTATTACAAAAACCATAGTTAGCTAGCACATGAGCCGCTTGATTACATGAACGAATACAATGCTTAAAAATGACCTCCCCAATTGCAGTACTTATGTCCACACATTCTGCAAATAATGCTGCAGCTTCATCCCACACATCCTTCTCCTTCCTTACCTCCGGCTCACTCCGGCCAACTCTCGAAAATCGATTGACCCTATTTCAAATCAGTCGACTGGCATTTAGCTAAACTGATCTATTATTAGTTAACCTAGTAAGAGATGGTACTCCATGTTGTATCTTGAGTTCTTGACACATGCTCACCCGCAGGCCGGTTGCCACCAACTTGTTCCGCTTGCCGCTGTCGTCCTCCTTGTCACTGACGCAGCCGCCAGACAGGCAACGGTGCGTGTGTGCGCGCGAGGGTACAGGCGCCGGCCACAGCCTTGCGTCTTGATGTGTGTAGCCGCCACAGCAGTGAGCACATCACTCCTCTGGCCTCCGTCTCCTTGCCGCACGCGCTGCCGCCGGAAAGAGCCAGGGCGCGTGGGTTGCCTGACGAGCTTGCTATCGCAGTGGATGCCCTTCGGCCCCTCAAGGCTCATCTGCATGTCTACACTGCCGCCATCGGGCGCGTCTTCTCTTCGTGCGTCCGTCCTGATCTTGTCGATGCTGCCGCCAGGGCGCATCTCCTCTTGCTCTTGTGTCCCTCGGCTCCCTCGGTCCTCCCTGCGAATGGCCTTGTGCCTCAGCGTTTGTCCAGTCGTTGCGATCTTCCTGGAAATATAGAGATGGAATCCCGTCACCGAGCTCCGTGGTGCTTATCTCGTCTTCTTCTTCTTGGCGTGTACGCCTGCACAAAGGAAAAATAAAACCATCTCGTACATACCCGAGCTACAGAGCTGCCGGTGGGCCATCTGGTCGACGCGTGATGCATGTTCAGGAGTAAGTAACTCCCAAGTTTGCTGGCAGGATCAGTTGCGGGTATTTGTATACGTACATGTACAAAGTATTACTCCCTTCGTCCCATAATATAATTAAAAACGTTTTTGACACTGATGTAGTGTTAAAAACATTCTTAATTTTGAGTTAGAGGGAGTAGAACTCAGACTACGTACACTGGTGCATATATGCATGCATTAGTATATGTAGGCAGCCCTGCCATGCATGCAGGTGTGCAAGTTAGATAAAAGAAAATGTGCGTGCATGGATGGATAGGTACATGCACATGTATATCTAATGCATCGACCAAGCGTACGTGCACGTCTGCATGCATGGCTATACCTATACGTGAGGGTTCTATGACCAACCGTGCACATCCATCTGTATAATCTGCCCTTCAAAAGTCATGAAAGATCCAAAATAAGATAGACGTGAGCTCCATATATAGAAAAACAAATAATAGTAACAACAAAAATAATATTGTTAGGTCAAGGATTGATCTCCAAGTTAGCTAACAAACAGATGGGATCATATCTCTTGGGCCTAACTAATACAACAACCAAACACGCACACAACCACCTACACCGGACGCGGAGGAGAGGCCGGGGAGGCTGCATCTCTTCAAACAGTTTTGCTAGAACTCATCTAGATGAGATATAATTTGGTCTCATTCATCTTTTATAGCCATTGAATGTGATGCTATAAGATGCTATAAGATGCGTGTGTGCTGACGTGGATGTTATATGTTCTTGTTTTCCAAGTGAATGAGACCAAATTATATTTTATCTAGATGAGTTCTAGGTACTCCCCTCTTCAAATGGGTCGGATGCATAACTTTTGGATTTGGAATGCATGCAGCTCACACAACAGCTTTGAGGTTACGGATTAGTATATGTAGGCACCCTGCCATGCGGGTGTGCAAGTTAGATAAAAGAAGAAAATGTGCGTGCATGGCTGGATGTGAGGGTGCTAATTAATCCCATGCATGCACATGTATATCTAATGCATCGACCAAGCGTGCACGTCTGCATGCATGGCTATACAAGTTCTACGACCAACCGTGCACGTCTGCATGCATGGCTATAGAAGAAGTGTCGATGCGGTGCTACTTGTAGTTAGCTTGATGAAGTGGTTCGGCCTGGTGTAGTTCAGCTTGATGCAGTGCAGATCGGTTGGTGCTGCATTCGTTCGGATCGATGATGTGGGGAGGGTCGATGCAGGGGCTCGGTGTAGGTCGCTCGGTGCGCTGGTGGCTGATGCCGGCGAAGTGACCAAGTGGTCAGCTTGGAAAGCTATTAACAAAAATATTGCAATCACTGATGCCGGCGAAGTGCCCTCCCGTGATCCGAGACACAGTGGGTCGGTGAAGCTTCGATGCACTGGCTGAGGCCGTGTATGTACGTACGGGACATAGGGCACATGGCTAAAACGCGTGCACCTTCATACCTTGCATCCAGCCGTGCTGGAGTACATGTGCCGCAGGAGCGGCTGCTGTTTGTCGGGGCATGCGTACGTGCGAAGCTGCTGCCGGCGAGCATGCGGGTTGGGGCGCGCGTGCTGGATCATGTAGACGCACGCTGCCGATTGGATGATGTAGATGCTGCGGGAGCGTGGAGTCGTACATGCGTACTAGATCGTCGATGGCGCGCGTTGTCGTGCGGCCCGTGCCCGTCAATTTTTCAATATAACGCTGAAATTTTTCATAAATATATGATGCCAGGAAATATGAATGTTAAATAAGAATTAAGTTACTTGGAATTTAAGAACAACAAACTTAATATTAAATATTTGTTGTAGCACCTATATGTGTGTAGTGTAGTTGTTTGACCAGTCACTAAATTCTTATCCTGCTGGGAGTTTTACTACAACATCATATTAGAGCACCTACAATTGAACTATCCGCTTCAAGCCCTCAATTAACCGTGCTTGCACTCATGCCCCTCATTTTTTTCTCTATATGTCTGTTCACATGCATATGATTGATGAAAACGAAGATAGAGAAATAAAAGAAAGACTAAATCAGGATGGGTCAAATACTACGTGACGGACTGCCCATACATGTCCGAACACCCTTATATCCTCCCCACATATGGGTTGGACATGAGGGTTGGGCAGACCGAACATATAAAGATAATTTAAGTGATCTAGGAGTACTCGTGGTCTAGTTGTATGCCTTTTTATCTTCTCTCTTCTATCTAGTCTGTCACTGGGCTGTCCACCGGGATATTTAGGGAGGAATTGAGGGTCCAGTTGTATATGCTCTAAATACAATGTACAAGCAGCCTTGGGCAATCTTTCTGAGCGCTGAAATCATAAACACAAATCAACTTGTTTGATCTTGTCTTTTTTTTGTCTAGTTTGGTTGTGATGGCTGCTCATTGATTTTGCCCGTCATACGCCGCACAGGTTTTTTCATTTTTCGCATTGGCATCTCACTGGCAGTTTATAAATTGATTGTTTGGTATTGGTAAACCATGGTCCATGCTGATGAACATACCCGTCCTATCCTCTTGAGCTGGCAAGTCGTCGTGGGCACCACCGCTCGAGGTTGAGATCAGTAAACCGCTGCGTGACGAGGAGGAAGATATTGCCAATTGGCAAGCCTCCGCTGGTTCCAGCTCGACTCGCCTACCCATCCTCCGGCCATCCTCTCATCTTCCTCTCACCTTCGATCGACATAGAGCAGTGGGACAGGGAGGTGATATGGGGAGGTAGCAGCGTGGAGGCCTAGGAGAACGGGGGCAATCGAGGAAGAGAGGATTCACATTCACCACAAGAGTGCGAAACTCTAGCACAGTTTTGAAACCTTGCATACAGGACACCCCAAGTGTAGTTTATGTAATCCCTTCTAAATATCTACTCAATCGATCAAACATGCCTAAACCATTAACCTCTAGATCGAATTATGGTACACTGACCAACTAATTTATTATACAACTTTCTAGAAAAATACTTATAGAACTACAACTTCTGCGTTTGCCCACATCTGAAGATAAGGTATCCCAAGAAACTGCATCAAAGTTGTATCTGAGTTTGCTACGACACTAAGCTGATCAGCTGGATTAATCTGAAGTTGGAAATAACTGCAGGTGAGAAAAAGATGGGAGAAAACTCTACAACAACTTAATTATTATATCTTATAAAAGCATATTGATGTTGACAGAAAGGAACTCCAACGAGGCCCTGTCAAACATAACATGAAGCGTGTACTTTGCCTCTGCAGGTTCTCCCTGTTGTCAGGTTTACATCAGTAACCAAAGACGAATTTCATATGCATATGAACTATTTGTTGGGAAACCTAGTGTCTACATAACAAAAGGTTCCGTTATAGCAGTAGAGTTTCCAATAATACTACCTCTTACTTTCATCATGCAACTCTTCATCATCTAATGTTAATGCTGAAACTTTTAAGTGTCAGATGCAGCAAGCGCTTTCATCACTCCAGCTTGATTGAGCAATTGGCAATTGCTGTGTCCGTCCTGCAATTATGATTACACTACTTCCTTCATTTCACACCAGATTTGGTGATGGAAAAGGGGGCGAAGACCTTCTATATAAAACGTCGAAGGTTATTTTGAAACTATAGGCCTCAATGTTCTGATGGCGTGCAGGTGGACGCCCAATAAGCAAATAGGTAGAATCTGGTAAATCAAGAGCTCACAATAAAAAGAGGCAAGCTCCTGGTGGGAAGCCATTCCCACGGATGGAGGTCATGCACTATAGGTCCAGCTCCAACAGAGCAATTCTTACGAGTGAGCACGAGTGCACGACAGTTCCCGAAATAACAATACTAAGCAACTCACCTGGCTTACATAGATTCATGAGATTCACTCAAAAAAACTTGATGGCGTTGTTTTTAAAGTGGATTTTGAAAAAGCATACGATAAAGTTAAATGGCCTTTCCTTCAACAAGCTTTGCGTATGAAAGGATTTGACCCGGCTTGAAGAAACCAGATTGAATCCTTTACGCAAAAAGGGGGTGTAGGGATTAAAGTGAATGACGACATAGGTCACTATTTCCAGACACACAGAGGGTTAAGGCAAGGAGATCCCATGTCACCGATCCTATTCAACATAGTGGTTGATATGCTGACTATTTTAATAGGACGAGCTAAGGATGCGGGGCAGGTAGGTGGCCTTGTTCCGCATCTAGTAGACGGAGGTATTTCCATCCTTCAGTATGCTGATGATACTATCATCTTTAGGGAGCATGACTTGGCGAAAGCAAGAAACATGAAGCTTCTGTTATGCTTATTTGAACAATTGTCCGGGCTCAAAATTAACTTTCACAAGAGCAAATTGTTTTGTTTTGGAAGAGCTAATGATGACCAGGAGGCTTATAAACAATTGTTCGGATGTGAATTGGGCACGTTACCGTTCACGTATTTAGTTATACCCATTCATCATCGTAAACTGACTAACAAAGAGTGGAAATGCATCGAGGATCGTTTTGAAAAGAAACTGAGCTGTTGGAAAGGGAAGCTCATGTCATACGGAGGATGATTAATTTTGATTAATTCGGTCCTTACTAGTATGCCTATGTTTCTCTTATCCTTTTTCGAGGTCCCGGTGGGTGTCAGGAAAAGGCTAGACTTTTATCGATCTCGATTCTTTTGGCAGAGTGATGAGCTTAAACGAAAGTATAGGCTTGCTACATGGGATATAATCTGTAGGCCGAAGGACCAAGGAGGTCTAGGAATTGAAAATTTGGAAGTCAAAAACATATGTCTCCTTAGCAAGTGGCTATTTAAACTTTTGTCAGAGACGGAGGCTACTTGGGCTTAGATTCTGCATAATAAGTATCTTCAGTCTAAAACCTTGGCCTAGGTGACAGTGAAGCCAACTGACTCACCTTTTTGGAAAGGCTTGATGAGAGTTAAACAAATCTTTTTCAACAAGACAAGATTCATAGTCGGAAATGGAGCTAATACGAGGTTCTGGGAGGATACGTGGCTTGGGGAGACTCCCCTTGCACTTCAATATCCTACTCTATACAACGTTGTTCAACGTAGAGAAGCCTACGTTGCAACCGTTCTACAATCCACTCACCTCAATATTAGTTTTTGGAGGACGCTAGTTAGAAATCGTTGGGAGGCCTGGCTTCATCTTGTAAGACGTTTGATGGATGTCCAGCTGTCTCAGCAGCCAGATCAGCTGTATTAGAAACTTACTAAGAACGGCGTGTTCTCGGTCAAATCCATGTATCTGGATGTCATAAATTCTAGCGTCATTCCTTCCTCGAAGCACGCTTGGAAAGTAAAGGTGCCTTTGCGAATCAAAGTGTTTATGTGGTTTGTGCATAAACAAGTCATTTTGACTAAGGATAATCTTGCAAAACGCAACTAGGTGGGTTCTGCTAGATGCAGTTTCTGTGACCATAACGAAACGATCAAACACCTCTTTCTTGATTGTCCGCTGGCTAAGATTCTGTGGCGGTCGATTCATATTGCTTTTAATATTAATCCGCCCACCTCGATCAACATGTTATTTGGAACGTTGCTTGATCGGGTTGATTCTGCTATAGCGAGGCACATTCGTGTTGGCGTTTGTGCTTTATTATGGGCAGTCTGGAACTGCAGAAATGATTTTGTTTTTAACAGATCAACGAACATTCACTTTTTGCAGGTTGTCTTCAGGGCCACAACGTTGATCCGTATGTGGTCGCTACTCACTCCGACGGAGGCCAGGGAGTGTTTGGTTACTGCGTCTACCCGATGGGAGATGGTAGCTCGGGATAATTTTCAACCGGTTTGGATGGCGGTCATGTAATAAGATAGGCATGTAGTGCTCCTATTTTATTTGCCAGCCGGTTGTGGCTTCTTGTTTTAGCTCTTATGAGTTTTTGTTTATTTTCACACTTCAAGACTTGAAGACTTGTTGCTGGATTATCTTTTTAATAATTTGAGCCGTATGCATCTTTCTGATGCAGAGGCTGGGGTAAAATCCCTTTTCGAAAAAAAACCTGGCTTACATAGATGCAAATAAATCGCTGATGAAGGACACATGTCTGCTGCAAAATAAACCTAGACAAGAAATATGGCCTGACAGACGAGGAGTGAAGGTCAGATGGAAGAGGAAGAAACCAGAGGGCACACACCATATATGAGGGAGCCCAACAAAGTAGACGAAGGGGAGTTAATAAATGGACGTCCACTCAAGCAAGGGAGACGAAACAATTACCTTGCCATGATTCCGACAAGAGAGAGTAACTGAAGTGATGAGGGGCTTCACAGCTTCCTCGCATTGATTCATCCGCAAGAGCAAGAGGAGGGGGGTGGCGGCGCTGTTAAGAGGGCTGCTTCGCCGAGGGAGGACAAGACAAGTCGTAGTATATGTAAACTATTATATTTCTACTCTTATATCTACATAATTATAATTCTAATATTCCCCTCAGTCGTGGCAGGAGTGAAGCGGACGATTGCGACTGGATTTGAAGTCTTCTGCTTTTATCGTCTTCTCCGCTTTGCCATCATCACTGCGCCTTTCATGGGTCGGGACCTATGGCGGTGACTGCCTCCCAAAGGCGTTAAGGAGGCGATCAAAGGCCGCTTTCTATTTGGCGCTCCCTACATGTAATTTTCACACAATCACATGGAGCACCTGTGATGCAAACGGCGGGCACTGTTTGGTCAGCTAGCAATGCGCGTGCTGGCCAATCGAGTACAGGGGCCTCGACATTTTGGACTTGCTTCGCTTTGGCATTGCGCTGCGCATGTGATGGTGCTGGCTACTGCGCACAGACTCGTCACATCTTGAGCCCTTGGGGATAGCCGATCTTGCCACAGTTCTAGGATGACCACTGGCTGGGCGGCCAATCTATCTTGGATCTCGCGCCGATCATTACCTCCCTGGTTCCTTGGTGGCACTGTAAGATGTGCACCGTGGTGGAAGTGCTGGACCAGTGTGCCTGGATCTGCGATATCCAGGGAGCCCTAACGCCGCTGGCCATGGTTGAGTATGTGGAGCTCTAGCAATGCCTTTGACACATCGTACTCTCTGACGAGCTAGACCGCCTTCGTTGGCTATGGATAGGGAGCGGATCCTACTCCGTGAAGTCATGCTACTCTGCCCTATTCGCCGGTTCCGTTCGCGCGCCTCATTGGGAGCTTACATGGCGAAGGTGGCTCCATCTACGCATCAAGTTATTCACTTGGCTGGTGCTTCAAGACAAATGATGGACCGCTGCTCGCCTGGCGCGGCATGGCCTCCCACGCCACATGCTCTCTTCCTACTCTGTGCTCAGGCGATGGAATCCACGGACCACCTGCTGGTAGGCTGCCCATTCTCGCGACAAGTTCCGCACGGCTGCTTCACCTGGTGCTACCGTCAGGCTACCGTACTGTCGCCCAATAACCGGTTTCTTGATTGGTGGCACGCTACTACGTCGGTCGCCCCAGCGGCACCCCGGAAGGGCATCTCCTGGCACATCCTCTTGGTCGCCTGGTCCATTTGGAAGAATCAAAACTCCTACATCTTCGACGGTGCCACATCTTCCGCCACCCAGCTATTACATGCCATCAAGAGGAGGCGCGCTACTGGACCAATGCAGGAGGAAAGGGACTGGCCATCTCACACCGTAGGCGCTCTAGGCTAGTCTGGGGCTGAGCAAACCCAATTTCTTCCATGGGTGCGTCAGGGTCTGCGTCATCCTTGTGTACGTAGTACTCTAGTGCTCCCGGCCACACTTTCTTGTATCAATACTCTCCTACCTATCAATGAATGATACACAAGCTTTGCGTATTCATGAAAAGAAAACAATCACATAGGACACCTTGCGTACGTTGCTTTTCTGGCCCGCTTCTTCTCAAACAAAACATGATCCTGAATTAAGCCAATCATGTTTGACAAAACAGGATTCTATTTGGCATTCGGCTTCTCTTTTTCACCTATAATCACTATTGTCATTTCAAGTAATTTGGCATCGCTTAAAGTCAAACAGTATAAAATTGTATATAGTTCCAGCTTGTGATATTAATTTGTTACAGTATAGAAACATGAGCATCACCGAGCTTGTGTTGCTAATTTGCCACACTACAGCACAACCAATGTAGTTTCATGACACCGATTAGCAAAGAGCCAGAACCACCACTGCTAGAGACATGACCTGAGAATTTCACATGTGACCTCTACCTCTACCCCGTTCTTGCATAAGAGAATCACTCATCTGCTATGATTTTCAAATAGCAACAATAATGTATGTTCAAAGAAAAAAAAGGCACAGATGCAACTCTATTCCTACCATGGACACCTAGCTGTATAAGTCACCACATGTGAAAAGGGAGGAGGAAGAGCAACAATTCAGAAACATGAATGAGTAAATAGAAGTTTTGTCCAATGTATGATTAATTAGGAGTGGCGGGCAATGAAAAGCTAATGACTTTGGTTGGAGAATCGTCCAAAAAATGTGATATTCCAAATCGCAGCTTTTGATTCATCACTATGTAACTAACACAAGTTTTACAGTAGTTGGCATTTTTTGGAGCCGTTCGTTTGTCTTGATCTAACGGCGCATACACACGTAGTACTCGAAAGTACGTAGATGAAAGTACTCGAAAGTACTCGAAAGTACAATTAGTCTAGGGGCATTTTAGTCCTAGGAAATATATGACAAGGTGGGGCCCTCTCGTCCAATGCAAAACCGCCGCCCCTCTCGTCCAATGCAAAACAGCGGCCCCTCTCGTCCAATGCAAAACAGCCGCCCCTCTCGTCCAACGCAAAGCCGCCGCCGTGGTCCTTCCCCTCTTCCATCACCATTACAACCGCGACCATCTCCTAGCCTTCTCCTCATTCTTGCGGCCGCAACTTTGCTCTTCTCATCTTCCACATCCAGCCCCCTCTTCCATCCATGCAAGAACCTTGATGGAGCAGCAGATCGAGCAGATCACCGGCGACGAGAACACCGACTTCGTGGAGATCGCCGGCGGCGACCAGGTCAAGTTGGCCAGGTTGAGGGAGATCCGTTCTTGGTTTGACAACACAAGGCAGATGAGCTGGACGGCAATGGCCACTCTCAAGAATTTGACGAAGAAGGAGAGGGCAAAGCTTTTCCCCCAGCCCGCGCAACCGATTCAGAAGATCGAGATCCTCCTCTGGGCGATGGAGCAGGCCAATTCGTCCAGCGAGTGGACCAGGCGGAGGTGGTGGGCGTTCAGATCCAGGGTAGAGCATCCACTGGATCAGGAACCCACCGTGCACGAGGTGCCGTTGCAGATTGTGCAGCCTCCAACCGAGTCACCGGAGACTTCGAAGCGCAAGATGAGGAGGACAACGGTCGCGACCTCGCTTCCCCGCCGTTCTCCACGCTTCCCTCGCCGCTCTCCTCGTCTGAACGGCGGCGGTAGCTATGTTTAGAGTAAGCTTCCCCACTCCTCATCTTTCTACTGCTCGTGCTTACATCGTAGTGATACTGATCATAATAGTTCAGAGAGGGAATGCTAGATGGCATTTTAATCTCAATGAATTGCATGAACATTTGAGTACATGGATTTGGAGGATGGATTATGATGTATGTGAACCCTAGGCATCATATGAACCCTAGGAAAAATTAGTAATGTTGTAGTGGTAGACACTGAAATATTTCGGTACACACCGGTAGGCACTGAAATATTTCGGAACTGCCCTAGGCAAAATTTGTAATGTTGTAGTGGTGGACACTGAAATTTTTCGGTACACACTGGTAGGCATTGAAATATTTTGGTACTGCCCTAGGCAAAATTTGTAATGTTGTAGTGGTAGACACTGAAATATTTCGGTACACACCGGTAGGCACTGAAATATTTCGTTACTACAATTTCAGTACACACCGATGCACACTGAATTATTTCACTACTGCAATTTCAGTACACACCGGTACACACTGAAATATTTCAGTACTGCAAATTCTATACAAAGTTGGCATTTTGTCATTTATGTGTGAATTAATCCATGCATCATATGGCCTAACTTTGTACATGAGTTTGGGTCAATTTCATGTCTATTTATTGTTAAAATTATTGTCATGCCATGAAACACAAGACAAGTCACTGACCCAAGCTTGCAAAGATGCCATATCAATGTTGCTGATATGACATATGCATGTTTTCACCTAGTCTTGTGTCTGAATTAAAACTGAGCATTTTTTCTTGATGGTATCCATGGATCTAGAACTCCTATGAATTTGCTCATGTTGGATGTTTTGTTCTCCATCATTTGTACTAGCATTCCGTGCGATTAGATGCCATGACAAGACCCCTGGCATATTTATTTTCTTGCCTCCAACATCACATGTGTGTTTTGCAGGAAAAAACCTGGAGTTCACCAGGCTGGCTGAAGTTGTGAGGCTGGGAGGCTGATGGTGCTGCTACTGGCTGATCCTTCTTCTTTCAGTTTCTGTTCGTCATTTCTCAAGCCATTAGACTAGGGCTACTTCCCTATGTGCTGTTAATGTATTAAGTAGTTCCTTCGAATTTGTAGTATTAGTTAGTTTGAATGTGGAAGTACCTTAATTTTTAGGAACGAAATGTTGCTATGTATGACCAAGGGTTTCATACCTTAATCTTTGGATAATTAATTATGTGAACTGTTGGATGTGGCGCATAACGAAACGCCTCTACCATTGATACTAGTTCAACATGTCGGTCCAATTAGAGACCAGCCACTACCATATAGAACAGTTAGCATTTCATACTACAACCTGGCACGTACAAAACATCACACAGTGGAAGCACATCCCTAAGCACCTTGCATTGTACAAGGTCTTAGAGACAAGCCTCCACCATATATAACAGTTACCATGTCACACTACAGCCTATAAAACATCACACAGTGGAATAATCATAGCTAGTAGAGCATTAGGTACCAGTTAATATGAGTACATATAGGTACGGTAATACACGACAAGTACTCGCAAACAAGAGCTAACATAACAAGTTCATTTCAGATTGATACATGGCCCACCGCAGTTCTAAATGAGGTGGATGGTGATCATCATCCTCAAGTCATGGCGACGGGTGTTCGCAACAGTGAGTAGGATGGCCTGTCCTACCCGAAGATTCTTGGCACGAAGGAACTTCTTCCACCCTGCCCTGCTCAAGACAGTGCGACCGTCCGTGTCCACTGCATAGGCACAGCTGGTGATGGAGCCCGTTCTGGTAAGGCGTAGTCCAGCAGCCATGCCTTCTTCGTCCGGGTCGATGCCACAGCTATCAAGTAATCTCTTAGGTAATTTCTGAAAACAGTTGACATGATCATATACATTAGTGGAAATAGCAAAACAGTTGACATGATATATGATCATGTCACGTGCAATTATCAACAAAGCATACACTTCAAGACACATATATCATTGGATTCAACACTGAGCATATATATATATCATCACATCAGTACACTATACGCCAAGCATCAAATTACTACAGTAATTAGGCATATCATTAGATTACTGCGTACACTAAGCATATCATCGCATATTACTACACTACATGCATGTCATAAAATTCTTCACTAAATGAATTCTAAACTAGGCCTCTCATCACAGTACTACAACATGCATATCATATGAACTACTACACTAACTAAGCATGTATATCATGTAATTACCACACTAAGTAACATACCATGATATGCCGTTTAACATTCGTCCTTGTGAAGCGGGTCACGAATGGCTTCCCTAGGTAGTCTTCACGTAGCGGAAGCATGTCCCAGAGGTTGCCGATTTCCTCGTCGCCCAGTCTGAGTCCTTGGGCATACAGGTATTCAACAAGTGGGTTCTCATCATCATCAGAATCGTCATCATCTGACTCAGAACCATCTTCCTCCTCATGAACTTCATCCTCACTATCCGGAATCAAATTTAGATAGATAACAGAAATCCTGGGCCTATCTTTTCTGAAGGAGAAGCTGATCAATTCACCCCCACTAAGACGGTTGCGGGCGATGAAACGATCCCAATCATCTCCTCCTATCTGGGTTATCTTTCGCCCCTTCTCGACCTGCATAGTGTATGGGTCCCCAAGAGCATCGAAGGTCACGGTGTCTGCGACGAGCTCATTGAATGCCAATCTCACATTGCATGGTACGATCTATGTAAGATAAAAACAAATAACACACACAATACATTAGTGGAAATAGCAAAAAAAACAAAAAGAATGTACTGTCAGAAGGTTCATATAAATTGTTACCGCTGCAAAAACAAAAGAAGGCTGGAAGTAGATGCCGAACAGCGTGGCAGTAGAAAGGCTGGTCCGGCACCGTGAGTTGCAGCGTCCACATAGTGCTTCCTCCATTCTACACAGAATGTGTTGAACTCTAAGTTGAATTGTACATAGTACAATACAAAGATCATACATATAATAAATCATAGTGATAACCTATACTGGCAATGGCCAATCAATCTATTTTCTATCATCTACGTAATAAAGCAATGCCAATGACAATGGCAATGCCTGTCTCATCTAAAACTGGGAATAGTTCGGCATCCAAACTAAAACCAGTCCAATCCACAGCACACATCAAAACCAAACCAATCCAGATATTTTCATTTAGAATCTAGACCAAACCGAACTATACATGCTCGTCATCCAACCCAGTCCAAACCGTTTTCAACTTTTGGATTGAATCCAAAGGTTCAAACCGTGGACAAAGCCATACGCGAGGGCACGTCATGAATCTAGATCAGACATGGCGTCAAAGCTCGAGAGAGGCGACGAGCTCCGGCCAGCAACAGCGGCTCTTGGATTTGAAGCAGTAGTAGGTGGTAGTGGTGGCTCAAACTAATTGATTGATTTGGTCTCAAACCATAGAAACTAAATCAAGATCCAATCCAAAAACTAAGTTTCAGTCCAAACCAATCGGCTCAAATCCGCCTCCGTAGGGAGACGCGGTTGGGGAAGGGAAGAAGAGGGGAGATCTCACGTACTTGCCGGAGTTGGCGGCGGCCACGCACCGGCAGCGAAGAGAGGGGTCGTCGAGAGATGGCGGCGACGGCGGTGGCGCTGGTCGAGAAGGGGAGAAAGAAAAATGTGGAGTGGTCGAGACGGGGAGAAAGAAAAATGTGGTACATGTGGTGGCTCAGTTGTGTGGATGACAAGGGGACCCACTTGTGAGACCGATAGCAATTGATGGCAAACCGCAGGAGGTGCAGGACCGCGCGCACGACCGCCACGTCCCCACGTGGAATGGGGACGGCCGGGTGGGTGTGTCAAGTCAAATCGGCACCCGCGGCTTCTCGGTAACTCCAAGAGGCAGGAGCAGGGCATTTCTTCCCCAAAACCCTCGTCCTCTCCCCACCCTCTCTTCCTTCGTCACCACCTCACCACCCTCTCCTCCTTCCTCACCGCCCTCCTCCTTCCTCACCACCCTCCTCCCTTCCTACGCCTCCCTCCTCCTATCTTCGACCGACGATGAAGCGCGGGCGTGAAGATGCGGCGGACGAGCCGGAGGCAACCATCGGAGCACAGCAGTCTGCTGCCGTGGCTGTAGCCGTGGGTGCAGCGGCTGAGTCTGCCGTAGCGGCGGAAGCTGGCGGTGCAGCGACCGTTGTGCCTGCTCCCGCTGCCATCGCAGCCGTCGAGGCACCCGTCGGCGAGCACAAGGTCGGGGAATATCTGGAGGAGGAGGAGATGAGAAGGCGTAAGCGGAAGGTGCATGACGAAATCGAAGAGCTCATGGAGGAGAACGCCATAAAGGAGTTCGACCTAGATAGTAGGAAGGGCAGCGACTTCGACGAGGATGCCATCGACGAGCTATCTGAGGTAGTACTCTGTTTTTTGCTCTGTTTTTTTCATGACATTGAGGTTTTTCTTGTAAACTAGATGAACATCAATTTCACTTGGGCGTGCTAGTTATACGTATGTAGGATTGTAGGGATCTAGCATAGATCTTCATGTTGGATGTGGATTTTTAAATCTGATTCACATTCTGATTCCAGCAGATACTCTGGTTTTTTTCATGGCATTGGGGTTTGTCTTGTTAACTAGATGAGCATAAGTTTGACAAGAGATACATTAATGAAAGAAGTGGGGTAATGAACCCAAATACAAGAAAATGTTCATGGCAGGGATACATTAATGAAAAGTGGGTTAAACAATGGATATATGGCAGGATTCTCCATTGGCTTCCCAAGGACAGTGACAAAATGCTGCAGTTCCTGATTCATTTTAGTTTATGTAGATGAATTAATTTGCACACATGTTCATATATGATTAGTTTGCACACATGTTCATAGATGATCCATTTGCAAATTGTATACAGCTTTCCATTTTGCAAAGGAAGTGATCGCTCCCTTAATAATTATGGGCTGACAGTACATATCCACTCGATACCAAAAAATCAAAACATTTCATCTAGCCAATTTTCCACAGTATGTTATCTAGATGATCACAGCCACATCTCTCATCAATATGAGCAGTGAGACACCCCATAGCTCCTTTACCAATTTCCTTCTGAAACTTATCAGGGTCTAACAATGTTGGAGAAGCAGTATTGCCGCTGTCAGATAGAATAATGGTTTCTTCATTCCAGTAGATAGAACAAAACCCCCTTGTGTGAAGCATGGAGGAGTATAATGAAGCCATTCTTCTGATTCCAAGAAGAATTACACCTGTAACAAGTATCAAATATCATTAAACCAAGCCACTTCATGAAGTCTTTCATGTGTTAATTATGTACTACTTGTGCACTAATCTATAAATGCAACTATTCCACCGTCCATATTTATGCATGTCAGTTTCTTTGGCTCAATTATGTATGTGCACATACGCCTTGTTTCTAGCAAATAGATAGTTGCCATGTTACACATGTGTACTTTCAAAACATTGTAATTAAAGTCAATGCACCATAATAGATTAGCTGAGTTCTTCTATGTGTACTAATTCACAAATTCACAGGAGGATGACGACGACGTGGACTACAGCATGGACAGCAGGCACAGCAAGAGCCGGTACACCCTGAGGCATCTGATTGCTGGGAAGATCAAGTACCATTTCTTTGGCAAGATTGGGTGCCCTTTCTGTTGCAAGTCGATCGGTGGCGGCATAGATGGCATGATCCAGCATGCCTTCAGCATTGGCAATGGACATGGTAAGAAGCATGACGCCAGTACTCTGGCTAAACATGCTGCCTACGCACGCTTCCTCGAGATTGTCAAAGTCAATGAGCCCTACAACATTCATTGAAGAAGGGAGAGAAGTGATGTGCTGCTAGAGTGCTGCTGCTGCCCCAGGACCGCCGTGTCCTGTTATGTTATGTATGTTTGTTTGTTGTTGGAGTCTAAAACTGATGTCCTATGGTGTGTCTGAACCTATGCTGAGCGGTGGTTGATCTGCCGTTTATGTTAAGAGTTTGCTGCTACTCTGGTTTAGTGTTCCTAGTTGTTAATACTATTTTGGTGATGCATGTTTAAGCCTTGTACGATGCTAGATGCTTAGGGTGGTGCTTAGAAAAATAAACAGGGTATTTCTGAAGCACCAGTGCCTGTTTCTACAGGAGAGACGCCTAGTTATGCGTCTACCCTGTACAAATAAGCACATGTGCTTAAGAAAAGCCTGGTTTATTTCTATAAGCAACTCCCCTAAGCACCTTGCATTGTACAAGGCCTTACCAACTCAAGTATCGTACGGTGGTCTATGTTATGGTTGCTGTGTTATTCTGCTGTACGGTGATGCATGCTAGGAACTTTCATAATATGACTATGGTAGTTATAGCTTGGCATGACTATGTTTAGTGTATAACTCAGCATGTTCCTACCATATCTATGATCAATTACAACTGAACTATGCATTAATTTTTGACAAAATGAAAGCATGCAAATGATTGCCGATTCCACCTATTGCCAAATCAAGCTTTGTACTGATGATGCATTAGATATTGCAATAAGTAGAGGATGCTCATGATTGCCAAAAGTACATATTTCCACTTTCTGATAAGAACTAAACGTGTATCAAATAATGCTAAAAGTAGAGCATGAGTATGAGCATGTATCAATGCATTAGATATTGCAATAAGTAGAGGATGCTCATGATTGCCAAAAGTACCTATTTCCACTTTCTGATAAGAACTAAACGTGTATCAAATGATGCTAGAAGTAGAGCATGAGCATGTATCAATTGATGCTACCTATTTGTGTTTGAATAGGCTCAATAAAGCTGGTGCTGGTTTATGCTCTCTGCGCGACCGTGATGGTAACGAAGACACTTGGTTGGCTATGGTCTTGCTGTCAAATTTAAGTTTCAGTTCTTTAAGACTTTTTGTTTTTGCTGCTTGCTCGGGATCGACTAGCTTTCTCGGGCGTCCACGTGCTCTCTTTCTTTTGGGGGAGTTGGATGCACCATTATTGGGGGAGTTGGCTGCACCGGTATCCTTCTGGGAGTTGGATGTGTCAGGTTCGTTGGAACCATCGGGATTGTTGACTAATTGTACGTCCTCTTCTGAAGCATCTGGTAGAACTGCTTGCTGGGCATCGTACACCTCCTTCTGTATAAGAGAGATTGCTGCGTTAGTTCTAATCATGAGACTTATGAAATAAATGATATATTCTTCATGTAGCGCTAACCGTTATGGGGAACTTATATGATTCGAGACGAAGCGCATTGCAATTTGAATACAATAAGGCTGTACATATTTTCCACCTGAAAATATCTATCCTTGCCTATATTGGATAACCGACACTGACGTCAGCATAGCTTTCAAGCTAAACAAAGTACAAATTTAAATTAGGCATTCAATTACCTGGTTCAAAATGTCGGTCATTTCATCCCCGTTCCATGACAACATGTACTGCAGTGTCCAAACCGCACAGGAAGTCCTGCGATGTTTAGTTAAAGATCAGTAATCTTATTCGTGTACGCACATAATAATTTATGAGGCCATGCGTACCCATCGGTCTGTTGTGGTATGTTCTCATAGCGTTTTTTGGTCCATTTGGCAAAATTGATGTTATTAGCTGGTGATATCAACCCTTTCTTGACAGCTTCGTCAATGCAGAACTGAATCGAGTCCACCTAGGGTATGACAAGTTATACATAGGGTTACGGTACTTTGGGAGCTCATGTTCCATGCGGATCAAAAGAGGCAGCAAGAGAACACTTACAAGAGAATCTTCCTTGGTCTTGTTGCAATGATAATTCATGGAGTTCAGAGTCTGAATTTCTTTTTTGTTAAAATTAAACATCATTAGCATCCAATGGTTTTGGTGTACATTGAGTGGGACATGCACCTGCAGTAAAATTTGGGCTGGGTTGAGAACCAAAATTTGTCGTGTACAGTGTGTACGTAAACTATGAAAGTGTGGAAAACGTGTACCTTTCGGCACCCTACAAATTTTCCTGCTACACGAGCTAACCATGAGGCTGCACGTCCAACAGAAACCACCCCCTTCATTTGTAACAGCTTTTCGGTTTCTTGAGGGGATATGATTGAAGTAGTATCATTCTCAATTTGGCTAATGCGAGCATATGCCATAATAACCTGCCAAATTTTCAATCATACAATAATAAGACAGTTGTTGCAGTAATGATGTAGAATAGAGTATAATGGGCTTACATCACCAGAAATGTATTTGTCGTCCAAATTTCGCTTCAGATTTTCTGCTGTGAGGGAAATGTCTCCGATTCTAGCTATTTCAACAGGGTCATATGTTCCGCGGATGTAAACGGCTGTCTCTATGTCCTCATCCGTGAACTTGTAATCATTACCAAAGACAGGCTTCATCGGAGTTAATTGTGGTTCCTCATTGTATTCCGTCACATGTCTTGCACTTGGTGTACTCGAAGTCCCTGTCATGAATTGGCTAGCCCTAGGAGTTCCTGTCAGGGATGAATTGCACACATTGACTTGATCCTACAATGAACAAAGGTAGTTCATCATTAGTTTGTTAATTTTAGATATTAACGTGTTGGGCCAATTTTGATCACCTGCACGCCTCCTTTCTGTGACACTGATTGTCGGTTCCTTGTAAATTCGTATTTTAAGTCCTGTAACAATGCAAACAATAATGAACATGAAGGAACATATTCATAAAAAATACAAAATGCACAGTATGACATACATGGAGTTCCCTCCTTAAGTCTTTAATTTCGTCCTCGGCCTTCGACAACCTAGGATTAGTGCCAGTTTTAGTCTTCATGTCGATCAAGTCTTCACCTAGAGTCTGGTATTTGACATCAAATCTGTGCTCAATTTCCATTAACTTCCTGCATACCTTCTTTTCATGATCAGCAATGCGTGCATTCATGACTTCAACTACCATTTCAATCTGTGTAAACAAAATAAAACCCCGTTGATAACAATAGCTAAATGAGTGAGGTTCCATGACACCTATTTGTGATATTGCAAAAACAAATAGTCTTTGGAGTACATACTTGCTGGCCACTAAATTGCTGTCCTTGTGATGGTGCTCGATACGAATCATGTTGATGCACATGTTCATCTTTTTTTCTTGGAAAATTAATAGAATTCTCGGACGGTCGTTGAGGAGCACAAATTTCCATGACATCCTATTTTTTTAAAATATAATGAACCATTAGTACCAAATAAAAAATCGGATATAGAAAGTTCAATTGTAGATAGGTACCAGCCCGTTATGAAGGCCTCCTTTCTCGTATGCATCGCTTCTTAAAGTAGCCATCATTTCGTCCCATCGTGCGATCAATGGAGGGGGTCTAGAAGCATACATTAATCGGCCACTACGCACGTGCTCCCAGTACCAATACTACACAATAAATTAGTTCATCACCATACAGATATGCAACAGAACAATAATTAAAGGACATTAAGTAGTGATCTATCACTAACCTGGAGCAGAATTAGATTTCCTTGTAGATTTACGTGATCTCGATTTCTAAACTTGTGAACGGACTTGAAGAAGTGATTATGTGTGAAACATCCCCAGTTAAATTTCCGAAGGTTTTCAAGATCTGTAACAAGGTTGAGAAATTTCAAGTCCACATAATGTTGCGCTGTTGGTGCTAGAACAGTACCAATTGCGTACAGAACGAACCGCCTCAGGAAATCGCCGTCTGGGGCTTTGGAAGCTCGGATCGCCGTTTCAAGGTCAGAAATCAAAATTTGCCCATTGTTTGCATAGGCGGTAAACAATTCTATGTCTGTTTGAATTTCCAGATGTGGCTCTATATCCTCCCCTTCTATCGGAATGCCAAATATACCTTGCACGTCCTCTTTTGTTATAGGAATTGGCGTTTTACCGATGGTAATGGATTGCGTGTCCATATCTATGCTCTTGGCTAGTCTAACCAACATTATGCGCCGTAGAGTCACTTCATGCATCTGGGTTAGACCGCCAAGACTGGTTTCTGATATGATGTACTTTTTGTGGTCTTGTGACAACAGTTTCATGGTTTTTCCGAACCTTGTCTGTGAGCATACTAACTTCATATGACCATGCTTTTCGGCGAATTCCTGTTACATGCCATTAAATATTACTGAGTACACATGAATTATGTGTACGAAACGATTGTACACAAACAGTAAATGACTTACCGCATCGGTAATTTCGGAGATGGGCTTTTCTCCATTATTAAGGTTCGTATCTGAAACTGACATTGCTGCCTCATATGCAATGATAAAATCAGGCTCAATTAATCTGAACAAAATTGGAAAATGTATAACAAAATTAGCAGAGAATTAATTTTAACAAAATTAACTGGGTCATTTAACATATGATCCACTTATGGGTTTAAGCACAGAACCTATTTGGGTGCAAAACCTATGAGGGTTCAACAACTAAAGCATCGGCGGACAACGATTATAAAGAGTTACGATCAACTAATACCTTATCTCGGAGATGGTGCCACCGAGTAGCTGGCGGCGGTTAGTGCGTCGGAAACTATAAGTGCCGGTATAGCGTGGTCGACGGCGCAAAGGAAAAACGGCGCGTTCACGCGAGGAGGAGGCGGCGAGAAGAACACTGACGTCCGAGCCCTCAGATCACGTTGGCGGTGGGCGGCGAGTGCTGGCCGCCGACTCCTGTATTTCGTGGGCGACCGGCGTCTCCGATCTGATCTTGCAGCGGTCGTGGGAGGTGCGGACGGCCCGGGTGGTTAGAATGCGGAGCTGTAATCGCGGGATTTAGGGAGGGGTGGGCCGCGTGAGTTATGTGAGATTTGGATAAATGATATAAAGAAATAAGAAAATCTTGTGAACTCGGTGTGGGGTTTACGGGGTTTAGGGTTTAGGGGTTTAGGGTTATTAGGGTTTAGGGGTTTAGGGGTTTAGGGTTATCAGGGGTTAGGGTTATCAGGGTTTAGGGTTGAGTGTTTACATGCAAGCCCGGAAATGCGCGTGTCAGAGAACGTACTTGCATGTATATGTACTAATGATCCCAAACTTTCTTAATGGCATCCCATGACCACATAGAGAATGAATGCATAATGGTTTCCATGTTGGGCAAAATTTTGAATGTTTTTACGATTTAGTGGGGGGGGTAGGGTTATCAGGGTTTAGGGTTTAAGGGTTTTAGGGTTGACGGAACTATGTTTGTCTTACGATGGACGTAGCACACACACCGGACATTGGTGGAGCGTTGGTCTACAATGGATTCCCTCCGGTAGCATCGATCCGATCCGTTGAATGGCTCGGCCGTCAAACTTCGTGCCACATAGAGCATGCATCCATCCACTGGACCGGATCAATGTTGGGTTGGTTTCATACAGGTGAGGAAAGCAGCTAGTGGTTTCGGGGTGTTGACATGCTAGGCCGGAAATGCGCGTGTCAGAGATCGTACTTGCATGTATAATCCCAAGCTTTTTTCATGGCATCCCATGACCCCATAGAGAATGCATGCATAATGGTTTCCATGTGGGGCAAAAATTTGAATGTTTTTATGGTTTAGTGGGGGGGGTTAGGGTTATCAGGGTTTAGGGTTTAAAGGTTTTAGGGTTGACGGAACTATGTTTGTCTTACGGTGGACGTATCACAGACACCGGACATTAATGGAGCGTTGGTCTACAATGAATTCCCTCCGGTAGCATCGATCCGATCCGTTGAATGGCTCGGCCGACAAACTTCGTGCCACATAGAGCTTGCATCCATCCACTGGACCGGATCAATGTTGGGTTGGTTTCATACAGGTGAGGAAAGCAGCTAGTGCTTTCGGGGTGTTGACATGCTAGGCCGGAAATGCGCGTGTCAGAGATCGTACTTGCATGTATAATCCCAAACTTTTTTCATGGCATCCCATGACCCCATAGAGAATGCATGCATAATGGTTTCCATGTGGGGCAAAAATTTGAATGTTTTTATGGTTTAGTGGGGGGGGTTAGGGTTATCAGGGTTTAGGGTTTAAAGGTTTTAGGGTTGACGGAACTATGTTTGTCTTACGGTGGACGTATCACAGACACCGGACATTGATGGAGCGTTGGTCTACAATGAATTCCCTCCGGTACCATCGATCCGGTCCGTTGACTGGCTCGGCCGACAAACTTCGTGCCACATAGAGCATGCATCCATCCACTGGACCGGATCGATGTTTGGTTGGTTCCATACAGGTGAGGAACCCAGCTAGTGCTTTCGGGGTGTTGACATGCTAGGCCGGAAATGCGCGTGTCAGATATCGTACTTGCGTGTATAATCCGAAAAATCTTTCATGGCATCCCATGACCACATAGAGAATGCTTGCATAATGGTTTCCATGTGGGGCAAAAAATTGAATGTTTTTACGGTTTAGTGGGAGGGGTGGGGGTTTAGGGTTATCAGGGTTTAGGGTTTAAGGGTTTTAGGGTTGACGGAACTATGTTTGTCTTACGGTGGACGTAGCACACACACCGGACATTGATGGACTGAATTTATTGCTACAATCACGGCCCTATGGGTTGACAATTATATCTGGAAATTCTTGGACTGAATTTATTGCTCTTCCTTTTTTAGAGAACAATAAGTTAGAATGGTGGGCGGTGGGTTGGCACGGGCACGGCGATGGCTCGGGCTTGTGTGATATGTGGTTCGACCCGCGGTCAGTGCACATGTTTTCGAAGCCCCGGAAAGATCGCGCTCGTTAAAAAAAACTTGCATCGAAGCGCATTACTTCAAAATAACTAATTAACCCTACAATCACGGATATATACCTTCCCATTCTACCGCATATCTACCCTATCCTAACCACCCCCATCTACCTTGTTTCTCCTCACATAGCCATCGCCGGGATCGCGCCATCGCTTCTCAAGCGACCATGCCGACGTCGGATTAAAAAGGTCTCCTCCACGGCTTCTCTCATCTTCGATTGCAGTGCTCATTATTTTTTCCATTGATTCGACCAACAAGTAATTTCCGAAGAGATTAGAAAATCCAGCTTTTGCCATAGTTGAGTAGTTCTGGTGTGATTCGAGTACAGGATGTCATGCAAGAGCTTTTTGATTGATAGTTTGTACTAGTTGATCGTACGAACTGATTATGAATATTTTTTCACGGTCATATTGTTTCGAATTAGTTGGATGAGGGTGTGGATACAGTTTTCATACTATGGGTATATGTGTTGCTGTAGGGACCATGGTCTCAGAGGCGCATAACATCCGTGCGGAGTACGACAAGTCTTTGCATGAAGCGCGTCGGGAGATCGACTTGAAGGTGCAAAAGGATCGCACTGAGGTAGATAAGAAACTGAAAAAAGAACGTTCATACGTGGACATGATGATAAAGGAGGAGCGTGAGGAGTTTTCCCGTAAGATGGCGAAGATGCGTCTTGAGATTGAAGAAAAGTATAAGAGGGACTGTGAGTACATGGAAAAAAAGTTTGTCTTAGGCTACAAGGAAATGCATCAAACGTTGCAGAAGGACCAGAAGCTTGTGGACAGTATTATACAGACAGAGTGAGTCAAGATGGATGCCTATGTGTTGCAGGCACGTGCGGATATGGACAGTAAGCTGCTACAGGAGCGGTCGGACATGGATTATAAGGCCATGCTGGAGAAGGTCCGCTTGGAAGGACATATGTTAGAAGACAGTGCGATCTCACGGCCACCCCGACAACATGTTTTCAATTATTCTCCCCTTGTAAGTATCTCGCACCGATTCTATATATTAAGGACCTACGTATTCTATGATACAAACATCTTCAATTTGTGGCAACCTTATGTCGGCGATTGTATGTAGGCTAAGCATCATGAGACGGCACAGTCGCCATTCACTCGAGACATTGCGATAGAGTCACCCGTTCAATGCCACATCAGTCCACCCCAACAACATATCGTCAATTCTCCCCTTGTAAGTACCTCGCAACGATGCATACCCAAGATATGGTATGACCTTTCAAAACTTGTGTGTAAACCCACTATCGACGTTTCATACGCAGGATAAGAAACCTGTGATGGCAGAGTCCCCAGTCACACCACATGAAGGATACATTCCACATAACAAGGTGAGAAGGGTTGAGATGGCACAATCCCCAGTCACTCCACATGAAGGATACATTCCACAAAAGCAGGTAACAACACCGCAATGTTGCTATGCACATAAAAAATTATGTTTGCTCCTTTACTCATTGAATGTATTAACTCTGATGTGAGATACTAGGTGCTGGTCATGGAATTTTTTGTTAGTAGGGATGATGAGATGTCACATGTCCCGAGAGCATACTTTGATGGACACCCGGCAGAAGTCAGAATTTTTGAACCCGCCAAAGTGACCTACGATCTCATTATGAGTGAAATGAGAGATATTTTTGGTTGCAAACTGGGAGCAGAACTGTACTACTTCTTACCCGGGTCTGCGTGGAAGCTGCCAGAAGGAATGTTCTTGATTGCAGGACCAGATGATGTACAAAAAATGCTTTCTGATCTGAATGGCTGCAAGACATGTTACCTGTACATTGTGTACAATAGAACTACGGGTTATTTTCCCGAGGATGACACTGATTCCGAGGTTCAAATTTTACATGTTACATGCATCTAGTTTATGGCTACGTCTTTTTTGAGTTCTTCCTAATACAATTCCTATGGTTTTCTACAGGAAGTGAGAATCCAAGAAATGGAGGGTCTTGCTAGAGAGTTGGCAGAGAAAGACCAAGAACAACTTAAGTTGTATGGTTACATTGATGTTAAAGAGAAAAAGATTGAAGCACATGGGTCGTCGCCAACGACGCAACGCAAGAGGTCACTGGATTTTGGCAGTGCAGAAGACAATATGGAGTAGGCTCAATTGTTTTTCAACCAGTTTAAGCTTCAAACCAGGATTATTTAGTTGCAAACAAACATTTTGTTTTCTGTTTCACACTATGTTCGCAATTATGGTACAATTTATTCATGAGACAGTTCTTTGAACAACAATGCATGTGTTTTATGATCAATCATACAGTTGTTTCTGAGTTGTTTTTGAGATGGCATTGTGTCTAAAGAAGTTTCCATCTATAAAACTTGGCACGCAGTCGCATCAGAATCGCGTATCACGCGAGAGGCGTGTGTCGCACGGGAGCGCGTCGCACGCGAGCTTGTTTTCAGGTAGAAATCATAACATATTTCGGATAGATAAAGTTCACGTCCGCCATTCCCATGCATGCATGCCTCAGGCGCAGACAACGAGACGGCCCATCCGAATTAGGCCCATCCGAATTAGGCCCATCCGAAGTAGGCCATCAGAACCCTCCCCGCACTCCACCTATTCCCCTCGCACTGTGGCCTCCCTCCCTCCATCGCCAGATCCCCCACTCGTCCCCCTCTGTCCGCCGCCCCTGCATGCCGTCGGCGACTCCACCCCTGCCGCCCCCGCGCCCCCCGAACGGGATCGGCCGGATCCATCTCCTCAACCACCGCAGGACAGCGCAGGTACCCCAGTTTCTGTTCACGTCTCAATGGTATCCATGCTGATAATGCTAGGTAGATCGACTGAGTGTAGCAATTTTGTGCCACCAATCCACTTTTCTGGAAAATACTTGCTAGAAAACCATCTGAAACTTGTGATGCTTGCTACTATATAATATAGGACTTTTCAAAGTTCTGTTATGATGGCACTATTGGACACATACAATAGAGCTGCGTTTTTAGTTGTTATACTTTCAGTTACCATCACTGCTTGGGAAAGGCCGAATTTGATGCATTCAGGTCTGCAGTTGATTGTGTATCATCATAATGTAGGTGCTGTGTTGTGTGATTCTTGATGCTGACAACTTCAGCTTTTTCAGTTATAGTGAAAGGCTTCTGTATCAAAAACTACTAAATGATCACACAAACTTCTAGACAACATTCTGTATGATCTGACCAAAACTTGAACTAAATGATCACCAAAAGTTGAAGGATTTTGCATCACATCACAACCATAAGTGTTCTGCACCAGCATCATAACAATCACATAACTACATAACAAAAGCAAACTTGTTCATCATTACAAAAGCAAACTTGTTCAACATAACAAAAGCTAACTTGTTCAGCATTACAAAAGCAAACTTGTTCAACCACATAAGTGCAAACTGAGACACATAATACCACAAACAACTCAATATCCCCAGTAGTAGGGGTCATCCCAATGATCCTCCGCCTATTGACAGTACTCCAAACCTTCTTTGACAATTTCGATTTTCTTCCATGCCTCGTAGGTGACGTACGCATCTTTCGCTGCGTACTCGATGAGGTTGTTTGGCAGTGGGCTATCCCCCCATAGTTTGTGGTCCAATTCCTTGTTGATCTTCTGCTTCATTTCCTTGTACGATGGGTGGATGAGGCTGGCTGCAAACTCAGCCAAAGCCCGCTACTTCTTTCCATTGTTTGGAACTCTCCATTTGCGCTGCATGTCGACATACTTGTCGGGGTTGATCTCCAAACCAGACAATTTCAGCTTCTCCTTGTCACCTCCAATGGAGAAGCCAACAAAGGTGTACAGCTTCTTCTCCTGCAGGAGCGGGCGGAGTTCCTTGGGCCTGCATCAAATTAATCTGGTGCATCAAATTCATCTACTTCAAAAACTTCAGAACTTCAGAACTAGTATTGCATCTACTTCAGAACTACAGAACTATTCCGTCTACTTCCGAAACTACTAATTAGACCGAAACGTCAGAACTTCAGAAACTTCAGAAATGGATGTTTTTACCATTTGGTTGCCGCGGTGATGTGGTATACCAGGACGAGATCCTCCACGCATAACTGTAGAACTGCAGCCTTTTGCGGAGGTTCATCTTCCCTCGTATACTCGACATCAACGCCGATCGAAGGAGAAAGCATGCCGCCGAGCCTCCTCCTGATCTCGCGGATCCTCTTGTCGGCTTCGTCTGGATTGCTGGTGCATACGACATCCAGCTTCTCCTTCTTCAGGTGGATATCAACCATGAGCGGCACGGTGTAGTCCTGCTTCTGCCCGGGGATCGGAATGTTGTCGTCGACCACCAGCGGCTCCTTGCCAGACGCCTCACCTTGGTGACGCTTGGCAGACCGAGGGGAGTTGCTCCATGATGCCTCCGCCATTCTCTTGGCAGACGGAGGGGAGTTGCTCCACGATTCCTCCGTCATTGCCCTCCTGGCCAGCGATGGTGGAGGCAGAGGGGAGTTGCTTGATGGTGGAGGCAGAGGGAGGCAGAGGGAGGAAGATGGAGGGGCAATGGAATGAGGAGGGAGGCAGAGGGAGGCAGATTGAGCGGCAATGGAATAGGAGGGGAGTTCCCTGCATCGTGGGGAGTTGCCAGTGGAGGGGAGTTGTGGGGAGTTGCCAGTTGAGGGGAGACGTGGGGAGTTGCCTTGAAAACTCAAACGTCCTGCCCTTTGGCCCTCGAAAAATCTGGAGGGGAGACGTGGGCCCTTTGGTTTGTCCTGTTTCTGAAACAAAAAAAAATAACAGCCATATTTTGCTCTCACTACAACCATATTAAGAGATCAAAAATGGCACCAAAAAGTCACTGCAGCCATCCTAAATGGCACAAAAACAGCACCAAAACAACATCAGTCAAAACAGCAAAAAATGCATCCATCGATCGTTCTTCATTTCTTCTAACATTCCGGGTTCTGTGCAGTGAGATACACACAACGCTACAAATGCAGGCTGACAACGCCCGCGATTTCATGACCATCAGGACAGACGGCGGCTTCATCCACGCTCCGGTCCTATGAGTCGAGTTGAAAGTAGTGATGCTATGTGTAGTTCTGAAACATTGATTGGCTCATGTTGTAATTAAACTTTAATGAATTGTATGTCTCTTTGGTTTGGACAGTCGTTCAACTTAGATGTAATCGATGCTATTTATTACTAGGACCATGAATTGTGCTATTAATGTCTTGCTTTTCTCTTCCGATCCTTTTGTTGCATACTTATTTATTGCTTATGTATTGTCTGCTGTTTGGCTTGTGCATAGAGATGCCGTCGTATGTCGTGTACAAGGGTAAGGTTCCCGGAGTCTATGACGACTGGGAGGAGTGTCGGAGACAGGTTCACCGTTTCAGCGGTAACAGTTACAAAGGGTACACCACTAGGGCGGAGGCGGAATCTAGATACGCCCGCTATCTAGCGGGAGAGAGGAGGGAGCGTTGGAGAAACCGGATGAAGACCAATTTCATCGCGAATCACCTCAGTTTTGGCACACATGATCTCTTCCACAAACAAAACTAGGTTTCCAAGTTTTTGATTTTTTTTGAATTTTTTTGAATTTATAATGCCCTCTAGACTGACTGCTGAAAACATCGGTCTATGCCTCAAGGGGGCATTGTAAAATAATTTTTTTCAAAATTTTCTTGCATACACATGTTTTGCACATGTGGGTGACCATGTACAAGAAAATTTGGGTGATTTGGAGGTGGTGGAAAAATTCACGTTTTTTCAAAAACTGGCTTAAGTTAGACCAAATAGTCCCTCTGGGAATGCGGGCATTTTTTCGACCACCTCCAAATCACCTCAGTTTTGGCACACATGATCTCTTCCACAAACAAAACTAGGTTTCCAAGTTTTTGAATTTTTTTGAATTTTTTTGAATTTATAATGCCCTCTAGACTGACTGCTGAAAACATCGGTCTATGCCTCAAGGGGACCTGCATGCAAGAGTCGGGGACCTGCATGCAAGAGTCGGGGACCTGCATGTGAATAGTGATTCATCAAGGCCTTGACAGCTACTGGCACAGCGGCTGCCGCCCGATTTGCATGTAGCGAAGATGAACGTGCATGGAGGTTTTTCAAAGATTTCCAAGCACACCCCAGTGGGCCCCGCTTATTTAAAAAATACGTCAGTCATTATTGCTCTGTAAATGAAGAATATGCATGATGATTATGAATATGCATGAAAACCATAGTAAGGGTGAAGAATCATAGTGCCCAATTTGTCGAAATACATCATCATTCTTAAAGTTGGACATCAAATGATACGCACAGAAAATGGAAACGAAAGATGTCGAACTAATACAGTAACATGGCAGTACAACCGCACTTCACTAAATTACTGTCACGATGAAATAGAAAGTAAAGACCACGTCACACAAAGCTGAATGGCACACGACTTTCTCTGGCTCATCGTCGGTTCATGCTGTATGTAGATATCACAGTTCAGCCTCGAGATCCTACACAGAAGAATACAATAAATCACATGGACATCAATTATGAGTAAAACACATGCAAAAAAAATATGAACACATTTCGTACCTCTAGCAATTTAGCGCATTTACGTCGATTGTGACCTGGTTTCTTGCAATAGCCACAGATATTCTGTGATCTTGACTTCTTTGTCTTTGCCTGCAGCCTTTTCTTCGGTGCACCTCGTCCTGGCACATGCACGGGATCCAGAACCTTATCAACTTTCTGCGAGTGCGGCATCAACGGGCCAAACCTAATGCTATTATGCTAAGCATTAGTTGACTCCTTACTGTCAGCTTGTTCAAAACTTGATTGCTTGCCATGATGTTGTGCTTGCAAAAGCATCTTTAGACGGTGATAGTCCTCATCAGAGTGGCATGCCTGGAAACTTGCGGCATGACTACAATTCCGCAACTCGCGGTACCTCTGCAGGCTTACCGAATAGTCATACATCTGGTTTTTTCTGGTAGGTGCATATGCACATTTTGCATTAATAGTCCATCTAGTGGGAACGCAACAACCAGGCAGAATTGTTTGTTTTAAAATCCCCAATATGTAAAAAATGTGGGAACATGGTGTGCCTGCGCATTCCAGCTTACGGCAAGAACAACTCACCCTGTGCAAAAGACCTCCTTGCTCTTCAATGCGCACTCCAAACTTTTTATCCATTCTTTCCTGCTTGGACACAACATAAGTGGAATCTTCTGATCCATCTAGTATCTCTCTAATCTGACATTTGCTGACAGCATCTATGCTCCATAAGACCATCTTAAAGACACTAGGTGTGAAAACTGTTGCGGCGTGTTTCTCAAGCGGCGAAGAATTTTCCTCTGTAAATGGAACGGACTGCAAGGCTTCGACGTCATGGAGAGCTTCGTTAATCCGTCGCGACGCAAGGCAACGCTCATAGTGCTCTAGCATTTCAAACAACGACATCTTACCCTCAAGTTGCGTATGTAGCACAGAGTTCAAGCTCTCACTCCTCTGATTGCTGCTCAATCCTAGGAAACAACGCCCCTCAAGATATGGAGCACACCACAACTTTCTCATCTAATACATCTGATGCAGCCAAGACTCCTCACTGGTTACTTTATTCCGTTGTAAGAATTGTATCCATTTTATCTCATGCTCTTCAATGGAAGAAGTATCATAAATGAAAGATCTGAATTCCTCCTTTACGTCGTCATGATGCAGATGGCGTACAATGTTCTACTGAATGTGCCATATACATAGTCTATGGTTTGAGTCTGGCCAGACCACCCTTATTGCTCTCTGCATTGCAAGGTCCCCATCTGTGATCACAGATATCGGATGCTTCTGTGCCATGCAATCAGAAAAGGTCCGCAACATCCACTCGTATGCCTGGCTTGTTTCATGAGAAATTATACCACAGCCAAATATAACAGTGCTGCGGTGGTGATTCAACCCGACAAAAGGCACGAATGGCAGATTGTATTTGTTGGTTCTGTATGTGCTATCGAAAACAATGACGTCTCCGAAAGCCTCGTAGTCAAGTCGCGATTAACTATCAGCCCAGAACAGTCCCTTCAGATGGCCATGCTCGTCTACCAAGTACTTGAAGAAAAAATCCACATCTCGCTCTCGCCTCGCCATCATGTGCATGATCACCGTTTTATCATCACCGGCACTGCTTGTCTCCTGCTTATTAGCATGGCAGAAATTATAAACGTCCCTCTTTATGCATCCAACCTTATCAAATCCACCGTATTGAAAGCACAAAATATCCATAATACGGTATTTGCGGATCCCACATTTTTCCATGTCCGCAATGTCCGCTTTCTGCTCATCGCTAATTCGTCTGTGCGAACGCAGCAGACAAGAAAGATCCCGTGGGGCTAGAGGATGGCTGTGCTCATCGACGAAATCCTTCACAAACCACCGACCGGTTTCCTCCTGTCTCGTAATGACCAATTTAGCATTACACCCAACACGAGTTAAACTTCGTGGCCTCCTTTTTCTATCTTCCATCTTTCTTTTCATGTGCTTATCTTCGCGAAACCCTTGACGACTACACACAATTTTCCTTAAAATTATGTATTTGTTGGATCCATCCCACTCAACGTAACTTTTCCTCACACTAAAACCTTTTTCAAGAGCATATTTGTTGTAGAATTCATAACCTTCAGCCTCACTATCAAACATCTTGCTGACAACATTTACATACTCGAACATACTCTCATCACTTGCATACGCCATGTCTTCCTGCATATGACATGTGAGGGAAACCAATCATCAACATCTTTCTGTTTATCAATGTTGCAGGTGTAAAATAGCTCATAGGCAAAGACAAGTGCATGGAAAAGACTTTGCTGGTTTGACATGTGAGGGAAACCAATCATCAACGTCCAACAAGTAGTATCTCATCTTCCTTTAAACTATATTTCATGCGCTATGCAAACCTAAAGTGATGATGACTTTAATAAACTAAATTAAGTGAACTATGGAACCAGTATCTCATCTTCCTTTACTATATCTCATCTCAAACGTCAACATCTTACTTAAACAAACATGATGCGATTAGCTCAAGAGAAACTATGCCACGATGAAGCTTTCCGTTCGTTGTTCTAGTCCGTACCCGGATCTTGTGGGGTTGAGGTTGTACTGCATGCACGGTGGAGGGGCGCAACGGCCAAGAGAACGAGCAGAACGCCAAGCCGAATTCATACCTTAAGGATGGTACGTGCGAAGAGATGGGATCGCCACCGCGGTCGCCGCCGATTCAGCCGGCGCAGATCCGGCCTTCTTCTTCTTCGGTGACGGCGTGGGGGGCTGGGGTTGGTTGGGTGGAGGACGAGGACGATGAATTTATTCCTCTCGCCGGGCAGGTCGAGGACGGAGAAGGTCAGGAGCGGCGAGCGGCGACGAATAGATCGGAGGAGGATTCTGAACTGGATCGAGTAGACATGGATCTGGTCCTCAGGTGATCGGTTCAAGAAAAGATATTTCCCCCTGGACCATTATGCCCTTATCGCAATTAACATATTAAATTTAATCAATTAAAATTCCCCGCAAGATCTGACGGCTAATAAAAATCAGACGTGATCAGACATGTAAGTATTGCTAAGTACTCCGAGTACTAACCCAATCACCGTAAAACAGCTCTGTAACTAATACATCTATCACTATTGATAATAACTAATACTTAATCATCCATTACAATCCATCTAATAGACCGATTGGGAAAATTGTTTACTCAATACCAAAGAAGGCAAGCCAAAGTATAACAAGAAGTTAGGTACAGGTGTAGTCTCTGAAAAAACGTGGTTAGATATAAAGTGATCATCCCGTGGCTTTCATACAATTCCTTCATATTGAATGACTACATGACCCTTGCATTTGAACAGGGCACCAAAATCAAATCACATTTGATTGCAGGCATATACAGTCAGTTCCTTTGGGAACATCATCATTTTCCCTCTGGCCTATTGAGAAACTCAAATAAAAATTATGTGCATAATTTCAACAATGGGACTTCAACAACAAAGATGAAGGTCTATTTCACAAAAATACCATGTGTCAATTGTCTGATTGTCGTATACTTCTTGATATTGTTTAACTGTGCTAAGAAGAAACAATATGATTTGGCAATATACTTTTTCAATATGCTAAGAAGAAACAGTATAAATGCTAATGCGGCGGCGGTGTAGGTGCGTGCGCAGGCAGCAGGTGCAGCTCACGCGTGTCCCGGACGGGGCGGCACGCGGTCCAGCGGGTGCAAGGCCTAGGCTGTGAGGCCTAGAGAGCTGGACTTGCTCGTGGACAGGTAGAAGGCTGGTTCGTGAGATTTGTTAAAAGGAAAAAAAGGCGTCAGATATCTGTGTGTGTGTATATTTTCCATCGGAAGTAAAGAAAAGGCGTCAGATATCTGTGTGTGGACGGAGAAGCTTTGGGGCTGCATGCGAGCAAGGGTGAACGGGAATTTTTTGATCTTGTCCACACGGGAAGGCTACTAGAGGGATTCTTCAGTTATCTCTACATGTACGGGATGGTAGAAGTGCACGGTACAGAAAATAAAGGCGTGGTCGCAGGTTCATGGAAGATGGCGTGTGCGGCAAGGGCGACGTGTGTAAAAGGCATGTAGAGTCTGGAGCGCGCCGTGAGGGATTATGCACACACAGGGCATCAGGCAATGCACGGAGATGTGCGGGTGGACACGACGCAGGGTGGAGTATGGTTGCAGTCGAATAATTTTGGTTGGGTCAGACTGGACTGTCCGACGGATCAACGGGGATGTCAGTCAAAGCAGAAGACGGCGGTGATTTCAGCGACGACGACATAGGAGCGTGATGCTGATGGTGGCCAACTTCTGGGGCGTGGAAATACGTGGTGCAGGCTTGAGGGCTTGTGCAACTTCGATAGACTTTGGCACGAGGTTGATTCAAGATGGTGCACACATGAGAGAGTTTGAAGTCGACAAGGCGCGGGGTAGCAAGGCACAACTACATGAAGTCATGTTGAAGGTGGAGTTGGAGTCTGATGGATGACTACACTCTGTGCTAATGGAGGGGCTACGGCGTAAATGCATGGACAGTCGAAGCATATTTCAGTGGGATAGCGAGAGACACGTGGATTAGACTGGGGCCTAGTGGTCTGATGGAGACGTGATACTCGGCATCGGTCGGTGATGATCGGTGGTTCTCTGTAGTGGGGGTTTGAATGGTGTGGGTTCGTGACCTTGGGAGACTCGCCCAGGACAACAGAGGCTCGACGCAGTGACATCGGCGAGGGTGCGGTAAGCACGGGACACAGCGACAGACCAAGACACTAATGGTGAGACATGTGGTCAGACAAAGTGTGCAGGGGTGTTGAAGCGGTGTTGATGAATATTAGATTCAAGTTGGTGACTGGGTCTACGGTGCTAGTTGATGGACAAGAGTTGACCGTGGAGAATCTAAGAAAGTGGCGGAAAGTCTGGAATTGTCAAAAGCCGAGAGAGTACATGGCCGTATATTCTGTGGTGTTCAGTGCACATGACAAAGTGCGGATGACAAATACAGAAGGAGGCGGAGTGCTATAGTTGTGGGCATGCCAGAGACTATCCAAAAGAAGGGTGAGACAGCTGCGAATTTGACTCAGGGTGACACAGGGTGATGGTGAAATTCCTTCAAGTTTCAAACAGTCGGTCAAGAAAGGAGCGGTGACGTTGAGATCAGATAACTCTTATATGTGGCGTCCAATATGTGAGTTGTTCACTTTCACGCAGACAATCATCGGTGTGGATGGCGTTGAACGGATTCTCCGGAAGTTGGGAGCACAAAATAGAGTAATGAGGATCTTAATTTTGCTCTAGTGTTGACTGTGAAGAAGACGAGAAGGGGCTACAGTTGCAGGTGGAGTCACATGGAGTCTGGGAGTAGTAGCGGTGCTCATGGCGTATCTCAAGTCCAATGTACATGGAGGTTCGAAGTATGGATGAATCGAAGGTGGTGAAGAATATTAGCCAAGGTGGAGTTTGTTAGAGTTGTGTCGAATATTATTGTGCAAGGTAGGTTACACTTGGACTTGGTTTTGGACTATGTGTAGACAGGGTAGGAGTTGTATCCTAATAGGACACTTGTATCCTACGCCTCTCATATATATCGGGGGTAGACACACGATGTAACCTATGCCAACATAATAGCACGGGCACGCGGGAGAGCCGGCGGCGTGTGCCGGCGCCCGGGCAACTGGGGTGCGGTATTGTGACGGCGGCACGGGAAGGAGCGCTCGTAGTCAGGCCCTGGGATGTACTTATATCGGTGAATTTCGTTAACAAATCTCATTGTTGTGCTTATGTGATTGCTTGATCCTCGGTAGATCGACGGAGCGCCTCGGATTTATTTTGACAAAAGCACCAACTCGGGTCATAGTCTAGCCTTTGCCGAGAAGACCTAATATGATTGCTTTTATTCTGACTAACCAAAGACAACTAAAATGCCTAACTATCCTTATAAACATACTAGGATTCAAAATTTAATTTGCAATCGCCTACAAATTATGATCCGAACACAATATTGAATCGTAGCCTACTTTATTCCAGCTTTCAAATATTTAAAATCAGTAGTTTATGGTCACCCCAGCCAGAACCATCAGGAAGCTAAAACTAAGAGAGAAGGGAGAGGCGATCATGCATTGTTCTATGTTGCTTTGTCATGTTTCTCCATTTTTGTTGGGAATTCTTTTCCCATCTTTCTCTCCCTAGTTTACTGAACCATTGGTGCGCCTAGAAGACGACCCTAGGACTAGAAGACGACCATTGGTGCGGGAGATAATGATGGATGGATGCTAGACATAAATGTGATAATTTGCCAGATCATGAAACAGTACAAAGTCCTAAAGCCGTATATGCACACACTAACACATGCACACATTCCATCCCGTCTACGGTGGCCCTATGGCCATCGAGGCGGACTGGATCTCGGCCCTTGCCGGTGGGAGGACTTCGTTTTTAGATCTTTTTTCGAGCTTTGTTAGGGTTTGTGTCCTGCTCAGGAAGACGAGACGGTGGCGGCTCCCTGAAGATGGAATAAAGGTCTCCCCGCCTAGCCCCCGTTCCGGTGATGCGTCTTGCATCATTGGTGGGCGTGTGGAGTTGTGTCTCCGGCGGATCTGCCTTTGGTGGATTTGCTCGGATCTGTTCGTCGTTCGTCTTCGTTCGTGTGTTTTCAGATTGGATCCTTTTGATCTACACACTTCATCCGCGGCGGTTGCTATTCTGGTGCGTTGGTTCTACGGGGCCTTAGCATGACGACTTCCCGACTGTCTACTACAACAAGGTTTGCCCGGCTCCGGCGATGGAGGGGCGATGACAGCGGCGCGCCTTCGGCTCGCTTCAGTGCTTGTAGTCGTCGCTAGGTGGTCTACGGATCTGGATGTAATTTTTATTATTTCTAGTGTTCGTTGTACTACCATGATTGAAGATGAATAGATTGAAAGTTTTTCCCGCAAAAAAAAACACATGCACATTCAGGCAGAATAACAAACAGCACCCTAAAACAACTAGAAGAACACGTGGAACTCCAAAGCTACGTGCCATCACCCCTGAACCTCGAGAAAGACCACTGCGACAAAAAAAAAATCAGCAAACAGACCAAAGTAGGACATCATCTTCAACCAAGGCATCATCGCTGCCACATTGCTGCACCTTTTCTTTGCTCCGGCGCCAGAAGGACAAGGAGACACTTGTGCGTCCAACAAGCATGCACCAGCCATCCATGGCTTTGAGTACCGTCATATGTGCCCCTTCCAGATGGAACAGAACTAGGATCCAGTTCCGGCGCCGCGACCGGGCCAACCGTCCAAGCAAAGAGGACATCCCTCTAGCCGTCTAGCAGCAGACAAAGAAAAAAGAACATCAACAGTGGATCATATAGACGAGGAGGAAGACAAAGCTCCATCGCCACAAAACAACCAACCACCCGAGGACGTACCCAGCCAGTGCCCGTCGATCTCCAGACACCATTGCTCGCGACCTTAGCGAGATCCCGGGATCAAAAACCCTATTGACTCCTAGACGGAGGCAAGAGTCACGCCTGGCCACATACAAAGGTCCATCTACAAGTCCCTTTCTTCTCGGAACTGATCATCCTGGTGCCTCAGGCTATATGGATCACTCGCAACGATTTCATCTTCAAGGCATTTTTTCGTGAACTCGTCTTCAAGACCGTTGAACCCGGTCTATATTCTTGCGAAAGGAAGTTATTAGAGGAGCTAAAATGGATTATCAGCAGAATGCATAGACAAAAAGATAGTTCCTTTAAACACTGGCCTTTCACAAATGTTGGCATTCCAATTGTAGTAGGTTGTATTTTTTACTCCTAGAATATATAGCATGCAAACTATGAAGGAGCAGTTTAAAGTAGAAGAGATTTGGGCGCTTTGCCTGGTGATAAGCAGATTGATCATGTGACATGTTTCACTGAAACTTCTAATATGGTGGATATTCATTCACACGGGGCAACATGCAACTTGAGTCAAATAAAAATATATCCATATCCAGTTGAAAATTGGTAGCTGATTTCTACAAGCATGTGAAATTTATTCAGATTCATGTTTTTTAAATTTTGTGAACTTTTTGAAATCCGTTGACTTTTTTAAAAAATCACAAACTTTACTTCACATTCATTAAACTTTTTCAAATTTGCAAATTATTTAGTCAAATTCATCTGTTTTTAAATTCATCAATTTTTTCAAGGGCACAAATTCTTTTCAAATTCACAAACTTTGATCCTTTTTCAAATTCACAATCATTTTACAAAAGTGTGGACTTTTGTCAGATTTGCCTTTTTTATGATTTAGTGAATTTGATAGTTTTTTAAACTCGCGAACCTCTTTTAAATTCTCCAAAATTTGTAGTTTCTAAATCGGCAACCGGTTTCTCAATGAACATCACAGTGGCGGAAGAGAAAACCATGGGAGAAAAGGCGAGCGATCGTTGGGCTGTGGCCCACGAAGGAACTTGCGGGCCCTATAGACTTAGTTATCCCTAAGTACACTGATTAGGAGGTCTCCACTTTGCCTCCTAGCCCACTTTGAGACTTGGACTGAGATTTAGCAAAAAACCCAATTTTCCATTCCACATGAGAAAATTACATTTTTTGCTAGATGGATGTGGATGATGATGATGACAGTGGTGATGATGATGATAGTGGTGATGATGGTCGACGTCCCCTTGCACGTGGTGGTATAGGTGGTGATCTCCTCCTTGTGAGTTCCTCCTCTGGAGGATAGGGTTCTAAATTTTGAATGTGCTTTCTGGTTCATACTTTTGCCTGTTCTCCAATCCGACTTCACGGGGTGGAAGCAGTGGACGAGGATGTGGCATTGGCGTCAGGCTGTCTATTTACTCTGGTTCAGCCGCATGGACTCCTTATTTCTTCCTTTGCTTCATTCTTTTTATGGTAGTCAAGTTACATTGAATAACGCGATTACACAATAATTTCCTAGGATTCCTTCCATGTAAATTCATTTACTCCAAAAGACGTTACCTAAGGAATACGGTAAGATCGTGTGTGGACACGTTAAAATTCAACAAAGCCTACAATGTAGGCACAAAATAACTACCAAATCGACCACACATTTTGGACTCGTCAACCCCCCCAAAGTTGAAGTCTTTCTCGTCCCTGTATCTTAGCTTATAAAGAACAAGGTCAACTTAAGATTTATGAGATGCGGATATCTATAGAGGTTATCAAAAAATTTAGACATAAAAAGGGACCAAGACAAGTAATAGTGCATTTCACAACCAGGATGATCATGAAGGCTTCTACACCTTGCTACTCAATTCACTATTGGATAAATTATAGCTTTATGTCGTAACTCATTTTTGTTTCAGTCGGGCAAGCAGTAAGGAATTTCCCCCTTCTTTAGAAAATTATCATTTGATTATCTTATCTCTTGTCATCGGGACACGTTTATCCGCCCATCTCACACTTTATTTTTCATGTAACATGCAAGCTAAAAAAATTCCTCGTGAGAAATGTGAGGGCAGACCTTTTAATTCTATAGGGTTCTTATTCGCCCATCTGCTTGCACATTTTAATTGGTCAGTTGAATCTTGAATGAATTAGAATACATAGCTATGTCTCTCCTATAATAAATTCCTATCAACTATGTGGAAGACTTAGGATCATCACATTGGTGATTATGCACTACCATTTAGTATATGATCATCATGTCATACGCTTTTTCAAAGGCAATCATGATACTACACATCTAGACATCCAAAAACTAATTGGGAAATAATCATCCCTTGCTAAAAAAAGAAGCCCAAGCTTACAATCAAGTCGGAGAGATCCCAATACTTAGCGTTTTATGATCACTCTTGGGTATCCTTGCAAGAGGTGGAATGTTTTTGAAGCGTGCATTGATCTCCTCGATCATCGTGTTTTGCTCGTTCGAAACCCAAGTCAAGAAGTCAAATTCTGCTATGTTTTGATTACGAGTGTCAACCATGAGACTGGTCTGATGGAAGATACGGTCGACCCGTGCCTCCAGATCTTTGCTCATCAACCAATAAGAATTGATCCCTTCACCAGTAGTGTTCACACTTGATTTAGATACTTGCTCAAGGTCCTTGATTTTTCTCTTTATCTCCTCTATGGATGGTCATTCTTTTCCCCACTTTTTCTGAGGTGGCTCAAGAGAAAATAACGGAATATATCCGCAGATATTGAATTGGTAAGAATTTGGAGGATACTCATCCGGAGTGAATTCATCATCTCCCTCCTTGATCTCCGCAAATTGAAAAAGTTCACGGAGAAAAGTTTGTAAAATTACAACAAGTCCACAAATTTCGAGAAAAGTTCATTATTTTGAAGAAAAAAATCACAGTTATTTTTTTAAAAAAGTCACAAATTTGAAAAGGGTCATATATTTTGAAAAACATTGCAGATTTCATAAAAAGGTTTGCGGATTTTAAAAAGTTCATCAAATTTGGAAAAAAATCATGAATTTGAAAAAAATCAAGGATATGAAAAAATGTTCACGAATTTTGGAAACATGTTGCAAAGAGTTCGTGTATTTGAAAAACATTCATGCATTTGGGAGAAACTTCACGGATCCAGGAAAATATTCGTGAATTTAAAAAAATGTTCATGACTTTGAAAAAACAAATGATTTTAAAAAAAGCATGAACTTGAAAAAAGGGAAAAAGGAGAAAAAACTGATGATAGACGGGTCAAACAAAACATAAAATACAAATAGGGAAATTGCTGCGTTTTTTAGTGTTGCATTTCAGGAAGGAAAAAAAAGCAAAATAGGCACATCAGGTCAGGTGTCCCACTTGGTTACTGCGTCTAGTACTAAGCCGGGAGGTGTGGAGATTGAAACATGTCACATGCACATTTTTGGAGTTTAAAGAGAAAACAAAAGGCAGTAAATGGGCCGATCCACAACGGATGGGGGATTTTGTTTTTTGAGAATCACCGAGGGGAGCTCCCCCACCTGAATATATTACTCAAAGTGCTGCAGAAGCAGCGAGAACAGAATCACATAGGCACGTGCAACTTGCAGAGAGGTAGGAACGCCACGAGAAGACGTCCTCCTTGTCACATGTCTCCACTAGACGGTGTGACCAAAGATCCAGATCAGAAATAAGGGCTCTTAGGGTTATTACAGAACATTGATCAACACTTTTGAACAACATATCATTACGTGCTGCCCATATCTTCCATAGTAGCTCCATGAGGACGAAAGGCCATGCTTTTTTGGGTAGATGGTGAGGCGGAGGAGTATCCCAAAGCTCGGCGATGTCATCGGTCTGAGGCAGAAGGCCGATGCGTTGCCATATCCTATTGGCAAGTGGGCAGGTGACGAAGAGATGCATGGAGTCTTTGGTACCCTAGCACACCGCGGGCACACGTCGGAAGAGATTATATGCTTGTGGGCAAGGTTCACCCTGGTGTTGAGGCGGTCCTTGAAGAGGAGCCAAGCAAAGATTTTCAGCTTGCGAGGAGCCTTGGTGCCCCAGATGAGGGGGGCAATGAGATCATTGTCTGGCCTATCCATGAGGGTGCCGTATGCGTGCTTTGCGGAGAAGGCATGGCCTCGGTGTAGGAACCGTTCATCTTCCTCCGCCGAAGGCATGAAGTCCTGCAAAATAGCCAAAAGCGACACAAGCTCCTGTTTTGCCGTAAGAGAGAGACGATTACGGAGGTTAGCTACGATACCGAAGCGCAAAATATTAGCCACTTTAACCAGCTCTAAGTTGGAGTGTGAGAAGAGGTGGTAGCTAGGGGTTTTGGGGTTAACCAAGTGTCAAGCCAGAAGTACGTATGAGAGCCATTATTGGTTAGCACGAAGGAGATTGTCTGTAGGGTGGGGATTTGCTGAGTAATTGTGCGACAAAGAAAGGAGGTAGTAGGGGACGAGGAGACTAGAGCGTTGGGGTGTTGAAGATCCAGCCACTCTAGCCCTGGTGTCCGTGCGGGGGAAGGGCTTTGGCGGCAAATTTCATGAGTAGACAGTTATTTTGGACATGTAGGTTTTTCAGCCCTAAACCACCAAATTTTTTTGGCAAGCAAACATTTTTTCATGCAATGAGGCATTGAGCTCCTGAGCAAGCATCGTCCCCAGCCCAAAAATAGGCCCATCTAAGCGAGTCCACGATTTTGAGGGTTTTCTTAGGGATTCAAAAAACTGACATAAAATAAGTGAGGAGGGAGTCTAGGACCAAGGAGATAAGAATGAGACGATCACCTTTGTCCAGTAGTTTTGCGCGCTAGCCGGTCAGTAGCTTGCGAGCTCGTTCTATCAATGGAGTGAAAGCATTGGTTGGAGGCTTTGTTGGGGCAAGCGGAAGGCTGAGGTATGTTTGAGGGAAGGATGTGCGGGAGCAGCCCATGGCCGGTGCAATGGTAGAGACCATGGCATCGTCTGTGTGGAGAGTGGCTAGCGAGGTTTTGGAGAAGTTGATGGTTAGGCCCGTCGCCTGCGCAAAATTGTTTAGGATTACTTTGAGGGCTGCGGCAGCTACCGGGGAGGCGGCGACAATGATGAGCATATCATCGGCGTATTAGAGGACGGTGGGAGGGAGGTGGGAGAAGATCGGATGGTGGAGGGTAGGCTCAGAGTTCTGGAAGATTAGTTGTTGGAGTAGGTCGGCAACGATGAGGAAAAGATAGGGGGAGACTGGGTCGCCTTGGCGCAAGCCATTCTTGCATTGAATCCAGTTGCCTGGAACACCGTTGAGTAAGATGGCCGTTTTGCCCGTGTGTTAGAATGGTTTGGATCCAGTTGCGGAGGGTTTGAGAGAAGCCATGCACTGCAAGGAACCCGTCCAGGGCAGGCAAAGCCACGGAGTCAAAGGCTTTGCGAAAGTCGAGCTTAAAAACCATGGTGGATCGTTTTCGAGTGTGGCAAGAGCTAATGAGATCAGCTGCGTACACGTAGTTTTCGGCGATATTCCTGCCGAAGATGAACCCAGTCTGGTTTCCGTGAACTAGCGTAGGTATAAGTGGCTTGCAGACGTGAAGTGAGGACTTCTGCTACCGCTTTGATTAGGCAGTTCTGCAAAGAAATTGGTCTAAAGGCGTCGGGTGAGGTTGGCGCGTCCTTTTTAGGGAGGAGTACGATATGAGCACGGTTTAAGCGTTCTGTATCTACCACGCCTTGGTGAAATTGGGAGAAGAAGAAAAGAATTGCATGTTTTAGTAGGGGCCAGTAGGTTCTGTAAAAAGATGGCCCAAAACCATCTGGGCCAGGGCTGGCTTGGGGTTTCAGAAAGAAGGCGAGCTTGATTTCTTGATGAAATAGCCTATAACTGGCACTTAAGCACAGAATAGGAACGGGGCTAAATAGGGCTGAACAACACACACACGAACACGGGCTAAGAAACTAAAAAGGCCAGAGGATCCATTCCGAGCTGCTGTCCTGAAACACAGCACGAAACAACACAGGAAAAGTGCAAATCTCAATGTCGTAGACTTGGACGGAGATTTAGCAAAACCGATTTTTCATTCCACATGAGAACATTACATCTCCGCTGGTTCTCTCCTAAATCAAATGAAGCCAGCCAGTGCTGGATGTTTCAAAAAAAAATACCCTTCGGTTCTACTGCGATTGCTGATCCAGCTAGTAGTTTCTCTACTGCAGTATACTGGTTAGCAGCATGGCTGGTCGCAGTAGATGCCCCCGGGACCCCCGTACGCAACTACATACCCAGCGCGGCCGGCGGTGAAGCCGATGGGTTTTGCACCGTAGCAGCCGGCCGTCGTGGTGACGGTCCTATCTGGGGCGTCCAAGAAGAGCTGCCCGCCGGCGTTCACACCGAGGTACTCAAAGATGGTGGCCGCGAAGCGCGAGCCTGCGCACGCGGGCATGCCGTTTCCCATCGGCGTCCTGGTGTGCTTCCCCCCTGGCCTGGTGTTGAGCACCCGTCCGCCCATCTCCACGTAGGAGCCCTCGGGGAAGGCCGTGTCGAACGCGTCCTCCGAGAAGTAGCCGATGTCCACCTCCTCCACCGACACCCACCAGATCAACTTGGCGTCGTCCTGCATATATAAATCGCCGTTAATTGACGTGCACGAAACCAATTTTCTGCTTGTAAATTTACTTTTAGTTACCCTGTGTATGCCCATTGTGATGCCATATCGTTCGCCTCCGATCTCCGAGCCAGGGCCGCTCCACGTGCAGCCGAGCGCGTATTCCTTGTTGGTGAGTGTGAAACCTCCACACTCGTGATTGTAACAATGGTGATTCACCCCACCGTCGTTCTGCGCATTTACAACTTTTTTTTTATCAGTAAGCCTTTAAAATAGAAGGTCGAAAGAAGGTGCCGAACACTTACGGTGTGATATACGAACAGTCTCGGTAGAGCGTCTTTGTATAAAGCAGGCCAGGCCTACATTATTTTTCAAGAGAAGGCTTTCATTCAGTTTCCGTAAAAAAGAAGAAAGAAAAAAGAGAAGCTTTCATTCAGCCATTATATTGAGCCACACAGTATATCAGTGTGTCTACAAGAGTGTCAGTACATTATTTGTGAGGTACAAAAGGGAAACAAATTATATCTCTCGGTTTGAAATTACTTATCAGCAGAATGAATGTATCTAGACATATATTAGCTTTAAATACATCTATTTTTATCTATTTTTGCAACCAGTAATTTGGGACGGAGAGAGTACTACATACCACGAGCCCGACAATGATCTGATTGGTGAGCTTTGCAGGCGGCTCAGTCCCTGGCCTGGGAATGTAGCTTTTGTCCAGCGTATAGCCAATCATGATGTAGTTCATGGAGAACTCATCGGGTTGAACGCCGTTAACTCTCCAGTAGGGTAACTTTGCCCGAAGCCCGTGATAAGGCCCGTCGGTGCCGTAAGCAGCGGCAACCTATACGTATGTATAGGTATAGAATCAGTTTTTACTATGTTCATAACTCTGTCGGATCGGGTCTGAAACTACGTAGTTAGTATATCATATGCATATGGAAACTTGCCTCTAGATGGCCTTGCTTGTGCAGGTCGGCGAAGGGTCGGCGGGCAAGCCGGGCGACATCTGCATTGTCGTTGGGCGAGGCCCTCCGTATGGGGACGGTTCCGGCAGGACACCGCCCATGTTTTCGCCAGGTTTGCTGCCGTTCTTCTCGTTGCCTGGACAACAAGATACCCGACCCGGCGACAATCTCTTTCATGCTTCGCCCTGGCTTCAACACCTACGTGCCAACGATCCATCACGGCCCAGATCGGCGAAAACAGCTGATATTAGGTCTATTAAAATTAAACATCCCGATCGAACCTGAGTTTGATTGTCGATGTGCACACAGTCAATCGTGTCGCCATCCTCGACGCTCTGGCCGATATGTAGGCAGGCACCCAAGAAATTAGCATGGCACCATGCATATACATACTTGCGGGACATGATGAGCAGTAAAATTACCTCTATGGTATGTTGAACCAGTGCGGGTACAGCCCCAGCCCCGGTTGCTATTAGCAACACCACAGCCATTGCTCTCATGAAGAGATGCACTCCCATCGACTCCATTTCTGATGAATAGGTACATGTTATTCTGGCATACATTATATAGAGGGACGACGGAAGGGGGCTATAGTCAAACGATAAGGACGAGGAAACGGGCAAAAAAAACCCCTCGAGATATTGTATTTATTACTTACCATATAATACGAGTATCTCAGTGCAAAAGAGCACGTGGATTGTCCTCCAGTTAATCTAGACACGATTTCGTTTGGGAATATAGTACATGCAGATCGTAGTTACTACTACTTTCTATACGAGGAGTTCTCCAAATTATCCAGAACGATCACATAGGGTATGTAGCTAGTGCCTCTTTGATTCAAAAGATTTTCATATGATATTTGGAGGATTAGATTTCTTAAAACCTTTCCTAAGTTAATTCTAGCATTCTTTCTATAGAATCATTTTTAGTACATTTCATAGTAAATCTAGCATTCACGCAGACCTCTTGGGAATAGGTTAACGGCCAGGCTCAAAGAGGGGGCAAATGGAGATGCGCAAATGCTAAAGATCGCCTGCCGCGAGCAATAACACTGCAATCACGCATGCCACACCTTTGGTGGATCGGCCCATAGCAGAAGCGTTGTAGCAGTTCTACCAAGCTTCCCTCTCCAGTTTGTGAAGTTTCCATCCGGTTTTTCGAAGCTTTCAAATGTTTTTTTTTGTCGTATGCCTGTTTGTCTAGTCTTCTAACCGGCTTTTCTTCTTTTTTTAAATTCTTTTGAAGGGGGGCGAAAACTACTGATTTTTAATAATGTTATAACATTCATGAAGAACTTTCAAATTTGTGAACTTTTTTGAATTTGTGAACTTTTTTTGAATTTCTGAGTTTTTTTGAAGGGGGGCTATAGTCAAAGGATAAGGATGAGGACATGATGTGTGATCTTTGGATACAATGCATATACATATAGAATGAGAGAGATGGAAGGGAGATAGTAAAGGTTAAGAATCAGGAAAATAATGAATACCCAATGAAAATATCTCCAGATACGGTAGTATTCACTTAGCATATATACCAGCACACAAGAGCACGCGCATTAGCTTCCGGTTAATCTAGACACTTTTTCTTTCTTATGAAGAAAGATACATATATGCGGATAAACATGTGGTTATTACTTTCTATAAAAGATGCTTTGCAGATTATCTAGCGGGCGTGTTCACTGTTTTTTCAAAAAGTGTAGACATGTTTTTGAATTCATGAACATTTTTTGAACCCATGAATTATTTTTAAAATACTTAAGTCTTTTCGAATTTGTGAACATTTCTTTGATCCTGTGAACATTTTTTAAATCGTGAACATTTTACCTATTCACAAACTTAAATATTGAATTTTTTTTTCAAATTAGCAAACATTTTTTTTAAATTTGTGACCTTTTTGTCAAGTTTGTTAAGTTTTTTATTTCATGAACAATTTTTCAAATCCACGAAGAATTTTCATTAGTGAACTTTTTGAAGTATCGTGAACATTTTTTAGAGATTTCCAAACACTTTTTAAATTCCTGAACATTTTCAAATTTGTGCATTTTTTTTACAAATTCATGAACTTTACTGTTGCAGATATTTCAAAAGGGGTTAACACCCAAAAGTGGGCCATTCAGCTAAATGTAATGCATGTTTCGCTAGGTGGTACGCTTCCATATTTAATGCACGACCTTCATGGACAAAAGAGCAAGCTTCAAATTCACCTCTTGAAAGCAAGATCTCCCTGATGACACGACCCTATTGGCCCTATAAAGTGCCTTTCTCAATATTCTTGACGATAGATATTGAGAGTCAGAGGCGATCTTTAGTTGCTGTTGCATAAGGTCCTTCGCCACGGCAAGAGCTTCTGGCAAGCTAGGGCCTCCAAAGTCGCCAGGTCACTCAAACCAGTGATAACCAAGGCCAAAGATCCTAGGTAAACTCCCGTTCCATCTCTACAAACAACACTGATCGCACCCATTTTTTGGTCCCTATTCTCGACACCATCAACATTAATTTTAACTGTATCTTCTCAAGGTGGTATCCACTATTGAGCCCTGAATATTTGCTCGGTCTGCGTACCATGATGTAACTTGATCGGCTTGGCCAGGTCAAGATCCGAGAGGAATCTGTTGGTAAACATGTGAGTCGCCATCAGGCGTTGATGCTCTCCCTCATGGATTAATTTACGTCGAGCCGACCTGATGGCCCAAAGTGTGAGTGCCAGATTTATGAACTCCACACGCGATAAAGGATCCATCATCGCAAAGATCCAATTTTCCGCATTGCATTCTGATGTAGCTAGCATATGTTCAATCAACTCCTCTTCCTATCCAAACACACCTTGCCATCGTACATAAGAGAGTTTATCCACGAATCTTCATTACAACATATGGCGCAGCAAGAAGTCACTGACCATATTACGATGGTGCATCATGTAGGTAGTAGGCAGTGAGAATTGTGCCAATATCCAAAGCAAGAACTGAATTTCGAATAGAACATCGACCGTCCACAATCTACACCATGCTCTTTGTTCCCTGCTGCTATCCGACTCACCAGCCTTGAGGGTCTCCAGCCTTGAGGGCTGCAGCGAGTCTGTTCTTCCTGATGGAATAGAAAACAAGTTGGTGTCATTCTTAGATGAAAAATGGTTGAAACAAATGGCACTGCCCAGCTCTAAAAAGACCTGGCTATTATTCCGTCAGCTAATCAAAAAATGTATTGTCAATTGTTTTATGAATTTTAGCAAAAAATAAATAAATTCGAGAATTATAGAAACTCTTCATGCATTCATTAAGATTCAAAAATCTTAGCTAATTTAAAAAAGACTAAAAATTTTGAAGAACGTTCAATTTTATTTAAAGATCATAATTTTTAAAATATTTACAATTTCCAAACGTGTTCATGAGTAAGAAAGATTATGCTCACGTCGAGTTAGGTTGGCCCATGACTAGGGACATGGATAATCTGCTCCCTAGCTGGAATACACCCACATGAACAGTAAATTCTGAAAATGGTAAATAAAATCAAATAGCTCCTTGTGCGATATTTAAATGTTGGAATGGTATTCTGTGATTTGGTCTGGTCCTGAGTGAGCCCCATTTGACACTTAACTGCGTCAAATTGGCAATATTCCGCACAGGATGCTCGAGTGGGCCGCCCCATTCAATGCTCATTGTTCCGACAAGCTTTTCCAATCGTTTTTTGGTTTTTTGGTTTGTAGTTTTCACTTTGGTGTTTACTTTTATTTTCTAAAAGCAAGAACTTTATTTATTTCGAAACAGTGAAGACTTCTAAAAAAAATCTATGGATTGTTTTTGGAAAACTACAAAAACAATAAAACTTTTGTGGGCATTCAAAAAAATCTATAAATTTTTCAATTTGGTGAAGAGTTTTTAAAAATGCTAACATTTCTTAATTTTGAGAACTTTTTAAAAAGACTATTCATGCAAAAAGCTGGTAGAGAAAGCAAGAGAAGAACAGAAAAATGAAAACCCGAAATAGAACATTTTGGAACATTCTTAAAACTGCTCTCACAAACTAGGGCCTCGTTTGGCCTAGGATTTTCCCTCGTCCTGCATAGAGTCGTGAAGGAGGTGGTCAAAGGTTGCTTTCTATTCGGCGCTCCCTACGTGTGATCTATTGTCGTGAGTTCCTGGTAATTGCCGTTGATTTATAATCTTTGAATTTTGAACACAGGAAATGTCTGACGATGATAAGACCCTGGAGTGTGAATGCTGCTGCGATGACCGGGGTTTGTGCGACAGGGGGCCTCACCTGCAAAATGGTAGGTTCTTCACCGTGAAGCTGGAAGAGACCTTCGATGTGTGTACGATATGCAACGAAAAGTATTTCATCGTAATTAATCATCACTTGTGCTTCTTTGCTTCAACGTGTAATTTCCGGGTTTTTCAATTCGACTAGTACATTCCGTGTCATGCAAGACTGTATGTGTTGCAGATGCTCGGTTTCCAAGACTTTGGGAATATGGAAACGAGGAGGGCTCACCTCAGGACTAAACATGGTTATGCGTTCCGGGTTAAACTGTACAATGCGCTTAATCACTCACATTTCGGTTGCTCTAATTGGAAAGCTTTCTGCAAGGCATATGGATTTGAGGAGAATATGCAAATCAAACACATTAACCTATGGGAGAACGGCGGCCAACCAAGCATGCTGGTTGGCCGCGACAAGAAACTTTTTTTTTTGAAAGATGAAATTGAGAAACATTTTAAATTTTTTTTGCAAGATGAAATTGAGATTTTTTCCTTTTGAGAAAAGTTTTTTTTTTGATTATTTTTGAAATATGAAAGTGGCAGTACTGTTTCACATCATGAAGCTCACATGATCTCCATTTCTGCTGCTGCTTTGGATAACAAAACAGAAGTGTCAGTTCAGACCGATGCAGTTACGAGTTCAGTTACAAGGGTTAAATCTCATGTTTTTGATCGACTCAGGCAGTACCCACTCCTTAGATTTGGCTCTATCATTTCAGCTGCAAGGAATTGTCCCAATGCCACAGGTCCAGGTTAAGATAGAAAATGGTGATACTGTCTCCTGTAACTCTAAGTTGGTCTTGTTCTGGTCACACATTTCTTAGTGATTTAAAGACTTTTCCATTGGCCTGTTATGATGGCATAGTTGGCCTTTATTGGTTGGCAGCTCACAGTCCTATGACAGTCGATTGGGAATGCCACTTGATTTCTTTTGTTCACAAGGGCACAGATATTACTCTCCTAGGTACTGCGGCTGAATTACCTGAATTAATTGTTGTAGAGCTTTATGCACTGCTGCAGGCTGAAGCTCTTCCTATTGACCCTAATATACAAAAACTTTTGGACAGGTTTCAACATGTTTTTCAGCCACCCTCTGGTCTTCCTCCTCGCCGTCCTTATGATCATACTATTCCTCTATTGCCTGGAGATGTTCTGGTATCAATGCGACCCTACAAACTCGCTCCAGCACTGAAGATAGGGTTGGAAAAACAGATTCAGGAAATGCTTGACAGCGGTGTGATCCGTTTGAGCAATAGCCCCTTCTCTTCTCCTTTGTTAATGGTCAAGAAAAAAGACAAGTCGTGGTGCCAGTTATGGATGAGCTGCTCGAAGAAATGCAATGACACCGAAGCGGAATTTCCTATACCTGTTGTCGATGAGTTGCTCGAAGAATTATCTGGTGCCACCAAATACGGCTAGCCCCAGTGAAGAGTACAAAACAGCTTTTCAGACTCATTCGGCATTACGAGTTCATGGTTATGTGGTTTGGGTTGACAGGGGGCCCTTCGACATTTCAATTTGCTATGAATTTCACCTTAGCGCCTGGGTTGCGTCACTATGTGGTGGTATTTTTTTGATGACATCTTAGTTTTTAGTCAAACTTTTGAGCAGCACCTGGAGCACGTTGAATCTGTCCCTCAAGCTTTTATCTGAGCATCACTGGAAAGTGGAGCTTTCTAAAGGCGCTTTTGCTCAACGACAAGTTGATTATCTTGTTCATGTCATAAGTGGTGCAGGAGTTGCAACTGGCCCTGGTAAGATCTCAGCTATTCAAACATGGCCTACACCTGCCCATATCAAAGAGGTGTGTGGGTTCCTTGGTCTAACTGGATACTACCGTCAGTTCATTCGAAACTATTGTATTCTCTGCCGCTCCCTCACTGCACTGCTTAAGAAAGGGGTTGTTCAGACGTTGAAAACCAAGCATTTCTGGTTCTCAAAGAAGCCTTAATGACTGCACCTGTTTTAGCATTGCCCAACTTCCAGAAAGTTTTTGTAATTGCCCTGATGCTTGTGACGTAGGCGTGGGAGCGGTGTTGATGCAGTAAGGGATTCCATTGCGTATGTTAGCAAGGCGTTGGGACCCAGAAACAGATTATTATAGGTTTACGAGAAGGGGTACTTGGCTATTTGTAGCGGTGGAGCACTTGGCGTCAGTACTTGCAGCTGAGTGAGTTTATGATTGAAACTGATCATCGTAGTCTTACTTGTTTATCTGATCAACAACTGCACACTTTCTGGCAGCAGAAAAGCTCTGACCAAGTTGTTACGATTGCAATACACAATTCAATATAAAAAGGGGACTGAAAATAGTGTTGTTGACGCTCTTTCTAGACGTCCTAATTCTTCAGTAGAACTGCAGATGGTCTCTTCAGTCCAGCCTACTTGGTTGTCTGACATAATTGCTAGTTATGCTCAAGATCCTCATGCAGAAAAACTGTTGCAAAAATTGGCAGCAGATCCTTCTGCAGATGGCAAATTTTCACTGAAAAACGGGTTGCTTTGTTGTGTTCTTCATACCAAAATTCTTCAATCCTTCCATGCTACACCTCTTGGAGGTCATTCTGGTTTCCTGGTTACTTACAGAAGAGTGCACCAATTATTGGTGGTCTCGTATGAAATCTTTTGTCAAATAATTTGCCCAACATTGCCTTATTTGTCAGCAAGAAAAGCCTGACAGAGTGCCCTATGCTGGCCTACTTCAACCTCTTCCTATCCCTAAAATGCCTTGGGAAATGGTGACTATGGATAAAGTTCTTGAGCGTCGAGTGGTTCGTCGTGGTGCTAAGATGGTGGTTGTCGGTGTCAAAACCGGCGGATCTCGGGTAGGGGGTCCTGAACTGTGCGTCTAGGCGGATGGTAACAGGAGACGAGGGACACAATGTTTTTACCCAGGTTCGGGCCCTCTTGATGGAGGTAAAACCCTACGTCCTGCTTGATTAATATTGATGATATGGGTAGTACAAGAGTAGATCTACCACGAGATCAAGGAGGCTAAACCCTAGAAGCTAGCCTATGGTATGATTGTTATATGTTGAGGTTCCGTCCTACGGACTAAAACCCTCCGGTTTATATAGACACCGAAGAGGGTTAGGGTTACACAAAGTCGGTTACAATGGTAGGAGATCTAAATATCCGCATCGCCAAGCTTGCCTTCCACGCCAAGGAAAGTCCCATCCGGACACGGGACGAAGTCTTCAATCTTGTATCTTCATAGTTCAGGAGTCCGGCCGAAGGCATAGTCCGGCTACCCGGACACCCCCTAATCCAGGACTCCCTCAGTAGCCCCTGAACCAGGCTTCAATGACGACGAGTCCGGCGCGCAGATTGTCTTCGGCATTGCAAGGCGGGTTCCTCCTCCAAGTTCTTTATAGAAGATTTTAAACACCAAGGATAGTGTCCGGCTCTGCAAAACAAGTTCCCACATATCGCCATAGAGAGAATAATATTAACACAAATCTAATCTGCTGACGTATTCCGCAGCGTGATATCACACTGCTGCCAAGTCCTTTACTCGAATCGTTTTTACTTCCACACCTCAGCGTGTTTTGCGAGGCGGTTTCCTTGGCACGTCTTGTCAAAGCAGAGATCGTGTCCCCTTTATTTACGGGATTCTCATCAATACGGACGTGGGTAACCTAACCGCGCCATTTATCACGGCGCTTGGGAGGCAAGCGGGTTTTACTAGGCTGGTGGGGACGCATAGTCGCATCCGCCCATATAAGGGGATAAGGATCCACCTTTTTACCTACGCATTCTTCCTCCTCTGCCTATCCATCTTCTGTGCACCCGAGCTCCAGCCGCCAAGTCCACACTTCCCACCTCAACCTTCTCCAGCAATGTCCGGAGCGGGAGGCAAGTGGATGGTCTCCTCCGTCACGGAGGGCCATGTCAAAAAGCTAAGGAAGGCCGGATACTTGTCTAAAGACATCGCGCACCGGCTTCCTGAGGAGGGGCAGCTCCTCCCCACCCCAAGGCCCCATGAGAGGGTAGTATTCCTTCCCCACTTCCTCCGCGGACTGGGTTTTCCACTCCACCCATTCGTCCGGGGGCTCATGTTCTACTACGGCCTGGATTTCCACGATCTGGCCCCGAACTTTGTCCTCAACATCTCGGCGTTTATCGTCGTGTGCGAGGCTTTCCTCTACATCCGTCCCCATTTCGGCCTCTGGCTCAAGACCTTCAACGTCAAGCCAAAGGTGGTGCGCGGCAACTAGGCGGAGTGCGGAGGCGCCATGGCGGGCAAGATGGCCAACGTCCTATGGCTCGAGGGCTCCTTTGTGGAGACCCTGAAGGGGTGGCAATCCGGGTGGTTTTACATCACCGAGCCGCATGATCCGGAATGGATCGCAGCCCCTGAGTTCCGATCCGGACCCCCCACGCGGCTCACGTCCTGGAAAGAGACGGCCTGTCGTGGGGCGACGAAAGAGAGGTGACTGGACTGCAGACATGCATCCAGTCCCTGGTGAACAAGCAGCTCAAGCTTGTTGATGTGGTCCAGGTTATGCTCGTTCGCCGGATCCTCCCGTGTCAACAACGGGACTTTGATCTATGGGAGTTTGACCCGGCGCAGCACCAAACCCTTAGCAGGCTCTTCGACACGACGTATGAAGACGTCTGGAGGGTGCTAACCAAAGGCGTCGAGGCTCCCGCATCCGCTTCCGAGGACCGCGGATTCAGCTCGCAGCGTCACGCTAGCGAGGTAAGCTATTATCACCTTTTACAGGATGTTAGCTTTCTCATAGTTTGACTCTATGCGGGATCTAAACTCCCGCACCTTTGACAGGCTTGGCAGGCGAAGTCCGGACTGATTAACTGTTCGGCTCCCTTGCCCGAAGACCCAGCCGATGCTCGCTTAGCAAAGCTGCTGGTTCCGGCACCCTATGTGGTGCCGGAGAAGAAGGCCAAGAAGAAGAAGGCCATGGGGACTCGAAAGAGTTCCCGGCATATGGTGGTGTCGGACTCGTCGTCCGACGAATCCGAGACACACTCCTCCCGTGAAGACGAGGAGGAGGAAGAAGAAACCTCTCCCCCTCCAGCGGGGGGAGGAAAGAAGAGGAAGGCCGCCCCAGCAGGGGAGGCCGAAGGGTCCAAGAAGAGGAAGACCCCTCCATCGGACTACTCCCCCGACGCCGACGAGGACGAAGAGGATTGGCCGGACAGGGCCAAGCGTCCGGCGAAATCGTAAGTATTCGGATACCGGAGTAACTCATGATATTCCTTTGTTTGCACAGCTTTCCCTAACGTCGAACATAATCATGCAGCCCGCCCAAGGACGGGCTTGACGAGTCGTCCAGCGGCTCCCTGGATTCATCGGACGTGGATTCAGTTCCGCCCGCCACCTCCCCCGGTGCTGCGGACGACGCCGAAGTGGCGTCGCAACAAGTGCCGCACCAAGAGGAGGCGGTCCTGGAGGAGCCGCGGGGCGACCTCCCGGACTCTGGGAGTAAAGGGGACAAGACCCCCCAGGGCTCCAAGTCCGGCTTTGTGCCGGACACCGCGCCGGAATCCTCAACGACTCCGGACTGCGGTAGGCGACTTCCTTCTAAGAGGAGCAAGCCTACCGAGCCGGGGGCCTCCGTCCAACCGGAGGTGCCGGACAATCTACTGGAGGTGCTTAAGGGCGCCTCTATCGACGAGGAGCACCGTACTATCATGAGTACGGTGATCCAGAAGGTTCAGTCCGCCAAGAGCGGACTAACTGAAGCTTGCGCTAGCCTTCTGACAGGCTTCGAGGTAAGTAAAAATATGTAAAAATATTACCGCATAGACAGTAGCCCCTGATGCTCTGTTTGGCGTTCGGAAAGAAAAGCCGAATAGAGGATCTATTAAATATTGCAGGAGTCTAACAAAAAAGAGTCAATATGCGTATGCAGGCTTCGCTGCTAGCCACCGCCGCACTGACTGCGGAGGTGGCTGCCCTGAAGCCGGGCCACGAGCGGACCGACCAAGAGCTCGGCCTTGCCAAGTGGCAGCTCGAGGAGAAATAAGGTAAGAGATACCTTATAGAAAAACATATAAAAAAGATGCGATTGCAAAAAATGACAGGATTGATACTGCTTATTGTAGGGGCCACAACTGAGGTGGCGACCCTCAAGCAGGCGTTGTCCGAGGCCGAGAAGAAAGCGGCCACTGAGCGCACCGAGCGGGAGAAATTTGAGGCGCAGGTCGGCGAGGTGCAGCAAGAGCTTCAGGCTCTCATGAAAAAACATGAGAGTTTGGAGCTGGACTCGAAGATGCGAGCGTCCGAGCTTGCTACGGCCCTTGAAACTACCAAGTCTGCCAAGGCCGAAGCCCAGAAGGCCCTCCAGGAATTGGATGCGGTGAAAAAGATAGCGGCGGGTAAGGCATTCTCTATGCAAAGCAAACATATAAAAGTAAACTACTTGTTACTTACCCGAATCCGGAGCTCTCCAGGGGCATTTGCAGATCTTCCCCGTAGCATATCCGATGCCGCCGCATTCTACCCAACCGAGGAAGGCAGCTCGACGGAGAAGGTGTTCTGGTCTTAGTACGCTGAGGCCGGACACCCTGTGCCCTTGAGCGACCAGCTGAAGAAGCTGGTCGAGCTCCACAAGGTGGCTGAACAGGCCATGAAGGGCTTCATAGTTCGCTGTGGCCTGGAGAGGCCCTGCCTGGGAGCTACTTCGGGCTGGTGCGGCGGCTGGTGGATGCCTGTCCAAGGCTCGAGGTCATCAAGCGCTCCGTCTGCATCGAAGGTGCCCGTAGGGCCCTTGCCCGTGCAAAGGTGCACTGGGGTAAGCTGGACGGTGAGAAGCTTGTGAGGGACGGGTCGCCGCCGGGGAAGGAGCATCGCAAGCCCGAGAACTATTATAAGGATGTTCCGGCGGGTGCCCGCCTTATGGAGGATGAATGTACCAGGGATGTAATTTTTGAATGAACTCGCTCGTATTGTCCTGTGCGCTGAAAACTTGTTCATATGCGCTAAGCAATGCTTTTTGAATTTAAAATATTACTTTCTGTGCGGCCGTTTATCAAAAATTGAGAGATGGCCAGTCGTCGGCTTCTGCCCCCATGCCACTAGTGCTGGGGTGTTCGGGATAAACCTGAGCGCTCTTTTTCCCATGATTGGGTCCTTCGAGGGAGACGTTCAGTACAACGAACAAGGCAATCGGACTATAATGCTTGAACACTCTCACTTAGCCATAGAACTCTATAATTTTAAATTTCGGCGAAGCTCCTAGTATTCGGAAGACCGAGTTCGGGGCGCTATCCACGCCTTGGCCGGACAAAGCCGGCTCCTCGCTCTAAGCGGCATAAGTCTTTAGGGACTCGAAAAACCTCTCGAACAGCGACCGGTCTCTCGCCTCATCATGACAGTCAGTTTTAGCTTTCTCTACTGAGGTGCTCAGCCCAGCTCAACTGGGGCACAATCGCAGTAGTTCTCCTAGTGCTACCTTAGCCGATATAGCGGAACGTAAGGCACGAAAACATAGGAGCCGGGCAAACCCAACTATTGACCCAAAACATGATTCGGAGCCGATGCATATAATGCTATAAGTTCGGGGTGCCGCACTTGTGAAAGTGTTCGGACTTCTCACACCATATTAAGGGGTACTGAAGCCCCTGGCGTATTTGCCGTACCACAGTGTACGGGTGCAACATGTCACTAAGGAACATATATGTAAAAAGAGATTAATGCAAAAAGATAGACAAAAAGCTATGCATTGTTTATAAAAAGGCTGCGATCCAAGCAGAACGATACAAATAGTGCGATAAGCAAACAATTGGACTATTTAACATGTCCTGTCCAGGGGCAGGCCGCGGAATTGTGTGCAAAACAGGTATACTGCTCGTAAAAGAGACCACCTGGGAGTTCCATAATGCGACATGGCTTGTCTGCTTTCCTGGATCTTGCATCATTTGTGCGGCAGTTGGTTTGCCGAACAGGTCGTCCGAAGTATGGAGTCCTGAAAGTAAAAGAAAAATAAATAAAAACTTCGGCAGCCCCTAGTACGGTTAAAGCCGTATTTTGGGCGTGCCGTGATAGTGCCCCTCCCCCTGTGCCCATGGAATTTCAAGGGCGTAATTATGTACGCGAAGCACTGGTTTCGCTGTTTCACGAGGGCTGGGGTTGGGGCCACACTGCTACGCCTGCTCAGAACGTGCCAGGCGGTCCTGTTGTAGGTTACTCCGGGCGCTCTTGACAGTGTCCGGCTTTTTAGCGGACGGGCTGGAGAAGTTTCTTTGTACTTCCGCCGAACAACTAAGGAGGCTGCTTTGTACTTCCGCTGCGAGGGCCGCCGTGTGCTCCTCCGTTCGGAGGGAGCGTTGGGTGTTTCCATTGACCGTGATTACTCCTTGAGGGCCTGGCATCTTGAGCTTGAGGTATGCGTAGTGCGGTACCGCCTTGAACTTTGCAAAAGCGGTTCGCCCGAGCAGTGCGTGATAGCCACTGCGGAACGGGACTATGTCGAAGATTAACTCCTCGCTTCGGAAATTATCCGGAGATCCGAAGACCACTTCAAGTGTGACCGAGCCTGTACAGTTGGCCTCTACACCTGGTATGACGCCTTTAAAGGTCATTTTGGTGGGCTTAATCCTCGAGGGATCTATGCCCATTTTCCGCACTGTATCCTGGTAAAGCAGGTTCAGGCTGCTGCCGCCGTCCATAAGGACTCTTGTGAGATGAAATCCGTCAATAATTGGGTCAAGAACCAATGCGGCGAACCCGCCATGACGGATGCTAGTGGGTGGTCCCTTCGATCAAAAGTGATCGGGCAGGAGGACCATGGGTTGAACTTTGGGGCGACTGGCTCCAGCGCGTATACGTCCCGTAATGCACGCTTTTGCTCCCTTTTGGGGATGTGGGTTGCGTATATCATGTTCACCGTCCGCACTTGTGGGGGAAAACCCTTCTGTCCACTGTTGTTCGGCGGCCTGGGCTCCTCGTCGTCGTCGCTACGCAGCCCCTTGTCTCTATTTTCGGCATTTAACTTGCATGCCTGCTTGAACACCCAACAATCCCTGTTGGTGTGATTGGCTGGCTTTTCGGGGGTGCCATGTATCTGGCACAAGCGGTCGAGTATTCGGTCCAAATTGGACGGGCCCTGAGTATTTCTTTTAAATGGCTTTTTCCGTTGACCGGATTTGTAGCCTCGGAATCTGGCATTGACTGCCGTATCCTCGTTGCTGTCGCTGCCAACGCGGCGTTTTTGCTTGTTCCGGCGCGACCTGCCACTTTTGTCCTTGGTATCCGAATTACCAAGGTTCTTGGTTAAGTTGTTGCTGCGAGCTAGCCAGCTGTCTTCTCCCGCGCAAAAACGGGTCATGAGTGTCGTGAGGGCTGCCATAGATTTCGGCTTTTCCTGTCCAAGGTGCCGGGCAAGCCACTCGTCGCGGATGTTATGCTTGAAGGCTGCTAGGGCCTCTGCGTCCGGACAGTCGACTATTTGATTTTTCTTTGTTAGGAACCGTGTCCAGAATTGTCTGGCCAATTCCTCTGGCTACTGAATTATGTGGCTTAGGTCATCGGCGTCCGGTGGTCGCACATAGGTGCCCGGGAAATTGTCGAGGAATGCGGCTTCCAGGTCCTCCCAAGAACCGATTGAATCTGCTGGCAAGCTGTTAAGCCAATGTCGGGCCGGTCCTTTAAGTTTGAGCGGGAGGTATTTGATGGCATGTAGATCATCGACGCGGGCCATGTGGATATGAAGGAGATAATCTTCGATCCATACCGCAGGATCTGTTGTGCCATCGTATGATTCGATGTTTACGGGTCTGAAACCCTCAGGGATTTTATGATCCATTACTTCATATGTGAAGCATACTGGGTGTGTGGCGCCTCTGTACTGCGCTATATCACGACGTAGCTCGAACGAGCTTTGTCTAGTGTGTTCGGCCCGGCCGGATTTATTGTGTCCGGAGTGACGATCCCCGTCACGCGTCGTGGGGCGCCCACGCGATCTGTAGATCGATCTTGTTTGTCTTGCCTTGTCCTCCAGTATGTCTCGCAGGTCTGGTGCATTTTCCCGTGCCTTAGTATGCTTTGAGCGGTGCCGGGGCATGGCTTGGGTGGAGGGCCGAGAGGCTTCTCTGTCACGGCCACGAGGTGGCCGTTCGGCCATGTCATGCGCTGGTGATGTAGGTTTAAATGCTTCCTCCTCTAATCGGGGTAGCAGCCTGCGCTTTGGGTAGCTCTTGGAGGGGCGTTCGAGTTCATACTCTTCGGCCGCAAGGACTTCAGTCCATCTGTCAGCTAGCAAATCTTGATCAGCTCTAAGCTGTTGCTGCTTTTTCTTGATGCTGCTTGCTGTGGCCATAATCCTGCGTTTAAAACGCTCTTGTTCGGCGGGATCCTCTGGCACGACGAATTCGTTGTCGTCGAGGCTTGCCTCATCTTCGGAGGGAGGCATATAATTGTCATCCTCAACCTCTCTGTCTGCCGCTCTCTCGTGAGGGCTGGCTTCTCCATCCTCCTGTGCGGAATCTTGCTGGAGGGGGTGTTCTTCAGCGCTATCCAGAGTATTATTATCTCCTGTGCCGGAATCACCGTTTTTACTTTGGCGGGATTTAGAGCGGCGCCGCTGACGTCGACGCTTGGGCTGTTTCTTGGAGGTGTCATCCCCCGCTGTTCCATCGCCATCTCCGTCTTTTGGAGTGTCCACCATATAAATGTCATATGACGAGCTGGCTTTCCAGTGCCCTAAAGGTGCTGGTTCTTGATCGTCTCCTGCATCGGCGTCCATACCATCGATGTCTTCGGAGTCGAAATCGAGCATGTCGCTTAAATCATCGACAGTGGCTACAAAGTGGGTGGTGGGTGGGCTTTGAATTTCTTCATCGTCCGTATCCCAACCTTGCTAACCGTAGTCCGGCCAGGGCTCTCCTGATAAAGAGAGAGACTTTAGTGACTTCAGAATGTCGCCGAAGGGAGAGTCCTGAAAGATGTCTGCAGCGGTGAACTCCATGATCGGCGCCCAATCGGATTCGATCGGCAGGGGCGTGGAGGGCTCGGAGTCCGGAGAGGAGTCCGGCCGCTCGGAGTCACGGGCTTTGTAGAGTGCGGGGCTAGTGTTCGGCTCGATCGCCTTTGGGATCACAGCCCCCGAGGCGGCGTCCAACCGCTCATCCTCGATTGGTGCAACCGGCTCTGAATTAAGGGTCGGAACCGATGCGTGTGCGGCCTCCAGGGCACTGTTCGGTGGTAGAGCTAGATCATGCTCATCGGGACAATGCGGCGCGCTCGTTTGTGGCTCGAATCCGTCGAAGATCAAGTCCCCGTGGATGTCAGTCGTGTAGTTTAAGCTTCCAAACCTGACCTGATGGCCAGGGGCGTAGCTTTCGATCTGCTCCAGGTGGCCAAGCGAATTGGCCCGCAGTGCGAAGCCGCCGAAGATGAAGATCTGTCCGGGGAGAAAAGTCTCACCCTAGATCGCATCGTTGTTGATGATCGAAGGAGCCATCGGGCCTAAAAGCGACGACACAGAGGAACTCTCAATGAAAGCACCAATGTCGGTGTCAAAACCGGCGGATCTCGGGTAGGGGGTCCCGAACTGTGCGTCTAGGCGGATGGTAACAGGAGACGAGGGACACAATGTTTTTACCCAGGTTCGGGCCCTCTTGATGGAGGTAAAACCCTATGTCCTGCTTGATTAATATTGATGATATGGGTAGTATAAGAGTAGATCTACCACGAGATCAAGGAGGCTAAACCCTAGAAGCTAGCCTATGGTATGATTGTTATATGTTGAGGTTCCGTCCTACGGACTAAAACCCTCCGGTTTATATAGACACCGGAGAGGGTTAGGGTTACACAAAGTCGGTTACAATGGTAGGAGATCTGAATACCCGCATCGCCAAGCTTGCCTTCCACGCCAAGGAAAGTCTCATCCGGACACGGGACGAAGTCTTCAATCTTGTATCTTCATAGTCCAGGAGTCCGGCCGAAGGCATAGTCCGGCTACCCGGACACCCCCTAATCCAGGACTCCCTCAGTGGTCCAAGTACTCGTGCAATGGATTGGCGGCACTGTCGAAATGGCAACCTCAGAAGACATGGAGACCATCAAGCAGCTCTTTCCGCGCGCGACGGCGCCGTGTTTCAACAAGGAGGGATTGTCAGCAATTCTGTTCCAGTCACTGAAGGGCGGGAGGCTGCTGTTGATTCAAACCGAAGGCCCACTCGCAACCCTCGACGGCCCGCTCGCGTTGCAGGCCCAGAATGGGTCTAAGGACCTTGTAATTGTTTTTCTTTTAGCTGTCTCGGGGGATAGGATTGGCTTGGACATCCGTGGAATTAATGGCGCCATTATCTCGGAGATTCATAGCAGAGTTCTATCTTTTAACTGTAATTTTACTTTTAAAGGTCGTGCCGCTAAAGTAGAGGCGCATATATTAGCCAAGTATGCATTTCCTTCAGGTCCGAGGCAACGCATTTGGTTCGGCCAACCCCACGACCAGAGATGTATCCCACTTTCTGTGGTTTTTGTTGAATAAAACTTGGTTACCCCTAAAAAAATAAGTTGTCTCGGGGGATATGATTTTTTTAGAAAAGAAGGATGACCCCCGGCCTCTGCATCTGGGAGATGCATACGGCCACTTTATTGATTATTCTCGAGGACCGTACAAAGTATTACAACAATGTGCCTGAATCCACCATCTTGGCAGCATATGCCGCTACTCCTATCCAATATGATGAAGGGGTGCTAGCTAGGCCACTACCCAAACCACTCACCTAAGCCTAACATCAAAAGCCAGAATCTGAAAATCATTTGAAAGCCCCAGCCGAGCCACATACCGGGTCTGGGGCACAATCCGGTCAGACGCACTTGTGTGTCGTCACCGCCATCTTCCACAGGTCTTCAGATCATATTGAAGCTTCTACCTTGTCTGGCCACTCTGCCATCGACGTCACCATGACGCCAGATGGCAACCTCCTCCTGCGCGAGCCCATCTCCGCGCAACGGACGCCGAGTCTCCACAGCGCCATGCCGTCGATCTCCGCCGCCATCAATGTGTGAGATGAAGCACCGCTCCACCATCCCTCCAGCCAACACTTGCTCCAAAACGATGCCCCCCAGAAGGGAAAGCGATAGAACGCTATCATCATCCGATCCGGAAGACCCAGATCTAGGGTTTCCCCCTGAGCACCTCGAGCCTGATGGCGCAGACTAACGACGATGCCTCGACCATCGGCAGTAGCTCCACCAGACGAGCGTCGCCTACGTCGCCGCAGCCTCCAAGATGAAGCTGACCAGAATGCATGTGTCGACACTGAACCACCACCACTTCCACCGCCGCTTGAGCAGCCCCCGAGCAACGCCTTCAAGAAGGAGCACGCCACCATGGTGTCGTCGTCGCTTGGAACGGGGGGGGGGGTCTGAGGTTTTCACCTGAGCTCCTGGGAGGGGTGGAAGGAAGGAGGTCCTCTCTGAAGCCTCCAACGAAGGAAGCAACACCCAAAGGCACTCCCATCGGAGTGGCCGCCACGCCGGCCAAGAGATTCCCCCAGAACCCTTCCAGCCACCGGATCTGCAAGGCCAGCACCCAAGAACGGTGACCGAAGCCACCAAGGGCCGGATCCGCTGCAGATCGGAGTAGATCGGGGTCGAGGACGAACATCACCATGGCCACCAACATCCAGCGAGGAACCGCTGCCGCAGCCGAAGCCCGCCACCTCCCTGCCATCCACATGGCCAGGAAAGTGGCCCACCTGTCCACGCCGGCACCGCCCGCCGCCAAGCTGCGCCGTGTGCCACCAGCCAGGGCCGCCGCCATGGATCCGAGGCTCCCCGCCCGAGGAGGAGACGCCTGGATCCCCGCCGCCACCTTCACCAGTACCACGCGGCGGCGCCAGTGAGTACCTCGGGCGGCAGCAGAGAGGGGGGACACGCAGGGAGGAGCAGGTCGGGACGATTAGGGTTTGCCCCCGAGTCGCCTCAGAGGAGGCGGCGCGGGGGGCGATTAGGGTCGTCGCGTCGAGTTGGGCGATTAGGGTCTCAGGGGATATGATTGGCTTGGACAGAAATGGCTAGTGGATGTGGCTAGGCTTGTAGAGAAAGTTCATCTTCCTCCTCCCTCCCTCTCGGTTGTAAGATCAAATTTCTCCTATAGGCTCCATGAAAGTATCGATCAATACACCAAGAGCTCACACATAGGCGCGCCCCTTCTCATACCTTTGTGGGTTTTTTCACCGAAGCGGTGCTGTCGATTGTAATTGGATTGCCCTTGTTCCGACTCTGCTTTGCAGCTCAAAGAATCTTTTTGTTCTGAAGCTAGCCAACACATTGCTTCTTCCTGAAAGCATTTCCCAGGGGTCACTCACATGGCAAGTGTGTATCGCACACCATCCTCAATTGTTCCACCACATCCTAGATTAATGACAAAGGCAAACGGCTGGCTTCTTTTGATAGAAATGTTCATTGCTTGCTCTACATGCTATGTGCCGCGCGCATTCGGGTCATCTTTTGATAGAAATGGTGATTGCTTGCTTGCTTTACATGCTATGTGCCTGTAATTACTACAGGCATAGGCACGCGTTGTCGCGCCCCTTATCATGCCTTGTTGTTTTTTCCTCACTGAAGCGGTGGCAATTATTATACCGTCGAGTGTAATTAGATTGCCCTGGTTTTGACTCTTCTTTGCAGCTCAAAGGAGAATGAAAGAAATATCAGAGATTGCTTATCCACCCACTTGAAGGGGAATGAATCACAGATTCTTTGGCGGTCTACAGGTGCATGCTTGCTTGAAGCCAACACTAATAATCACTAGACAAATACTAGCACAGCAAGCACGGTGAGGATCGCGCCGGTTGAGGCCGCCGCTGCCTCGCCGCCCGAGGAGATGTGCACGGATGTCAGCTCATCCTGCGTCCCTCCGGGAGCAACAGGAAACGGCGCGCCGGACGTGGTCTCCGCCTCCGCGCCCCGGCCAAGAGCCTTGATTGGTGTGGCCGATGCGGCCGCATGGGTGAACGGCGGCGTTGCCGCTGTTAGCGACACAACTGCTGTAGCGTTTCAGATGTAATCTCTATGCAATCGTAGCAGGCTGTAACTCCCTTTCCTCTCCCGATTCCTCCTGTAACTCGTACGCACCTGGAGATCGTACGAAAACTCTTGTACACCACGACAGAGCTTCTGTCTCATATAAATAAACACCTCACGGCTCCCATCAGGGAGTAGGAACGCTTCCATCGAATCTTACATGGTATCAGAGCCGTCCTCTTCCCAATCTAGCTACCAGAAACTTCTCCATCGCCATGGCTTCCTCGACTGCAGTCGTCCTCAACCTTGGTCCTCCACCGGCTGAGAAGTTGATGAAGGGGAATTATCTCCTATGGAAAGCCCAAGTGATGCCCGGCCTGCGAGGAGCGTAGGTCACGGGGCTCCTAGATGGATCTGACGCTGCGCCCCATCCACGGTGGAGCAGCAATCAGACAAGACCATGGCCAGGGTGCCAAACCCACTATATGCGCCATGGCTACAGAAGGATCAACATGTCCTTAGTTATCTGCTGAATTCTCTCTCAAAAGAGATTCTTGCACAGGTTATTGGTAAGGAAAATACCTATGATCTGTGGACTGTAATCACCACAATTTTTGCATCGCAGTCACAGTCTCGCATTAGAAATCTGCGGATCGCCATCACCACCACAAAGAAGGGCACGATGTCCATCTCCTCCTTCATCGCCAAGATGAAGAACCTCGGGGATGAACTTGCAGCAGCAGGCCGTCCAGTTTCAGACCCTGAGATGGTGGACTATGTACTCGCGGGTCTCGGCCGCGACTACGATCCAGTGGTGGCAGCCATCGGCGCTGTCAAGACGTCTATTACTGTCGACGAACTCTTTGCCCAAATATCCGCCTTTGACCAAAGGATAGAGATGTTGGGTGATGGGGCAGAAGATGTTGGTTTCAATTCTTCAGCAAATCTGGCATACAGGGGTCGTGGCCGCAACAACAGAGGCCGTGGCCGAGGCAACAGGGGGCGTGGCAGAGGAAGGCGTCCTCCCACTCCTTCTGGTGCCAGCGCCAATAATGGCAGAACCTACAGAGGGCATCCACAACAGCAGCAGCAGCAACGTCAACAATCAGCTCGGGATTACCCCGAGTGCCAAATCTGTTACATATTTCATGCAGGAGGTGCCCGTGCATGTTGGGATCGCTATGAGGAAGATGATTATGATGAGAAGGAGGCAAATGCCGTCACCAACAGCTACGGCATAGACACCAACTGGTACGCGGACACTGGAGCAAGAAATCATATTACGGGTGAGCTGGACAATCTAACCATCAGGGACAAGTACCATGGACCGGACCAAGTTCACACCGCAAGCGATTCTGGTATGAAAATTACTCATGTTGGTCGTTCAGTTGTCAAAACCCCCATGAAAAATTTGCATCTAAATAGGATTCTATATGTTCCTGAAACTTCAAAAAATCTTGTCTCCGTTCATAGGTTTACTCGTGATAATCGTGTTCTCATTGAATTTTATCCTTACTTCTTTTTGGTTAAGGACTTGGACACGAGGAGAATACTTCTTAGGGGCAAGTGCATGGGAGGTCTGTACCCGCTTATATCATCATCATCGCCATCATCAAATAAACAAGCTTTTGTCGTCATCAAGCCGTCTTCTGCAAAGTGGCATAGTAGATTAGGTCATCCTTCATCAGCTATAGTTAAACTTGTTCTTAGTAAAAATAAGCTTCTCCATGCTCATGAGTCTAGCTTTGAGTCAGTTTGTGATCCATGTCAGCAAGCTAAAAGTCATCAGCTACCATATCCTATTTCTACCAGTATTTCTACTGCACCCTTACAACTTGTATTCTCAGATGTGTGGGGACCAGCTCCTGTTTCAGTTGGTAGACACTTATATTATGTAAGCTTTATTGATGACTATAGCAAATTTACTTGGATCTATCTTCTTAAGAAATGATCTGAAGTGTTTCAAGTTTTCAAGAATTTTCAAAATCTTGTTGAAAGACAACTAAACACTTGCCATGCAAACTGACTGGGGTGGTGAATACAAGAAACTCAATTCTTTCTTTCAGCAATTTGGCATCTCGCATCATGTTTCATGTCCACATGCTCACCAACAGAATGGTTCCGCGGAAAGAAAACATCGCCATGTTGTTGAAGTAGGGCTAGCCCTACTAGCAAATGCATCTATGCCACTCAAATTTTGGGATGAAGCTTTTTTGACTGCCACATATCTCATAAACTTGCTCCCTAGCAAAGTCATCAAATTTGAAACTCCTATCAAATGACTTTTTGGCATTACTCTTGATTACAAATCACTTCGTGTGTTTGGTTGTGCATGCTGGCCTAACCTTAGACCATACAATACACACAAACTTGCTTTCCGTTCAAAGCGATGTGCTTTTCTTGGATATAGTCCAATTCACAAAGGAGTCAAATGTCTAGATATCCCTACTGGTAGGGTCTACATATCTCGTGATGTCGTATTTGATGAATCTGTCTTTCCTTTTGCATCTCTTCATCCTAATGCCGGAGCCCTCCTTAGGAAGGAAATTCTTCTTCTTCCATTTAACCTTCGATATTTTGATCATGGGGGCGACAATTGTACTGACCAAAATGATGATTCTACTAGTTCTTGTATTGTGCCTATACCTGTGCAGGCTTCTGGAGAAGACGCAGAAGAAAACGGTGCAGAAAACGGTGAAGAAAATGATCAAAATCTTGTTGAAAATGATGCTATATTTGATGTACGAGAAGAAGACGAGCTGGGCGCTGAACACGAAGAGTATCCCGCGTCACCTGGAACTCCTGTTCGTCAGGATCCCTTGGATCGCGCGCGGGAATCAGCGCGGGATCGCGCGCCTGGCGGGAGCCAGCCCAGCCAGCGGTTAGGCGCCGCGTCAGCCTCCACAGCGCCGGGCCCGCGCCCCACGCGCCTGCATGCGCCAGGGACAACGACACGCCGCTCGGGATCGCCTCGCCCCACACGCGTGCGGACAGCGACGGGTTCTGGATCTTCTGCGACTTCTGATTCAGAGACAGCGGCCACACCGCAGGTCACCAGGTTTAATTCCGGATCTGCTGTGCAAAGTGGATCTGGTGCTTCTTCAGGATCCTCTGTGGCTGAATCTATACTGCCTCCATTACGACAAACTATATATCCTGTTCAACTAACAAGCTCGCGTGTCACAACTCGACTACAAAAAGGTATAAGGAATCCAAAAGTTTGAACTGATGGAACTATACCATATGGCATGTTGTGTATTTTAGGAGAACCAACAAAGTTAGATGATGCACTCGGAGATCCGAGGTGGAAAAGTGCAATGGATGAAGAGTACTCTGCACTCATGAGAAACAAAACTTGGCATCTTGTGCCTGAGCAAAGAGGTAAAAATATCATCGATTGTAAATGGGTTTACAGAATTAAAAAGAGAGTAGATGGCTCGAATGACAGGTATAAGGTGCGTCTTGTTGCAAAAGGTTTCAAGCAACGTTATGGTCTAGATTATGAAGATACCTTCAGTCCTGTTGTTAAAGCTACAACTATTAGGCTTGTACTGGCTATTGCTGTGTCCAGGGGGTGGTGCTTGAGACAACTAGATGTTCAGAATGCGTTTTTGCATGGTGTTCTGGAAGAGGAGGTTTACATGAGGCAACCACCTGGGTATGAAAATAGAAGAAACCCCCGCTATGTGTGCAAGCTTGATAAGGCGCTTTATGGCTTGAAACAAGCACCAAGAGCATGGTACTCAAGGTTGAGTTCTCAGTTGAGGCAGCTTGGTTTTGTTGCATCCAAAGCTGATACATCACTCTTCATTTATAACAAGGCAAACACAGTTATATTTGTGCTAGTATATGTTGATGATATTATAGTTGCAAGTTCTTCACAAAGTGCCACTAATGCTCTTCTTCATGACCTAAGTTCAGAGTTTGCTCTCAAGGATTTGGGTGACCTACATTTCTTCCTTGGCATTGAAGTTAAGAAGGTTCAAGATGGCATAGTGTTGAATCAAGAAAAATATGCTACTGAACTATTTACACGTATGGGTATGAAGGACTGTAAGCCTTCACCCACACCATTGTCTTCTTCAGAAAAACTTTCGGCATTTGAAGGTGAACCACTCAAGGAAGAAGAAAGCACAAAATACAGGAGTGCCTTAGGAGCTTTGCAATATTTGACTTTGACACGGCCAGATATATCTTTTGCAGTTAACAAGGTTTGTCAGTATTTGCATGCACCTACTACTGCACACTGGACAGCTGTTAAACGAATCATAAGATACATAAAGCATACTGCAAGATTGGGTCTCCAGTTCAGACGTTCCAATTCTACTCTTATTAGTGCTTTTTTTGATGCTGACTGGGCAGGATGTACTGATGATAGAAAATCAACTGGAGGTTTTGCAGTATTCTTTGGCTCTAATCTTATCTCCTGGAGTGTTAGAAAACAAGCTACAGTTTCGAGATCAAGTACAGAAGCTGAGTACAAATCTCTCGCTAATGCCACTGCTGAGGTTATCTGGATGGAATCTTTGATTGCAAAATTGGGGATTAAGCAACATCGTGTATCTTGTCTTTGGTGTGATAACTTAGGAGCAACATATCTTTCTGCCAACCCAGTGTTCCATGCCAGAACCAAACATATTGAAATTGATTTTCATTTTGTACGAGAAAGGGTTGCAGCAAAGAAACTGGAAATCAGATTTATTCCATCAAAGGATCAAGTTGCAGATGGATTCACTAAAGCTCTTTCAGTCAAGGCATTTGAAGAGTTCAAGAATAATCTCAACATAGGATAGTTAAGATTAAGGGAGGGTGTTAGCGATACAACTGCTGTAGCGTTTCAGATGTAATCTCTATGCAATCGTAGCAGGCTGTAACTCTCTTTCCTCTCCCGGTTCCTCCTGTAACTCGTACGCATCCTGGAGATCGTACGCAAAGTCTTGTACGTCACGACAGGGCTTCTGTCTCATATAAATAAACACCTCGCGGCTTCCATCAGGGAGTAGGAACGCTTTCATCAAATCTTAGAGCCGCCACGGCTGCGACAACGGCCACCACGATGGCGACAACGGCGAGCTGCCTCATCATCTCACCCCAGTGGAATTGCAGTCAGTCAGCTGGCGCGGGGAGGCCGGGAGGGTGGGGGACGAGAGCAGAGGTGACGGAGCGTGCGAGGCAGGGGCATCTATATATATCGCTCTAGCGAGCTGGTGCCACCGCTCGCTCAGTCTCTAGAGTTTTTTCTTTCTTTGCTTTCTTTAAGGGGTTTTTCTTTTCTTTCTATGCTGATAGATAGATAGCACAAAAGGGCAAAAGCGTGTGTCCATCTACTTTTAATTAAAAATCTCGGGCTGTTCAAAGAAACTCTTCACGCAGTCTTACAAAAATACACGTCTACTTTTAAATAAAACATGTCTGTGCTATTAAGAAGATTTGTTGAAGCACCTTCAACATGTTCACGCTATTCAAATAAATGTTTGCGTATTTAAGTTAATGTTCACTCCATTTCAAAGAATGTTCATGCTGTTCAAAAGATGTTCATGTACTTCAATTAAACGCTCACGCTATAAAAAAATTGCGTACTCTCAAAAAATGTTCATGTTGTTTTAAGACAATGTTCACTATGCATTAAAAGTTTTTATCACATATTTAAGCATCTATATAAAATGATCATGCAATGTCTTACAAAATCACATATTTTAAGAATACACAATGTACTTTTTAAAAAGAATACACGATGAATGTTTCTGAAATCCTCAATGGCCAGTTTCTATATACACAAAAAATCATATTTAATACAAGATGACAAATTTGGGAATAAACCGGAATACTTTTGTACGGTAAAAATTGTGATCAACCTTTTTAAAATATAGGGAGAATAGTTTTTAAATACAATCTAAACATTTTAAGTACATGCCAAACAATTTTTCAAATGTGATACGAGCCTTTTGTAAATAAAGAATGAAATTTATTTAGAAGATTACATTTTTTGAAACCAAAATAAAGAACCACGAGAAAAAAATCAAAAAATAAATGAAAAATTATATAACGAACAAAAAACAAAAGGTAAAAAGATAAAAAAATATATATAAAAGAACAAAGCACAAAAGGCTAAAAATTAATAAAGATAAAATGGAAAAGTAAAAGAAAAATAAAGAATATAAAATAAAGACAAAATAAAAGGAAAAAACACTGGACGCAGATACTATTCAAAAGGAAAACCAGAGAGACACACGTAGGTCAGTATACCACCTACATGGCTACATACGATCGCCTAGCAAAATAAAAGGGAGGAAATGGTTTATGGCAATTCATTCAGAGGACGCGTCGGACCCAACCCATGTTGGCCCACCCGACCCCAGATATATTCGTCCCCATCCACTCACCGGAGCAAACCCTAATCACTTCGCTCCCCTCCCCTCCCCTCCCCTCTAGCACCCGAGCTCGTCTTCGGCGAGTTCCGTCCGTTCTGGGTTAATGCACCATAGCGAAGGGATAAGGTGGGGTCAGGTCTGTTCTGGCCACATGAAGCCTCCCGATCGAACGTCCCGCGCGTGACCGGCCCAATGTTCGGCCAGCGCGCCGGGTATAAACGTTTCCCATGTACCTAAGCCTCTTCGATTCAAAAACATATCCATATGATTTTTGGAGGATTAGATTTTTAAAACCTTTCCTAAGTTAATTATAGCATTCTTTCTCAAGAATAATTTTTAGTACATTTCATAGTAAATCTAGCATCCACGCAGACCTGTTGGAAATAGGTTAACGGCCAGGCTCAAAGAGGGGCAAACGGAGATGCCCAAATGCTAAAGATCGACTGCCGTGAGCAATAGCACTACAATCACTCATGCCACACCTTTGGTGGATCGGCCCAGAACAGAAGCATTGTAGCAGCTCTACCAAGCTTTCCTCTCTGGTATGCGAAGTTTCCATCTGGTTTTCCGAAGCTTCCGGATTCTTTTTTGTTGTCCTCTATCTGTTTTTCTAGTCTTCTAACCAATATTTTCTTTTTTTTGAAGTTCTTTTTAGAAAACTACTGATTTTTTTTTAAAATGTTATAACATTCATGAACAATTTTCTAATCTGTGAACTTTTTTGAATTCGTGATTTTTTTTTGAATTTCTGAGCTTTTTTTAAGGGGGGCTATAGTCAAACGATAAGGATGGGGAGATAATGTGTGATCTTTGGATACAATGTATATACACAGAGATGGAGAGAGAGAGAGAGAGAGAGAGAGAGAGAGAGAGAGGGGGAAGGTTAAGAATGAGGAAAATAATGAACGCCCTAAGATAATCTCTCCAAATACGGTAGTATTCGCTTACCATATATTGCAGCGGACAAGAGCATGTGCATTAACTTCCAGTTAATCTAGACACATTTTTCTTTCTTGTGAAGAAAGATACATATACGCGGATGAGCACGTGGTTACTACTTTCTATAACAGAAGCTTTTCAAATTATCTAGGGGGCGCGTTCACAGTTTTTCTCAAGCTTTTTAGTGGAGTAATTATAATATAGAATACTGTATCTATATCTATATATGATCATCAATATAAAATGACGCCAAAGGGGAAGATCCAATTAATCTCAGCCATCGAATCCGGTCCATCCAATGACACTGCTTCAATGGCGAGCCCTAAAGATGTTTAATGTGCAATTAATATTGTACCAAATACAACGCTAATCGCATAATTAATATGTAAATAATATCCTACCTAATATTCAAGTGCAATTCATATACTTCCTAATATTAATGTGTATTGGACGTACACAACTATAAGGAAACAAATAACAAGAGGTTAAAGGCCAGGCTCAAAGAGGGGGAAAATGGAGATGTGCAAATGCTAAAGAGCAATCGCTCATGCCAGACCTTTGGTGGATCGGCCAATAGCCGAAGCGTTGTACCAGTTCTACCAAGCTTCAATCTCGGGCTTGGGCAGCTTCCACCCGGTTTTCCAAAGCTTCCGGAAGGTTTTTTCCTCTGTTTGCTTTTTTAGACTTCTAACTTTTTCTTTTTTCTTTATTTTCTATAAAACTTCTGAATTTTCTAAAATTATACAAAATTATAATATTTATGAATTTTTTTTCAAATTCGTGAACCTTTTTTTGAAGTTGTGAACTCCTTTTCAGGTTCACGAACATTTTCTAATTCATAAACAATTTTAAAAATTGTAGGCACTTTTTTGAAATCGTGATCATTTTTTATTCATAATGTTTTTTCAAATTAATAAACATTTTAAAATTTGTAAACTTTTCTTTAAGTTCGTTAAGTTTTTTATTTCATTAAGAATTTTTCAAATCCGCGAACAATTTTCATTATTGAAATGATTTAAGTATCGTGAACATTTCTATAGATTTGCAAACACTTTTTAAAATTCCCGAATATTTTCAAAAAAAAGTTTTTTTTTTACAAATTCACGAACTTTACTTTTGTAGAAATAGGAAAAAAAGAAACATATAAAGAAAAGAAGGAAAATTGGTCCTCCCAAACAAAAAAAACATATTAAGAACATTTCTATATATACTATATGCCATGCGAAAGTTTACCAACTGAAAAATAAATGCCAGCCTTTTTTTAGGGGAAACATGCTTATTGTTTAATGGTGATGTACAGGAATTACTTACAGTAACAAAAGGGGTTAACAGCCACAAGTGGTGCCCTTCAGCTAAAGGCAATGCATGTTTCTCTAGGTGGTGCTCTTCCATATTTAATGGACGACCTTCATGGACAAAAGAGCAAGCTTCAAATTCACCTCTTGAAAGCAAGATCTCCCTGATGACGGACCCTACTGGCCTTAAAGTGTCTTTCTCAATATCCTTAACGATAGATTGACAGTCAGAGGCGATCTTCAGTTGGTGTTGCATATGGTCCTTCGCCATGGCAAGGTGCTTCTCGGCAAGCAAACCAGTGATAACCGAGGCCAAAGATCCTAGGTAAACTCCCGTTCCATCTCTACAAACAACACCAACCGCACCCATTTTCCGTCCCTGTTCACCCAAGCCGGAGGTGTGTGTAGCCGTGCACTTGAGTTGGAGCCACGAGGTGGTTCCAGTCGAGCCGCCGCTCCAGGCGCAGGCCTGACCGGTTGCACATTCAGCTCCTTCGCCGGCGTACACGATGTGGGAGAGCACGAGCACGCGCACCGATAACGTCCTTCACGGCGATGTCGGAGTCGGACAGGAGGTAAACGACGTAGCGCGTGTACATCGACTACACGGACCAGCAGGCCACGACAAGCTGAGGGTGCCATTCCCATCTGTCCGTCGAACACTGATGCAAGCTAACTCAATCGATGATTTTGGTTAGGTACTGTGCCTTCACATAGAAGCTGCTTTGAAGCAGACAGGCTGGTGGATGGATTTTTCATGAGCTAGCTCAGGTACATAGCGACTTACACGTCGGCATGAGAGCAAGGCCCGGCAACTGGGAGATGTCGTTCGATGGACGCGCGAATACGGCCCAGAGCACGGCCTCTGACTTAGAGCATCTCCAACAGCCGCGCTCAAAATTCTCCGTTTTAGTGCGCGCGCAACCGAAATAGTTGCTCCAGCGGACGCGCGAAAACAGCGCGCGCGGGCCGAAACTCAATCGCGTACCGCTTAATTGTTGCGCCCGCTCCCGCGCGCTGGACTCTCGCGCGCTTGCTCGCACCTCCCACCCTCATCCAGCCGCGCCGCCGCCGCCGACCGCGCCACCCGGCGACCGTTCCGACGCTTCCCCGGCCTATCCCCGCCCCGCGCGCGCTTTCTCCGGCCCCCCTCTAGTCCCGCCGCCCCTCGCGCGCGCTGGTCCTCCGACGAACAGCGCCCGCGCGCTCGCTGCCGCTCGGCGCCCGCAAGGTGTTCGACAAAACGCCTAGAAGGTATGTATTTCTCAAAAGCCATGAATTTCGTGCATGTTGATTGTAGTTTTTTATTTATAGCAAAGTATTCAACATTGTAGATGAGTTCATCGTATGATTCTTCCGAAGAAGAATTTGATATGAAAGAGGAGGAGGATCTTGCAATGATCCTAGATATGCATATCAATAAAAAACCGAAGCACGATGGTTCGGTTATGGGTCGGCAGAAAATTTGGAGGGATAGGATCGATGCCCACAACAGATTGATCAGGCATTATTTTGCGGAGAATCCCACATACCCCGAGTCGTATTTTTGTCGCCGGTTTAGGATGAGCACCGAGTTGTTCAGGCGCATTGCAGAGAAACTAGTGAGCCATGACCGCTTTTTTCAGCAAAGGAGGAATGCCGCCGGAGAGCTCGGGCATAGCACTTTTCAGAAGGTGACAACCGCTTTGCGTATGTTGGCATACGGTATACCGGCTGATCTAGTTGATGATCACTTGGCTATGGGTGAGAGCCAAGCCATCATGTGTGTCAAGCGCTTCGCAGTCGGAATTGTGCAAGTGTTTGGCGAGAAGTATTTGAGATCTCCCAACGTTGAAGACGTCGCAAGGCTTTTGGCGATGAACAAAGCTCGCGGCTTTCCTGGCATGCTTGGCTCAATAAATTGCATGCATTGGAGTTGGAAGAATTATCCAAAGGCATGACATGGGCAATTCCACGGCCAAAAAAAGGGTTCCACTATAATCCTTGAAGCGGTGGCCGATCAAGAGACTTGGATTTGGCATGCATTCTTTGGAATGCCTGGATCTTTGAATGACATCAATGTTGTCAACCAGTCACCACTGATGAATAAGATTGCAAATGGGGAGTTGCCACCGGTGCAGTTTGTAGCAAATGGCCGTACATATAACTATGGCTATTATCTAGCGGATGGCATCTATCCAAAGTGGCAAACCTTTGTCAAGCCGTTGAAAAAGCCAGAAGGTAAGAAAGAACTTGATTTCCACAATGCTCAGGCGGCGGCTAGAAAAGATGTGGAGAGAGCTTTTGGGATTTTGCAAGCCCAATTTGCTATTGTAAGAGGACCGGCTAGATTTTGGGATCAGAAGATGCTTTGGTACATAATGCACGCTTGTGTGATCATGCACAATATGATCATCGAGAATGAGCGTGGCTAAGATGTAGACTACTCTCAGTATGAGCTCTTGGGATATCCCGTGCGAGTGCGACGGAGGGCTGAAAGGGTGGCCCGTTTTGTTGCCTCCTATCATGTCATTCGACGTCCCGCAACGCATAATGATCTTCAGAAGGATCTCACTAAGGAGTGGTGGGCATGGAATGAACGACAAAGAGCATCATGATTTGTGTGCTGGGTGGGGTGGCCTTGCAGAAAGGTGATGCTATGGGTGTGGCGACGAAGCCGGCCGGCGATCGGACGCTTTGCTGGCTCTAGGGAGCGTGTGGGCCGCGGACACCGGGCGGATTCATCATCCCCGCGCGAGACGCCTCTGCTTGTTCCGCCGCGCAATCTGCCTGCTCCGCCACGGCCACAGCCGCCACCCTGTCCCGAGCCTTCTTGGCGTTGATCCTGTTCTGCCGGTCAGTGGTGAAAGCCTCCCGGCACTGAAACTCCGCCTTCCAGTCGGCGTTTGACATGCCCGGGAGTTTGGATGGCGGCGCCCTCTGCTTCCTCTGCTTCGGCTGGGTGGCGTCGGCATCGGTAGCGGCGCAAGGTGCCGTGTACTTCTTCGGCGGCATGGCGGTCGGATGGCGGGGAGAGGGAGGAGAATGGCGGGAGAAGGGGGGAATGGAGGGAAACAGGGGGGAGCATGGGGATCGGCTGGGAAAGGGCCTTCTCTCGCCGACAGAGCGGACCCATGCGCCTTTTCGTTTCGACTGGTGCTCCCAGGCGACCCCCAGGGGCTTGGGTTTGGCTCGGGTTCGCCGGCTGTTATTTCGGCCCGAACCGGCGATAAACAATATCCTGGGCGGCGCGACTTGGCCGATTTTTGGGCGCCGGCGCTAAAAAATGGTCTGGGGCCTGAGGGGGGGGGGGCGGCTGGAGATGCTCTAACTTAACGGGGTTTAAAAAGTTTTTATTTCATCTCAAAGATTACCAAAAACTTGGGAAAGAAAATTATTATTAGAATCATTAGTTCCTTGAAGTAACATCATATAGGTGAACTTGTATATATGCATCAGACTGAATCATCAAGTTTCAACCCCGGCTTATTGCAGCCTCACCATCCGTCATAGGCCTGCAGCCATCTAATTAAGATATAATTATCTTCACCCTTGTTGGTGCTAATTGAAGCATCAGATTTGGCTGCTCAGAATGATTTAGTATAGGCTGCAGCTAATGACATTGGTTGCATGCACTTTGCCGTGTTTAGTTTCTTTGCCCTGACAGAATGCTTGTGGTTGCATATAGCTGATTAAATTGTAGCAGTCGTAAAATAAACCAATTGGAATTCATCATTCAAACATATCCTGTTGAGAAGAGAAAAGTCAAACCAGTTAGCTATCTATATGATCTGTATGATCTAGCAACCTTGACATAGGGTAGCATGGCTTAGGAAGCCGATGCAACTGCCTCTAGTCGTAAGAGAGGTGAAGGATAAAAACTCAAAAAGATTGCTGGTGTTTCTTATGTAAAAAAGAAGAGAGACGTAATGTAAGTTCTAGATAAAAACTACATAAATTACACAATAGTTTTTTTCAACCTTGATGAGTTTGATATTTTTTTCTTGAGATGGAACAAACTGAAGAGATAGATGATTCGTGAGATGCACATAACTGAAGTGTGATACACTTAAGTTGGGGTACACAATCGTTTTGATACGTGATAGGGAATCAGAGATGTGTAGATGCAACTCGGCAATTCAACATATGAAGCAATAAATAAGAACATATGAAGCAATAAATAAGAAAAAACAAACTGTTTAGAACCAAGAGTGTGTCCATGTGTGGCTGGGGCTTCAGCGTGCACGTACTATGTCTGCAACAGCGACATGACCGAACCATGAACATCCGATATCGGGATCGATCTTCCATCAGTTTTCATAGGCAGACAGTTGGGTGAACTGCTACGAGTGTTTGACAAAAAAAACTACCACAATTGAGGTTCGCGTCCCACAAAACTACCACTTAAAAAAAATAACTGATAACTATCAAAAAATTGGAATCTCGTGACTAAAAACTAACACTTTCGGAAAATGGCCAGTTTAGAAGATTTAAATGTGTTTATGAAATGCGGGTCCCGTCTGTCAGGCCGACGTGGCGGGAAAGTCAACTCCGTTTATTTTTTACCGTTAAGTCGACCGTTATGACAGGTGGACCCACACGTCAGCATCACCTTCCTCCTCCTCTCTCTCTTTGGCATTTCAACAAACACCTTACCAGCAGTAGAGAAGCACACCGGCGGTACTCCGAGATGCCGAATCGCCGATGAAGTCTACCACCACATTCGCAGTAGAGATCCAGCAGGATGCCATGGACGCCGCCGGCAAGCCGGATGGCGGCATGCCCCGGCCGTCTCGGGTCCGCCATCTCGCTCTTCTCACCGCCACCTTCTGCACACTGGTCTTCTACGCGCACTACGGCGCACCAGGCAGCATGGCGTCCGCACTGTTTAAGTCGCCCGTCACCGTTTCATCCCTTTCCTCGCTGGCCAGCATCACCATCGACCAAAACTCCGGACGGGCGGAGCAGCCGGTGATGCTGAGTGAGGGACGTGCACCGCTCACTCCTCAGGCGTCGATGCTCGAGGCCAATCGGAGCACGGCTGTGCCGGCGCCGACGCCGTCCGACCATTGCGATGGGCGGTATATCTACATGTACGACATGCCGTCGCGCTTCAACAACGACCTCATGCGAGACTGCCGCAAGGGCAGGCTCCACCCCTGGTTGAACATGTGCCCGTACGTGGCCAACGACGGCATGGGCCAGCCGCTGGCCGATGGCGGGGCGTCTTCCCCGGCCGTGGCTGGTACTCCACCCACCAGTTCATGCTCGACCTCATCTTCCACGTGCGGATGAAGCGCTACGAGTTCCTGACCAAGGATTCCTCCCTCGTCGCCCCCGTCTCCGTCCCCTTCTACGCCGGCCTGCAGTCCGAAGAGCTACCGCTGGTGTGCTGCTCTACTGCTGGTAAGGTGTTTGTTGAAATGCCGAATAGAGAGAGGAGGAAGAAGTTGGTGCTGACGTGTGGGGTCCACCTGTCATAACGGTCAACTTAACGATAAAAAATAAACGAAGTTGACTTTCCCGCCATGTCAGCCCTGACAGACGGGCCCCGCATGTCATAAACACATTTAAATCTTCTAAACTAGCCATTTTCCGAAAATGGTAGTTTTCAGTCACGAGATTTCAATTTTTTGGTAGTTATCCGTCACTTTTTTAAAATGGTAGTTCAGTGGGACGCGAACCTCAATTGTGATAGTGTTTTGTCAAACACTTGAACTGCTACGATTGGCTGGACCATGCAGAATTCCGCCAACTGCAGGATATATCCAGGGACGAAGCTCCCTTGTAGGCATTGGGGTCAATTGACCCCAATGAAATGAGGAAAACCTTCATTAATTTAGTACTAAACACTATGTATTTATTGAGGATGACCCCATTGCCATAGACATGACCCCAGCAAACTTTTTGAAGGAAATATGCCCTAGAGGCAATAATAAAGTTATTATTTATTTCCTTATAATCATGATAAATGTTTATTATTCATGCTAGAATTGTATTAACCGGAAACATAATACATGTGTGAATACATAGACAAACAAAGTGTCACTAGTATGCCTCTACTTGACTAGCTCGTTAATCAAAGATGGTTATGTTTCCTAACCATGAACAATGAGTTGTTATTTGATTAACGAGGTCACATCATTAGTTGAATGATCTGATTGACATGACCCATTCCATTAGCTTAGCACCCGATCGTTTAGTATGTTGCTATTGCTTTTCTTCATGACTTATACATGTTCCTATAACTATGAGATTATGCAACTCCCGTTTGCCGGAGGAACACTTTGGGTACTACCAAACGTCACAACGTAACTGGGTGATTATAAAGGAGTACTACAGGTGTCTCCAATGGTACATGTTGGGTTGGCGTATTTCGAGATTAGGTTTTGTCACTCCGATTGTCGGAGAGGTATCTCTGGGCCCTCTCGATAATGCACATCACATAAGCCTTGCAAGCATTACAACTAATATGTTAGTTGTGAGATGATGTATTACGGAACGAGTAAAGAGACTTGCCGGTAACGAGATTGAACTAGGTATTGGATACCGACGATCGAATCTCGGGCAAGTAACATACCGATGACAAAGGGAACAACGTATGTTGTTATGCGGTCTGACCGATAAAGATCTTCGTAGAATATGTAGGAGCCAATATGGGCATCCAGGTCCCGCTATTGGTTATTGACCGGAGACATGTCTCGGTCATCTCTACATTGTTCTCGAACCCGTAGGGTCCGCACGCTTAAGGTTACGATGACAGTTATATTATGAGTTTATGCATTTTGATGTACCGAAGGTTGTTCGGAGTCCCGGATGTGATCACGGACATGACGAGGAGTCTCGAAATGGTCGAGACGTAAAGATTGATATATTGGAAGCCTATGTTTGGACATTGGAAGTGTTCCGGGTGAAATCGGGATTTTACCGGAGTTCCGGGAGGGTTACCGGAACCCCCCGGGAGCCATATGGGCCTTCATGGGCCTTAGTGGAAAGGAGAAAGGGGCAGCCCAAGGTGGCTGCGCCACTTCCCCCTCCCCTAGTCCTATTAGGACTAGGAGAAGGTGGCCGGCCCCCCTCTCCCTCTTTTCCCCTTTGGGGAATCCTAGTTGGAATAGGATTGGGGGGGAGTCCTACTCCCGGAAGGAGTAGGACTCCTCCTGCGCCCTCCTCCCTGGCCGGCGCCCCCCTCCCCCCTTGGATCCTTTATATACGGAGGCAGGGGACACCTCTAGACACACAAGTTGATCCACGTGATCTATTCCTTAGCCGTGTGCGGTGCCCCCTGCCACCATATTCCTCGATAATACTGTAGCGGAGTTTAGGCGAAGCCCTGCTGCTGTAGTTCATCAAGATCGTCACCACGCCGTCGTGCTGACGGAACTCTTCCCCGACACTTTGCTGGATCGGAGTCCGGGGATCGTCATCGAGCTGAACGTGTGCTCGAACTCGGAGGTGCCGTAGTTTCGGTGCTTGATCGGTTGGATCGTGAAGACGTACGACTACTTCCTCTACGTTGTGTGATCGCTTCCGTAGTCGGTCTGTGTTGGTACGTAGACAACACTCTCCCCCTCGTTGCTATGCATCACATGATCTTGCGTGTGCGTAGGAAAATTTTGAAATTACTACGAAACCCAACAGTGGCATCCGAGCCTAGGTTATTTATGTTGATGTTATATGCACGAGTAGAACACAAGTGAGTTGTGGACGATACAAGTCATACTGCCTACCAGCATGTCATACTTTGGTTCGGCGGTATTGTTGGACGAGACGACCCGGACCAACATTACGCGTACGCTTACGCGAGACCGGTTCTCCCGACGTGCTTTGCACACAGGTGGCTTGCGGGCGAATGTCTCTCCAACTTTAGTTGAACCAAGTATGGCTACGCCCGGTCCTTGCGAAGGTTAAAACGGAGTCTATTTGACAAACTATCGTTGTGGTTTTGATGTGTAGGTGAGATTGGTTCTTGCTTAAGCCCGTAGCAGCCACGTAAAACTTGCAACAACAAAGTAGAGGACGTCTAACTTGTTTTTGTAGGGCATGTTGTGATGTGATATGGTCAAAGCATGATGCTGAATTTTATTGTATGAGATGATCATGTTTTGTAACCGAGTTATCGGCAACTGGCAGGAGCCATATGGTTGTCGCTTTATTGTATGCAATGCAATCGCGATATAATGCTTTACTTTATTACTAAGCGGTAGTGATAGTCGTGGAAGCATAAGATTGGCGAGACGACAACAATGCTACGATGGAGATCAAGGTGTCGCGCCGGTGACGATGGTGGTCATGACGGTGCTTCGGAGATGGAGATCACAAGCACAAGATGATGATGGCCATATCATATCACTTATATTGATTGCATGTAATGTTTATCTTTTTATGCATCTTATCTTGCTTTGATTGACGGTAGCATTATAAGATGATCTCTCACTAAATTATCAAGAAGTGTTCTCCCTGAGTATGCACCGTTGCGAAAGTTCTTCGTGCTGAGACACCACGTGATGATCGGGTGTGATAGGCTCTACGTTCAAATACAACGGGTGCAAAACAGTTGCACACGCGGAATACTCAGGTTATACTTGACGAGCCAAGCATATACAGATATGGCCTCGGAACACGGAGACCGAAAGGTCGAGCGTGAATCATATAGTAGATATGATCAACATAATGATGTTCACCGATGAAACTACTCCATCTCACGTGATGATCGGACATGGTTTAGTTGATTTGGATCACGTGATCACTTAGAGGATTAGAGGGATGTCTATCTAAGTGGGAGTTCTTAAGTAATATGATTAATTGAACTTAAATTTATCATGAACTTAGTACCTGATAGTATCTTGCTTGTTTATGTTGATTGTAGATAGATGGCTCGTGCTGTTGTTCCATTGAATTTTAATGCGTTCCTTGAGAAAGCAAAGTTGAAAGATGATGGTAGCAATTACACGGACTGGGTCCGTAACTTGAGGATTATCCTCATTGCTGCACAGAAGAATTACGTCCTGGAAGCACCGCTAGGTGCCAGGCCTGCTGCTGGAGCAACACCAGATGTTATGAACGTCTGGCAGAGCAAAGCTGATGACTACTCGATAGTTCAGTGTGCCATGCTTTACGGCTTAGAATCGGGACTTCAACGACGTTTTGAACGTCATGGAGCATATGATATGTTCCAGGAGTTGAAGTTAATATTTCAAGCAAATGCCCGGATTGAGAGATATGAAGTCTCCAATAAGTTCTATAGCTGCAAGATGGAGGAGAACAGTTCTGTCAGTGAGCATATACTCAAAATGTCTGGGTATAATAATCACTTGATTCAATTGGGAGTTAATCTTCCAGATGATTGCGTCATTGACAGAATTCTCCAATCACTGCCAGCAAGCTACAAGAGCTTCGTGATGAACTATAATATGCAAGGGATGAACAAGACTATTTCCGAGCTCTTCGCAATGCTGAAAGCTACGGAGGTAGAAATCAAAAAGGAGCATCAAGTGTTGATGGTTAACAAAACCACTAGTTTCAAGAAAAAGGGCAAAGGGAAGAAGAAGGGGAACTTCAAGAAGAACGGCAAGCAAGTTGCTGCTCAAGAGAAGAAACCCAAGTCTGGACCTAAGCCTGAAACTGAGTGCTTCTACTGCAAGCAGACTGGTCACTGGAAGCGGAACTGCCCAAAGTATTTGGCGGATAAGAAGGATGGCAAGGTGAACAAAGGTATATGTGATATACATGTTATTGATGTGTACCTTACTAATGCTCGCAGTAGCACCTGGGTATTTGATACTGGTTCTGTTGCTAATATTTGCAACTCGAAACAGGGGCTACGGATTAAGCGAAGATTGGCAAAGGACGAGGTGACGATGCGCGTGGGAAACGGTTCCAAAGTCGATGTGATCGCGGTCGGCACGCTACCTCTACATCTACCTTCGGGATTAATATTAGACCTAAATAATTGTTATTTGGTGCCAGCGTTGAGCATGAGCATTATATCTGGATCTTGTTTAATGCGAGACGGTTATTCATTTAAATCAGAGAATAATGGTTGTTCTATTTATATGAGTAATATCTTTTATGGTCATGCACCCTTGAAGAGTGGTCTATTTTTATTGAATCTCGATAGTAGTAATACACATATTCATAATGTTGAAGCCAAAAGATGCAGAGTTGATAATGATGGCGCAACTTATTTGTGGCACTGCCGTTTAGGTCATATCGGTGTAAAGCGCATGAAGAAACTCCATACTGATGGATTTTTGGAACCACTTGATTATGAATCACTTGGTACTTGCGAACCGTGCCTCATGGGCAAGATGACTAAAACACCATTCTACGGTACTATGGAGAGAGCAACAGATTTGTTGGAAATCATACATACCGATGTATGTGGTCCGATGAATATTGAGGCTCGTGGCAGATATCGTTATTTTCTCACCTTCACAGATGATTTAAGCAGATATGGATATATCTACTTAATGAAACATAAGTCTGAAACATTTGAAAAGTTCAAAGAATTTCAGAGTGAAGTTGAAAATCATCGTAACAAGAAAATAAAATTTCTACGATCTGATCGTGGAGGAGAATATTTGAGTTACGAGTTTGGTGTACATTTGAAAAACTGTGGAATAGTTTCGCAACTCACGCCACCCGGAACACCACAGCGTAATGGTGTGTCCGAACGTCGTAATCGTACTTTACTCGATATGGTACGATCTATGATGTCTCTTACTGATTTACCGCTATCGTTTTGGGGTTATACTCTAGAGACGGCTGCATTCACGTTAAATAGGGCACCATCAAAATCCATTGAGACGACGCCTTATGAACTGTGGTTTGGCAAGAAACCAAAGTTGTCGTTTCTTAAAGTTTGGGGCTGCGATGCTTATATGAAAAAGCTTCAACCTAATAAGCTCGAACCCAAATCGGAGAAATGTGTCTTCATAGGATACCCAAAGGAAACTGTTGGGTACACCTTCTATCACAGATCCGAAGGCAAGACTTTTGTTGCTAAATTCGGAAACTTTCTTGAGAAGGAATTTCTCTCGAAAGAAGTGAGTGGGAGGAAAGTAGAACTTGACGAGGTAACTGTACCTGCTCCCTTGTTGGAAAGTAGTACATCACAGAAAACTGTTTCAGCGACACCTACACCAATAAGTGAGGAAGTTAATGATAATGATCATGAAACTTCAGAACAAGATACTACTGAACCTCGTAGATCAACCAGAGTAAGATCCACACCAGAGTGGTACGGTAATCCAGTTCTGGAAGTCATGCTACTAGATCATGATGAACCTACGAACTATGAAGAAGCGATGGTGAGCCCAGATTCCGCAAAGTGGCTTGAAGCCATGAAATCTGAGATGGGATCCATGTATGAGAACAAAGTATGGACTTTGGTTGACTTGCCCGATGATCGGCAAGCAATTGAGAATAAATGGATCTTCAAGAAGAAGACTAACGCTGATGGTAATGTTACTGTCTACAAAGCTCGACTTGTCGCGAAAGGTTTTCGACAAGTTCAAGGGATTGACTACGATGAGACCTTCTCACCCGTAGCGATGCTTAAGTCCGTCCGAATCATGTTAGCGATTGCCGCATTTTATGATTATGAAATTTGGCAGATGGATGTCAAAACTGCATTCCTGAATGGATTTCTGGAAGAAGAGTTGTATATGATGCAATCGGAAGGTTTTGTCGATCCAAAGGGAGCTAACAAAGTGTGCAAGCTCCAGCGATCCATTTATGGACTGGTGCAAACCTCTCGGAGTTGGAATAAACGTTTTGATAGTGTGATCAAAGCATTTGGTTTTATACAGACTTTCGGAGAAGCCTGTATTTACAAGAAAGTGAGTGGGAGCTCTGTAGCATTTCTGATATTATATGTGGATGACATATTGCTGATTGGAAATGATATAGAATTTCTGGATAGCATAAAGGGATACTTGAATAAAAGTTTTTCAATGAAAGACCTCGGTGAAGCTGCTTACATTTTAGGCATTAAGATCTATAGAGATAGATCAAGACGCTTAATTGGACTTTCACAAAGCACATACCTTGACAAGATTTTGAAGAAATTCAAAATGGATCAAGCAAAGAAAGGATTCTTGCCTGTGTTACAAGGTGTGAAGTTGAGTAAGACTCAATGCCCGACCACTGCAGAAGATAGAGAGAATATGAAAGATGTTCCCTATGCATCAGCCATAGGCTCTATCATGTATGCAATGCTGTGTACCAGACCTGATGTGTGCCTTGCTATAAGTTTAGCAGGGAGGTACCAAAGTAATCCAGGAGTGGATCACTGGACAGCGGTCAAGAACATCCTGAAATACCTGAAAAGGACTAAGGATATGTTTCTCGTATATGGAGGTGACAAAGAGCTCACCGTAAAAGGTTACGTTGATGCAAGCTTTGACACTGATCCGGACGATTCTAAATCGCAAACCGGATACGTGTTTACATTAAACGGTGGAGCTGTCAGTTGGTGCAGTTCTAAACAAAGCGTCGTAGCAGGATCTACATGTGAAGCGGAGTACATAGCTGCTTCGGAAGCAGCAAACGAAGGAGTCTGGATGAAGGAGTTCATATCCGATCTAGGTGTCATACCTAGTGCATCGGGTCCAATGAAAATGTTTTGTGACAATACTGGTGCAATTGCCTTGGCAAAGGAATCCAGATTTCACAAAAGGACCAAACACATCAAGAAACGCTTCAACTCCATCCGGGATCTAGTCCAGGTGGGAGACATAGAAATTTGCAAGATACATACGGATCTGAATGTTGCAGACCCGTTGACTAAGCCTCTTCCACGAGCAAAACATGATCAGCACCAAGGCTCCATGGGTGTTAGAATCATTACAGTGTAATCTAGATTATTGACTCTAGTGCAAGTGGGAGACTGAAGGAAATATGCCCTAGAGGCAATAATAAAGTTATTATTTATTTCCTTATAATCATGATAAATGTTTATTATTCATGCTAGAATTGTATTAACCGGAAACATAATACATGTGTGAATACATAGACAAACAGAGTGTCACTAGTATGCCTCTACTTGACTAGCTCGTTAATCAAAGATGGTTATGTTTCCTAACCATGAACAAAGAGTTGTTATTTGATTAACGAGGTCACATCATTAGTTGAATGATCTGATTGACATGACCCATTCCATTAGCTTAGCACCCGATCGTTTAGTATGTTGCTATTGCTTTCTTCATGACTTATACATGTTCCTATGACTATGAGATTATGCAACTCCCGTTTGCCGGAGGAACACTTTGTGTGCTACCAAACGTCACAACGTAAATGGGTGATTATAAAGGAGCTCTACAGGTGTCTCCAAGGTAGATGTTGGGTTGGCGTATTTCGAGATTAGGATTTGTCACTCCGATTGTCGGAGAGGTATCTCTGGGCCCTCTCGGTAATGCACATCACATAAGCCTTGCAAGCATTGCAACTAATGAGTTAGTTGCGGGAGATGTATTACAAACGAGTAAAGAGACTTGCCGGTAACGAGATTGAACTAGGTATTGGATACCGACGATCGAATCTCGGGCAAGTAACATACCGATGACAAAGGGAACAACGTATGTTGTTATGCGGTCTGACCGATAAAGATCTTCGTAGAATATGTAGGAGCCAATATGGGCATCCAGGTCCCGCTATTGGTTATTGACCGGAGACGTGTCTCGGTCATGTCTACATTGTTCTCGAACCGTAGGGTCCGCACGCTTAACGTTACGATGACAGTTATTATGAGTTTATGCATTTTGATGTACCGAAGTTAGTTCGGAGTCCCGGATGTGATCACGGACATGACGAGGAGTCTCGAAATGGTCGAGACATAAAGATTGATATATTGGATGACTATATTCGGACACCGGAAGGGTTCCGGAAGAGTATCGGATAAAACCGGAGCACCGGAGGGGTTACCGGAACCCCCCGGGGAAGTAATGGGCCTTATTGGGCCTTAGGGGAGAGAGAGGGCTGCGGCCTAGGAGGTGGCGCCCCCCCACACCTGGGGAGTCCGAATTGGACTAGGGAGGGGGGCGCGGCCCCTCTTTCCCTCTCCCTCTCCCTCTTTCCTTCCCCCCTTAGGTTTCCTAATTGGATTAGGAAAGGGGAGTCCTACTCCCACTAGGAGGAGGACTCCCCCTCCCTTGGGCGCGCCCCATAGGGCCGGCCGGCCTCCCCCCCTTGCTCCTTTATATACGGGGGCAGGGGGGGCACCCTAGGACACACAAGTTGATCCACATGATCGTTCCTTAACCGTGTGCGGTGCCCCCTGCCACCATATTCCACCTCGATCATATCGTTGTAGTGCTTAGGCGAAGCCCTGCGTCGGTAGAACATCATCATCGTCACCACGCCGTTGTGCTGACGGAACTCATCCCCGAAGCTTTGCTGGATCGGAGCCCGGGGAGCGTCATCGAGCTGTACGTGTGCTAAGAACTCGGAGGTGCCGGAGTAACGGTGCTTGGATCGGTCGGATCGGGAAGACGTACGACTAATTCTTCTACGTTGCGTCAACGCTTCCGCAGTCGGTCTGCGTGGGTACGTAGACAACACTCTCCCCTCTCGTTGCTATGCATCACCATGATCTTGCGTGTGCGTAGGAATTTTTTTGAAATTACTACGTTCCCCAACACAGACCACCACAGAAAAGCTTCAGCAGGACCTTGTCGGCATGAAGAGCTTAATAGGTGCAGAGGCACTCTCGTCTGCTCCAAGGATTCTGGCCGACACGGTACCAACCTCCTCCATCTTCGAAGGGGGCACCAGCCCCCTCGCCCTGGCACGAAGGGCGCCGATCCGTCAAGAGATGGAGACGCTCCCCCAAGAACTAAGGTGGGAACCGGCGCCGTTGCCCACGGAAGCCAAAACAGAGTGCCAACACCATACCAAGTCAAGGAAATTTAAGAGAAGCTATGCCCTGTCGAGGAATCTGCACACGCGGAGAAGCAATGGCACGGCAGGGCGGCTGAAAGCCAGGCAGCAGTGGAAGGAGGACGCCGCGCCGGAGCTCCGAGGTGCACCCAGTCCGCAGAGATGAGCACCGAGCTCCCGCCATCCACAAATGAACAGGAACTACCAAAGGAGCGAATAGGCGAAACCCTGCCACACGGAGACTACGGCCGACGAGCTCCGGCCACACCACCAACCACCACCAGACAACCAGAACGGCACCTCCACCACAAGCTCACCAAAGACGGCACCCCCAAGAAGGTGACGACGCAAGCAGCGCCGCTGCCGCCCAATCCGGAAAGGATCTGGGTTTTCACCCGGTACGAGCAGGGTGAAGAGGAGGGGAAAGGAACAACCTTGACGACGCCAACAAGAAGGGGAACGGCGTCCAAGGACGTCGCCGCCGTCGTGGCCGGACCAGCCAGCCTCAGATTTCTCCGGTGTCCCTCCCCACCTCCCACCTCCAAGCACAAACAACACCGGCAGCCGAAGACCACCATAGGCTAGATCTGGCAGGAGGGCGCCGTAGACGTCGGGGGAGAGGCCAACAGATCGGAAACGGCCACCACCGAGGGGCAACGCACCACCGCCACCACCTGCCGACCCCTCGCCGCCCCCGCGGCCGAGGAGGACGACCAGCACCGCCGGACACCGCCCGCTGAGGCAGGCACCGGCCCACCAGCCATGGCCGCCGCCATGGATGCAGGGCACCTCGAGGGAGAGCGAGGCTACCAGATCCTCGCCGCCACCATCCTTGGCAGCCGCGCGGCGCACCGGCGACCCCTCTGGTGGCGACGAGGGGGGGAGGCAGTGGTGGGGAAGCCGCCGGCGGCGGCTAGGGTTTGTCGCCCGTGTCGCCCCGGCGGCGTCACATCAAACTTGATTACTCATATAAACCATAGTCAAAACGTACGGGTTAGTCGTATCGCAATGAAGGGTGCTGTTCAGCTAGGGTCTGGTCCTACCAACATAGTAGTAGAACTTTTGTAATGCAGAATCTACTTTGGACAGAGAATGAGTAACAAGTACAAAGTTTGCCTGAAAAATTAAAAACTGTAAAGTTTGCCATTGGTGTGCATGTCCCGTCGGGTTGGATGAACTTTGGAATCCTAGCTTTGTCGGGTCGTTAGGGCCATCAAATCCGCCATTAAGTTTGACAAAATGCAGTAGGGTTAGTTTGGTTGGTTGGGGAACCGTGGAGGATGTGGCGTTTGCGTCCAAGTTATCTCCGGTACGTTGACATGTACTCCACCATGCTAGCAATCTATCTATCTATGAAGCTGGGAATAGATGGTGCACCCGGCGGGCCAGCACTAGATATAGGAGGATGCCGTGGGCCATCCATCGTATCATCATCATCTGATGTGATCGAGTTTAATTTGCACGTTGGATGGCAACGTACGGCCCAACACCACCTTTATAAAAGTTTATTTAAAAATTAGTAACTGTAGTATTTTTCGAGATGTTCTATCATTTTCGCGCTAGCTCTCTTTTGTCTCTTTGCGTCTCTCAGGGAGCACTGGCGGGTATAGTTGAAACTTGACGCCACCCTCCTTCATCTTTAATTTGAACGTTTGAACAGGACTTTTAAATTTCTTTTGAACGCGGAGCACACACCCTTTCTTTTCTTTTAATTTGAACCTTTGAATCCGACTTTTGAATTCCTCAAGGCTCTCTTTCGAGCAGCCATCCTGAATTTACACCCAGATACCAAATGTGTACTAGTACCAGAGATGCGAGCTAGTAGTGTGCTACAGCGGGTTTTTGTTTTTTTTTTTGTTTTGAAAGACAGCAGGAGAGCTGCTGTGATTCCATTATTAAAAAGAAGAAAGGCCTATGGCCGAATACAACGTCAGGTCGGAGACCAAGTGAGAAAAAATAAAAATACAACCGTTGCTGGCTACAGCGGTTTGTGCGAACCAATCGATCCAACACACACACTGATCCGAACCAGGCAGACAGAATATTTATATTCCTCGTCTTCAAATAGTAGGACAATATTCCCGTTCCATGTTTATTTCCAGTAGATAGGTATAGCTGTCGCCGATATGACTTAGCAGGAACAAAATGGATCAGATGCCCTGGCAGGTTCAGTGTCTGTCCTTTCTTTTTTCGGCGGGTGAAGCGGTTCGGTGACTGTCGGCTAGGCCTGCCTCATCGGAATAGTTGACGTTATTAATCTATGAGATATCACGATAAGCATAGTTTACATGCGGTAGCTATGAATGTGTCTTTTTGGATATTCAGTTTGCATAGTTTGCTTTTGTGCATTGGCTTTTTGGATATTCGGTGACCTCGTGATGTATGGCCAGCACCCGCGCGGCTTCCCTCACCGTACCTAGACGTGGATACACCAAGCTTCTCCCGTTGATTATTTTTGCACAATGGTTTTCGCTGTTGCACTGCACAGGATGATTTTGAAACTTTAACTTCTTGGAGAGGAGAAAAAACATCAGCGTGTTAAGAAAGTTGTAGAAAAAAAATCCAGTTAGATAATCTCTAACTTGATGCAATGCATCCAAGTACCTCATATTTCATTCTCTAAATTCATACAAACAGTAACCATGCAAAAGAAATCGTACGTACTATGCACATCGCCCTAGCCTAACTACGCTTCATCGTCAGAGATGTCCACGATGGCGGTGCCGGGTGTCGGGTAGATTGGCGCATAGTAGGGCTCCGGCTCCTCCCCCTCATCCATATACACAAGCATCTCGTCGACATCCGCCAGCTGCTCGGCCTCCGCCTCGTGCACACAATGAAGCTTGGCCGCCACCTGCAGATCCGTGTCCCCCATGTCCTCCTCGTACCCCCCTGCTCCGTGCTCTCCCTGTCCTAATCCACGTCGACCTGCTCCTCCTCCAAGTCCTCCTCAAGATCCACCACATCTGGAGGTAGCCACACGGCGATCCGATCATCGCGCCTTGCCCGGATCTACTCAAGGAGCTGCAACCGGCGCTCCGGCGTTAGATATGGGTAGCTCCTTACCCAGCGGCCTGGGGGCATGTCTGCTGGTGGTGACGGACGACGAGTGAAAAGTGGCGGCAGCGGCAGAAGGGAGGGGGGAAATGTGGACGGGTAGGGTTTCGGTGCCGACGGTCCACTTAAATAGTCGGGCTAGGGCACTACGCGGCCCGCCGGAGCGGTGCCATGTGGCGACGGAGGAGATGAGCTTCGGATTGTCGAATTTTTGAGTGTTTTTCTATGAGACCCCATCGCCAGTCCGACGTGGTGGGCGTGCCCGATCGCGCCTGGACCTCTTCATACCCGCCTCATATTTGGGTGCGAGTGAGCCCGGGCCTTTGAGGCCCGTTTGAGTTGTCAGTTGGATCTTTTTTTTGACGGGTGTCTAACTTGACCATCCACCCGGGCATTTGAGACGGGTTTGGGGTGCCCGGCTGTTGATGCTCTTAGGTCCATGAATCAAATCCACCAATAATCACAGGTAGGGCCAACTTGCTTGACTGGGAATCGTACGTGGAGGATGTCCCGTTCACGTCCAAGTTTTCTCGCTACTACATTGACATGTCCTCCACCAGGCTAGCTAGCAATCTATGGCGCGCGCCACTAGAAAGAAAGAAGCTGGGAAGTGTTCAGAAAAAGAAATGGGCAAAACCTGCTCGCTTTTGAGCCGCCCATCATCTGATGTGATCCGTGTTGAGTTTAATTTGCACGCACTTTGGACGGCGACATACGGCCCAACACCACCTTAAATTAACTGCGATATATTTTGACATGTTAATTCAACGTGAATTGATTTGAATAATGTCTCCATCGTCTTCGTGCGGAGCCTTGACACTTGTCTCTTTCCTTCTCTGCAGGAGCACTAGCGTCTAGCTGGTACCGACAGACAGGTGACGCTTCGAAACTATTCCCTCCGTTTTTAAATATAAGTTTTTTTAACGATTTTAATATGAACTATGTACGAAGTAAAATAAGTGAAGTATTGATTCAACCTGCCATGATTCTGAATCACGCCCTTTCTTTTCTTTGAATGTTTGAATCGGATTTTTAATTCATGAAGGCTCTGTTTGAGCAGCATGCAGCCAGGCAAGTATACTTTACACCCCAATACCACCGAATGTCAACTCCTTTGCTACAGCGGTTGTGCAAACCTGTAGATCGAACATGCCGATCCAAGCCAGTCAGACATAATATTTCTATTCTTCGTCTTCAAATATTACTACTAAAAAAATTTCCCGCAAAAAATGTAGGAGAATATATTCCCTTGCATGCATGTTTATTTCGAGTAGCTGGATAGAGTTAAACCAGGCCGACGATAACGTAAGCTGTTGCCGATAACGATATGACTTAGCAGGAGTAGGTATAAATTGGATCAGATGCCCTGGCAGGTTCGACAACCGTCCTTTCTACTGTCGGCTTAGTCCTCACCTGAAAGAGGTCCCGGCTTCGATCGGATCAGTGAAGATACCTATCGGCCGTGCCGAACTTTTGGCACTGTATGACAATGGGCAAGCTAGTTTATACTGTGTGTGGTAGCTATGAAGGATGTGCTGTTTGCATGGGTTGGTTTTGGCGCATTTCCTTGGAATATATCGAAGATTCAGGAAGAAGAGCCAAGACCGCATGCATGCATGGACTGGTCAACTAACAAAAAAGAGCCCAAAATATGTCTTTCTGCATGGATTAGTCAACTAACAAAAAAGAGCCCAAAATATGTCTTTCTAGAGATTCCAACAAGTGACTGCATACTGCGTAAAATGACTGAATCTACACTCTAAAGACTTATAATGTCGAGTACTCCCTCATTTATTCATTTTTTCTTTGAGTAGGGGTCGATGTTAGCTCTTGCAGATTTCATTCCTTTCATTTCTTGTATTTGTCTTCCACATATCCACATATCCACATAGGTACAATTGCCATGTAAACAGACTTAACTCCTATTATACTTGCCCTAATGGATCTTTTTATGCGATACTGAACTATTCAAGGTTTTAGACAGTTACCTAGATTAGGGGATATGCAATGTATTTGCATGACTGATATGTAATGAATAAATCAGTGAGAGATTATGTTTGTCGTTATTCCCCAAAGGAGAGATCATCTCTATCTTCTACATACACAGCCACACGTCATCAGGGCTCGCCACTGCTTTCTCGTTTCCTCCCCTCGATTTTACTCACATGACTATCTCCAACATTAGTGTACAAATCTTTCTTAGAGAACTCATCCTTTACTCCCAGTAAACACATTAAATGAGAGTTCTTAAATACAACACTGAAGATATGTACTCCCAGTTCCCAAATATAAGCCTTTCTAGAGATTCCATCAAGTAACTACATACGGAGCAAAATGAGTGAATCTACACTCTAAAATATGTCTACATACATTCGTATGTTGTAGTCCATTTGAAATGTCTAAAAAGACTTATATTTAGGAAAGGAGGGAGTATACACACATATTTAATGCAAAGATATATAATGCATAGACAATTCCAACTCATAGATACTGGAGTATCCTAAATTTTATCATATGCATTAAAAAATGTTTAGATATAACTCGTCTAAATGATTTGTATCTTATAATGTTGAGTACTCCCTCCGTTCCGAAATATAAGTCTTTTTATACATTTCAAATGGACTACAACATACAGATGTATGTAGACATATTTTAGAGTATAGATTCACTCATTTTGCTTCATATATAGTCACTTGTTGAAATATCTAAAAGGACATATATTTGATTACGGAGGGAGTATTTAAAAGGTCTCTCATTTAATATAGATTCTTAAATGTATCTTTAAACTAGGACCCTCGTATCTAGGGAATGTTCGTTGGGAGGGGGTGACAATTAAAAACGTTTTATATGGCAATTTACGTCGTGGGAGGAGGGCGGCAATTTCTTTAGAAATACATGGCGACATATGTAAAAGAAAGGATTTGCGCCTAAAAAAAGAGAGGAATTGCCATCTCACGCTAACCTAGAGTTGTCATAGAAAATGTTCGTTGCCATACTAGTTCCAGTGAACATTCACAATCTCTAAAATTAAATGCCGAAGTATCGAAATTTTAGATATAGACTGGCTAGGTTCACACAATTATATCTGCATGCTAGCTCTTGGGTCAAAGTGGTTTTTGGAGTATGCAAGGAATGAATCAATGAAAGGTTTATTACTCAGTTGCCACTCCCCAAAGAGTCGCCTCTGTTTTCTTCCCTCCCGGCCAGGCCACTGCTCCACCCAACCACCTATATATACCCACGACGGCCACGTCTCTCCCAAACAAGCCTCTGCTCCTCCTCTTCCACCAAAGTCCCACTGCACGCCGGGAGGGACGCCGGAGATGCTGCTGCACAGGCACAAGTTCCCGCTCCTCTGCTGCGCCTGCGGGACCGGCGTCGTCGCCACCCGAGGCGCCGCCGTCGATGACCAGCAGCAGCAGCCCGGCGGCAAGGTCGGCGCCAGGCAGCTGTCGTGGGCGCAGGTGGAGGCCATGACGGCGGGCTTCACGTCGGCCGTCGTCGGCGAGGGCGGCTTCAGCACTGTCTACCTCGCGCGCCTCGCCGGCTCCGGCTCCTCCCAGCTCGCCGCCGTCAAGGTGCACCGCAGCAGCGAGCGCCTCCGCCGTGCCTTCCGGCAGGAGCTGGACGCGCTGCTCCGCGTCCGCCACCCGCACATCGTCCGCCTCCTCGCCTTCTGCGACCAGCGCGACGAGGGCGTGCTCGTCCTCGAGTTCGCGCCCAACGGCAGCCTGCACGACCACCTCCACGGCCTCGACGGCGATGGAAACCAGGCCGCTCCCGCACCAACGATGCCGTGGGCGCGGCGCGCGGCCGTGGCGCTGCAGGTGGCCCGCGCGCTCGAATACCTCCACGACCGGTGCGAGCCGCAGGTGGTGCACGGCGACGTCAAGGCCTCCAACGTGCTGCTGGACGCGGCCATGGGCGCCCGCCTCTGCGACTTCGGCTCCGCGCGCGCCGGGTTCTCGGCCTCCGCGGCCGTCCGGACGCCGCGCGCCGTGCAGGGCTCGCCCGGCTACGTGGACCCGCACTACCTCCGCTCCGGCGTGCTCACCAAGAAGAGCGACGTGTACAGCCTCGGCGTGCTGCTGCTCGAGCTGCTCACCGGCACGCAGCCCTTCAGCGACGGCCGTCTCCTTACGTCCACCGTGGCGCCCATGATCAAAGCCGGCTCGTGCTCGTGCGACCAAGTGCATAAGCTCGTCGACCAGAGGCTTGGGTGCCGGTACGACGCGGCCGAGGCGGCGACCGTGGCGACGCTGGCGGCGGCGTGCGTCGGGGACAACCCGGCACTCCGGCCGTCCATGGCCGAGGTGGTCCGGACCCTGGAGCAGATCTCAGCCGCCGGGAGAAGATCGGACGGCATAACCAAGCCGTGAGTCGCGCCTCCGGGGCAGTGATCCGACGTGGCGAGCATCGTGAGCGTAGGATGGCATAGATGCTGTGTCGTGGATCGAATCCTCCCACCCGCAAAGCGAAGCAATTGGGTTTGGTGAGGACAAGAAATCAAATAAGAATGGTTGGTTTGGACAGAGACTTGCCTTGACCAAAATTATTAGGCTCTCATATAGGATTATAAATTTCTGTGCAGCTCGCTTTCTTTCTGTTTTTTTAATTAATCTCTGAGGTGATGATGAGAGATCTCGTAGTACCTTTTAGTCGAAACAATGAGATCTTGTACCTATATAATGTAGCCAGCGTAGTGGTCAGTGGGATCGTTTTTAATAAAACATCTTGTCTCCGCATGTTTTTCCTAGAGGAAGCGCCGGTTGGACTCAAGGTACGCTTCATACTGGATGGACTCCGGAATGGCCGTCTGCTCCGACATCTCTGCCGCTTGTGCGAGAGCGAACTCTGCCATGGCTCCCTCCATGGTGAACCCCGCAACCGGTGTCTGGGTTTGTTTTTTCTAACCGAGCTGTCCTGTGAGCATTTAAGACTGGTTTGAGGTGGCTAGCTGTAGATGCTCTTGCGTCTCTACATTCACATGTACTCCAGTACGTACGTACATACTAGCAGAATACGTGCATATATACGTGTGCGGCTGGAGATTCATGCATGTGGGCAGAGGCCACCAATATATGTATATACGTAGCTCTCGGCGCCGGTACGGGCTGCACGGGCACCGGTGGGGCGTCCCGGTCGTGATGGCACCGCCAAACAACCACCCCATACACACGGACATACCCTGCCACTGCATGCATGCATGCGTAGCATATATAGGAGCAGATAGCACCGTTTTGTTGGTACGCACCGCCGGCGCGAGACCGTGGTGGCCGAGCTAGCCATGGATCGCTGTCCACCCAATCCAATGGTGAGTTTTGTCCGCGCACGAGCTGTATCCCGGCCCCGTCGCGACGCGCGTACGTCGGGAGGGATACATTGATGATGTCTCCGACCTACCTACCTACATGTATCCCGGTGCCCGGTGCCCGTTGCGTCCTGAATCATGTATTGTACGTACGTTTTTTTTAAAGGATGTATTGTACGTACGTTTGTGTCATACTTTGCGCAGAGGGTGCGGGTGTATACGAGGACCGCATTAGTCGTGGCGATTATGAGAAAAAAAGAAAGAAAGAAAGAAAGAAAGAAAGAAAGGAGAAAGCTCGGGATGGCTGCTGCTAGAATCTAGATACGCACGCCTCAACCACCGCCCTGTGGCGGCGGCTGCTGCTGCTGCTAGAAAGAACGAAAGAAGGAACGAGACGATCCAATAATATACTGACTTATATCTACTCCCTTCGTTTTTAAAAGAGTCAATTACACTGATGGTGTTTATACTTGGCACAAACGGTCATTTTGGCGTTAGAACTTGCGGCATACATTAAACTGGTGCAAAAACTTTACTCGGACGTGCAAATACAATACTAATCGCATTTGAATACGAAATTGACGCTGACTTGGCACGCCAGCGTGACATGGGGCCTTTTTGTTTGCAAAAACCCCTCAACTTTTTTTATTTCTCACAAAAAAACCCTTATTAACACGCAGCAGATGCTATTTCATTTTGACTCTATGACACATGAGGCCCACCTGTCAGTACGTGAAAATAAAAATGAAACAAACGTCCACTGGGCTTGAACCCAAGACCAACTGCTGGATAGCTAACCATCCTAGCCAGTCCAACACTCACATTGTAATGCCAAATTCAGATAATAGTAGTTTTTAATGTAAGGAGGACGCATATATTTTTTAGCAACCATCAGGAGAACGCATGTGGGACTTATATGAGCCGCAAATAGCGCGGCCCATTTTGCACGCACTAGTTTTAATACATATGTAAAACGTAAGTAATGAAAACAATGTTCAAATATTCGTGTGTTATAAATATTATATACAAACAATGATTAGTAAATAAAATTATTTGAATATACACCCATGTACTCCTTTCGTAAAGAAATATCCAAACGCTCTTATATTTCTTTACAGAGTGGGTATTATATAAAAATGTTTGGTAAATACGGAGATTTAAATGTTTATTAAATGGATACAAACAATTTATACACTTGTAGCTTATATTTAAATCATACAAAATGATGAACAAACATTTGTGCGATATAATTTTCACTCCAGATTTATATTCAGAAAAATATGATTGAAATATTGGCCACTAATGAATATTCATATGAATTTTTAAATTTTAAATTATGAACATTTATTTATACAAACATTGAAATATAAACATGTGTGTGTAATTACAGAATTGTTTGTAATTAAAATAATATTTCGGAATTGTAACTTTAAGAATATTTGTATTGTTATTAATTAGACAAACATTTTTTTAATTCATAAATCTTATTTTAAAATAACATGTGAACAATTATGAAAGGTAAGTTATTAAGTTTGTATGTATAAGATTTATACCATGCAAATAATTAAATGTTATTTTCATTACTGAGATTAGAAGTTACATACCTTTAACAAATTTCTAGAAAAGAACAGGTGCAAATGGGCGGCATTGATCACAGTCCATTTCAGCTCCACGAGCATCTTTGTTCTGCTACACTAATTATCCATTTTGTGACGTGAATACTAGAAGGTGTAGTGCCTACATCCTTCTGTGTGCAAGGCAGGGTCAAGGGTTCGAGACACGTGAGCTTTATTTATCGTTAATTTTCACAGTGCACTAACATATGGGACCCATCTCTCATAGAGGTGAAAAAAATTGCCAATTCAAGTTGTGTTTAGCCAAAAAAAAAAAAAACACAGGCCACACGCCCTCCTCTCAGCCTTCCAATCACCGACAGTGAAGCCCCATGCCAAGTCAGTATCGTTTCGTATCCAAACGTGATTTGCACTGTACTTGCATGTCTGAGACAAGTTTTTGCACCAGTTCAATGTATGCCACAAGTTCTAGTACCAAAATGACCGTTTGTGCCAAGTTTAAGCACCACCGTTGTAATTGACTCTTTTTAAAATAGATGACTCAACTTTGTATTAATTTTAATACAAAGTTAATATAAAATTGAGTCATCTATTTTGGAACGGAGGGAGGGAGTAGGTCTGATTGAGGAAATAAGATGGAGCGGTCGTAATGGTCATACCAAGTTATATCTAGGACTCATTGAGGGCCGCTTGCTTGATATTGTTCACAACAGAACCAACAGCAGATCCACCCCGAACACCAGAATTGATTGTTTGCACCAGGGATCCTGCCAACTATTTACACTGGGGATCGGTTTGCATTTCCATGGGGGATGATTCCGCTGCTTCAGCTAGCGTAACTGCCTTATTGCACACCTCCCTATCATCAAGTCTCTAAGACGTTTTATATTTGTTTACAAAGCGACTAGTATATTTATTTGTTTCTTGTGTCAGGCAAGTTCAGCCCCCTCTTTTTCTACTATAAGAAATAAGGGAATGTGATTATTTTGTTTTTAATTAGTACTTGCTGGTTTGAGATTTGGCTCATGATTATTTCCAAAACCAGCCATGCTGATCTTAACCGTCACTCTAGTAACTCTAGAGCTTTTCTATCTTGGACTATTGCAAAATGGTTTCGAATGACGTGGGCGGCTATGGAGGGTTATATAATCATATAGAAATTTGATAGAGTTAGAGCATCTTCAGCTGGGCGTCTCAAACCATCTCTCATACGTCCACGTCCCGGTCAGTGATGAGTCAGGAGAGAGAAGGAAACCCATGACCCAATCGGTCGCCTCATATCATCCCTGTATATCCGCGTTGTCTGCGAACCCTCACATCCATCTGAAATATAGGGAGGATATGAAGGCTCGTGGATGCGCCCGGTCAGTCCGCTAAGTAGGACACTGCCCCACCCCAGACCACATTTTCTCTTTCTTTATTCATTTTTTCTTTTTTCTTTCTTCATCTCCATCAATCACATGCAAGTGACCGGACATATGAGGAAGAAAATGAGGAGTGTGGCTGCGCGAACGGACACACAGGGTCATTGACCGGGCGCCTCAAATCATCTCTCATACGTCCCGGTGAGTGACCAGACAGGAGAGAGAAGGAAACACACGACCCAACCGGACCCCTCATATCATCCCTATATGTCTGCACTGTCCGCGAACCCTCACATCCATCTGAAAGATAGGGAGGATATGAGGGCTCGTGGACGCGTCCGGATGCGCCCGGTCAATCCGCTACGTAGGACACGGCCCCACCCGGACCACATTTTCTTTTTTTATTCATTCTTTTCTTTTTCTCTCTTCATCTTCACAAATCACATGCAAGTGACCGGACATATAAATGAGGAAGAAAATAAGGAGTGTGGTTACACGAATAGGGGCTCAAAACGGACACACCCGGTCACTAACCGAGTGCGTCCTTGGGCGTTTAAGTGGTCATATTTGCTATGACCGGCTGTAGATGCTCTTAAAATATTAATGTGTTGGAGAAGAGAGAAAATAAATAAATTCTGAAACTCTCATAGAAGACCTTAAGATGAACACATCACTTGATACAAGCGCAAAGAGTTCACATCCAACCTCTACAAAACTAGCACCCACACAACTCAAAATAACAATTATTTACAAAAAGACTAGATAGGTGACATACAGGTAGCCTAAGGCCGAGGGGGAATGATTTGTAGACTACGCCGACATTTGTAATGGGTAAAAAAAAATCCATGAACGTCCGGTCCGTATACTATACCGACATTTGTACTGGGTGAAAACATTCTTCACTGTCCTCTCCATATACTATACCGACATTCTTCACTGTCCCCTTGTTTCTCTGTTCCGGGCACCATGTTCACGCCTGTTTGCGTTCGTGTCATGTGTTGTACCATTCACTGTACTTCTTCTATTTCTTCTATCAACGAAATGATACGCAAGCTTTTGTGTATTCACGAAAAAAAAACATTCGTACCGGGTAGGTAAAATCATCACTGACCATCCACTCTGTATGCAAACATATCCCATAACTAAGTCCCTATGGTCCGACCGCTAATGGGCAGATCAATTGCGTACACCGGTAGATAACTCACGTCGGAGAGCAAGATTTCCTTTTGTCAAACACAGTATCGTTTCTAGATAGCTAAAGCAACCAAAGAAAAAACCTCCTCACACAACCAGGATGATAGATGTAAGCTCTCTATCAATGTCGCATAGCCAAAGACAACCACACACGATGAAACTGGCTAGGGAGTAAGAAGTGTTGTTTTTTTTTACTGATGACGAGACAATGAAATACCTTTTTTTTTCAATACAATTTTGCATGTTCTTCATAGCCACTCATCCAAATAGCGTCAAATCTGTATCCACCCTCAAGCATTGCCAATATTTTTGGTCATTGATTGGACAATATTACAAATAGGTTCAAAGCGCTAATAAGGGTGAGAGCGTATACTGGGAGACTTGCCTTGAGCAAAATTATTAGGCCTTCCTTTTTATGCTTCTTTTAATTAATCTCTGAGGTGATGATGAGATCTTGTACCTTTTAATCCAAATGATGAGATCTTGTACCTAATGTAGCCAGCGTAGTGGTCAGTGGGATCATTTTTAATAAAAGATTGGGTCCATGCAAAGTAAAATACACATGCTACACATAAACTTTTTTTTCTTGAATCATACAGTTAAACTTCTTATACAAAACCTAACCGAAAATGGTTGGACGCTGGCGGTTTCTTTGATGAAAAATGACAGAAAGCTCGTTGTTTTTAATGACGAAAATCAGTGGCAGGAAGCTTAATTTGCTGTGACGGACATGCCGTGATATCGGCCACTTGTGCGCAGACACACAACAAGAACAAAAGAGGAAAAACTCCATCATGCACATCGCTAGCTCTTACGTCCCTACATCCACATGTGGTAGGTACATACTAGCACAATACTTGAATACATACGTGTGCAGCTGGCGGTTCACGTACATCGGTACATGTCGCCTCCGACGGCGACGGTACGGCGGCCGGGGTTGCACGGGCGCCGGTGGGGCGTCCCGATCGTGATGGCACACCCAAACAACCACCGCGAATCTCCGGCCTCCCGTCTTCACCATCCACCGGCGAGGCGGCGACCCCCCATACCCTGCCCCTGCATGCGTAGCATAGCATAGCACCCTTTTGTTCCTACGCACCGCGCGAGACCGTCGTCGCTATCCATTGGTTTGTCCCCGCACGCGCCGTATCCGGCCCCGTCGCGACGCGCGTCGATGATGCCTCCCTCCCATCTACCTACCTGTATTCCGGTTGCCGGTGCATCTGATCAGCAGAGGGTGTGGGTGCCGCCGGCGAGGACCGCATTAGTCGTGCCGAATATATATAGAGAAAAAGAAGGAAGCTAGGCGGTGCCGGCTATAGATACGCCTCAACCACCGCCCTCCCTGTGGCTGTGGGTGTGGGGAGGAAGGAGACGATCCAATAAACCGGCTTATATATCTAGCTCTCGTGGAAGGAATAAGATGGACCGGTTGTAATGCTCAGGAGCACGCCACTTTGTGTTTGTGCATGTATCCTACTTCCGGATCCTTCAACTATTTGCAGTGGGGATCGGTTTGCTTTGTCTTTCATTAGGCTTTTCTTTCTTAGGGATGATTCGGTTGCTTTAGTTAGTGCATTTGTCCTAGCGCACAATACTGATTTTATTCATTTCTTCGGTGGAGCCAAGTACCAGTTTTTATTTTAAACAAGGCAAAATATTTGTTATTTTCATTGATTGAGAAAAGGAGTTTGTAAGGCACACATCGCCACAGCAGCATATAGAGCTAATGAATTACTCTCGCGGCATTACATTAGTCAAGTGCTTGGCACCCGCAAAAAACCAAAGTGACGCTTTCTCCTTTATAGTGCGAACTACCACCGACACTTGCGCTTCTTTATTTCTAAAGAGACATGTGTTTCTTTCTTTCCAAAAAAACTCACATCTAACAAGATGGATCAGGGAAGAGAGGGCCTTCTTTTGCTGCGCATGACTAGTGACTCTTTCCCCCCAAGCCTTGACCATGTGGAAGGTATACCAAGGTGCCACGTCGTCATGAAAATCCTCCTTCCAAACTCGAGTTGTGAACCGACACTCGAGGTGATCACAATTGTAACCTTAGTAGCTGCCGCAAAGAGGTCACGGTCCTCAATGTTGCATGGTGTCCCCATGCCGCACTATGCTCTCGGAGGATCACCCCATTCAAGGGATAACCATCTTAATTGTAGCACAGTAGCGAACTTCCTGAGGTTAAATATTCCCGGACCTCCAAAATCTTTGGGCTTGCAAACTTTTTCCCAATTGATTTTCCACTTGGCACCGTTCACCTTGTTCAAACCATCCAAAAGATAGGCATGCCTCAGGCAATCAATCTTCTTAAGCACCTCGACTGGGAGGTCAAGCGGTGTAAGATGATAGATGGCCACCGCCGTGAGCACCACCTTGACAAGGTTACGACAAGCAATAGCAACATGCCTCCTTGTCCAAGGTACATGCTTTTCGATAGCTTTATCTTCTAAATGTTGCAAGAAAACCCTCCTTTATCTTCTAAATGCCCTCACACCAGATAGGCACAACAAGACATTACAACATATCTGAATAACATTGACACCTCATCACACACCGGCCTTCTTGATAGCGAATGCAAATAAAAATTTAGCTCAAAGATAATTCTAGAGGAATGTGTTGTAAATAACACTAAACTGTCATTTCTGAACACCCGGCCTTCAGAATATCAGTTAATACATTGGTATAAAATTCCCACTCTAGATTTATATCACCAAGAAGCTAAAGTATAAATTAGAGAACAAAGGTTCTAAAGCAAAAATGCCAGCATCTGGGAACATGAAAGCTAATAGCAGAAGTGACTAACAAGTTGTGCATGTCTTAGATAGATTAGCATTTATATTTTGTGACTAAATTAATGTACAATGTGTCCACTTCTCCACAGCAAGTGATGGCAGCTGCTACCATGCAGGTGCAGATCTACGCCGCCGTTGTGGAAGGCACTAACGAAAAGAAAGAAAAGAGGAGGAAGCTGGACTTACCTCTGTTCGACATACAATGAATCAAGTACATAAGTCTTATGGATGAATGTTGAAGACTCACGATACAACCCTAATAATAGTCACAAAGCTCACTTCGCTATCTCGAGGGGCCTGTGCCCCCCCTCCCCCCCCCCCCCCCTTGGACAAAACTACGAAGAAATTTTTTTAGGGGAGGACTTAGATGAGAATGTTCTTAGCATAGCACCATTATCTTCCTACGCACCTCGCAAGACCGTTGAGGCCCAGCTAGCTATCCAATGGTTTGTCGGCGCAGAGCCGTATCCGGCCTCATTGTGACGCCCGTCGGGATACATTTATTATGTCTCCAAGCTACCTACCTATATCCCGGTGGGGGACCCTCGCCCTCGTGGGCGACCAGGGGGAAACCCTAGCCACTGCCCGTACTCTCTCGCATGTTCATCACCCTCGCCGCCGCCAGCAGTGTCGCCTGGCGAAGCCTGGCCGACAGGGGCAGCGGCGGGGCTCCCTTCCCCTTCGCGCGAATAGGCTGGCGAAGGACGGCCGTTCGAGAGGAGGCACCGAACTAGCGCGGGGTGCGGCGACGCTGCATATGGATCCTGGCCGCGGCGTGTGCATCACATTGGCTGCTGGGGTTCGTGCTCGCGGCGTGGTGCGGCCGCTGCGAGAGAGGCTGGATCTGGTGGTCGTGTGTGTCGTCGGGTTCGGCTCAGATCCTTCTGGATCCGGCGCCCGGACGCCGTCGGCCAGCGCAGGATGGTGGTTTTCGTCGCTGGCCAGGTCGGATCTTCATTGATCCGGTGCCTGGATGGATCTACGCTGGAGGCTCATCTTGATCTGGGTGGGTTCACTAGTAGAAAAAGGGTCAAACGTGAAGCACATTAGTGCCGGTTTGAATTAGAGCCGGCACTAATGTGTACATTAGTGCCGGTTCATGGCGGCGATCAATAGTACCGGTTTGTGGCGAACCTTTAGTACCGGTTCATGCCACGAACCGGTACTAAAGAGGCTGTGTCAGCCTGCGGTCAGGCTATGGCCCCACCATCACCATTTAGTGCTGGTTGGTACCACGAACCGGTACTAATGAGGTTATGGCAAGCTGTTTTTAGTCCCACCTCGCCAAGAGAGAGGCAGTATGAGCGGTTTATAAGCCGTGAGTGCACAGGCAATGACGAATAGTTGCAATGCTCATCTACATGTTGATTAGCTTCAAGCCTTGCGGAATAGCATAGATTGCACTGAGCTATGTGCAGTGGCTTAGTACAATCTATACTATTCCGAATGGCTTGAAGCAAATTAACCAGCATTGCACCTCTTTTTTATTTTTAATAACTTATTTAAACTCCGAGCTTCTTTTGTGTTCAGTATGCAGCATTTAAAGCGACGTCATCAATTTCCAACATGTTCTGACATCATTTGTTGTTTTTCGGTCATTTACCTAATTGTTTAGAGAGCTAAATGACCGTGAAATTGAAAATCACTACAAAATGAATCCTGAAAATGTTGAAACTTGGCATGGTATCATCATATCACCCGCATAGCATGCGCGAAAGAGTAGAGAGGGTCACGGCAAAAACTGGACGCACTTCGTGTACAAACTGGACAAACTCTTTCCGAGTATCAGGGTTTCGGAGTCCGGAGTGGGTACTAATGTGCATCCCACCAATCAGGAAGAATCACACGGATCGTGTGTTTCTTTCTAGCTCTTGCGAGTCGTTGAATCAAGGGTGTGTTTCTTCCTAGCTCATGTGAGTCGTTGGATCGAAACTACCACAATCACTTTGTGAGCCAGACGACCCTATATATAGCCCACCTCTCGCCTTCCCTGCATAAGTCTTTTAGTTCATCGACTACATACATCTACCAGTTCATCGACTGCATACATCTACCAGTTCATGGACTGAATACAAATCATTCGGATTCGCCATCATACGTCCAACCGTGCATTTGATATGCATATATATATGCATCACGAGCCACGGTTGGGCTGTATGATGGCGATACCGATTGGTTTATTCTAGATCCGACATAAAAGGTTTGATACAACTTCTTTTTTGTGACATAAGAGCGATCTCTCCTCCTACCTATTTTAGTTACACAACTACCTATTTGTGCCAAATTTTCACTTTTGCTGTTGCTCTTGCATCATAAGCATCCATGTTAACTGGACTTACAAGTAATGCAATTTAACCAAACTATCTTGTGATCTTTGCCAAAAGAGAGGCAATATGAGCGGTTTATAAGCCGTGAGTGCACAGACAATGACGAAGAGTTGCAATGCTCATCTACATGCTGATTAGCTTCAAGCCTTGCGGAATAGCATAGATTGCACTGAGCTATGTGCAGTGCAGTCTACACTATTCCGAAAGGCTTGAAGCAAATTAACCAGCATTGCACCTCTTTTTTATTTTTAATAACTTATTTAAACTCCGGACTTCTTTTGTGTTCAGTATGCAACATTTAAAGCGACGTCATCAATTTCCAACATGTTCTGACATCATTTGTTGTTTTTTGGTCATTTACCTAATTGTTTAGAGAGCTAAATGACCGTGAAATTGAAAATCACTACAAAATGAATCTTGAAAATGTTGAAACTTGGCATGGTATCATCATATCACCCGCATAGCATGCGCGAAAGAGTAGAGAGGGTCACGGCAAAAACTGGACGCACTTCGTGTACAAACTGGACATACTCTTTCCGAGTATCAGGGTTTCGGACGAGTACTCATCTGTTACATGGCCACTTCAATGTTTTTTAAACTTATTTGAACTCCGGACTTCTTTTGTGTTTAGTATGCAGCATTTAAAGCGACGTTATCGATTTCCAACATGTTCTGACATCATTTGTTGTTTTTCGGTCATTTACCTAATTGTTTAGAGAGCTAAATGACCGTGAAATTGAAAATCACTACAAAATGAATCCTGAAAATGTTGAAACTTGGCATGGTATCATCATATCACCCACATAGCATGCGCGAAAGAGTAGAGAGGGTCGCGGCAAAAACTAGACGCACTTCGTGTACAAACTGGACAAACTCTTTCCAAGTATCAGGGTTTCGGAGTCCGGAGTGGGTACTAATGTGCATCCCACCAATCAGAAAGAATCACACGGATCGTGTGTTTCTTTCTAGCTCTTACGAGTCGTTGGATCAAGGGTGTGTTTCTTCCTAGCTCATGTGAGTCGTTGGATCGAAACTACCACAGTCACTTTGTGAGCCAGACGACCCTATATATAGCCCACCTCTCGCCTTCCCTGCATAAGTCTTTCAGTTCATCGACTACATACAGCTACCAGTTCATCGACTGCATACATAGAAGAAAATAAATAATGCAGAAAATAAAAAACTATACAAAAAAATTACTCAAAAATAAATAGAAGAAAATAAATAATGCAGAAAAGAAAAAACTATATAAAAAACTACTCAAAAATAAATAGAAGAAAATAAGTAATGCAGAAAAGAAAAAACTATATAAAAAAATTTGGCACGCTGCCCAGTGGGCCTGCCAGACCTAGGGTGTGCAAATGCATGCCCAGAAGGGCCAGCAGGCTCACAGGGCAGCGTGCCCTAATTAATTGGGCCGAGAAGCCTGCTATATAGAGGAGTTCGAAGAGGTAGCCGCGGCTGGGTTTATAAACCAGTGCGGCTGCCCTTCGCCCGGCGAGGTGGGACTAAACTTTGGGGTGGCAGCGCAAGGCCTTTAGTACCGGTTGGTGGCTCCAACCGGTACTAAAGGCCTTCGTTTCCCGCCGCTTGGGGCCTTTAGTACCGGTTGGAGTCACGAACCGGTACTAAAGGCCCATCCTATATATATAGCACTTACGAAAATTTCAGTTTCATCTCCCCACTTCGTCTCCAACCTCCGCCGCGCGCGCCGCTCGATCCCGTCGTCGCCGCCCGTCGCCCGTACCGTCGTCCGTCGTCATCGTCGCTGTCCCCGCCGCCGCCCGTCGTCGTCGTCGTCTTGCGCTGCCGCCCCGAACGCCGCCGCCGTCCGTCGTCATCGCCACGGCCGTACGTACGTCTCTCTCTCGCTCCCGCACACGTGCACACATACACACACACATACATACACACACATACACACACACCGGCGCCCCCGCCCCGTACGCCGGCGCCCCCGCTCGTACGTACGGGGCGGCGGCGTACGGGGCCGCACACACACGTACACATGCATATATATACCACACACACACGCATACACACACACATACACACATACGTACGTACACACATATACGTATATATACACACACATGCATACACACACACATACACACACACACATTTTTTTTTACTTATTTTCTGTTTTTTAGAAAAGTTAATTAGATGATCGAATGTTAGATATTAATGTCGAATGTTAGATGAATTAGCTAGCTAGATAGAAAAATTGTCGAACTAGAGATTAGAACTAGTTGAATAATTAATATAACTAGTTTATTTTTAGTAACAAAATTTAGGTATATGAGATTAGAACTAGTTGAATAATTAATATAACTAGTTTATTTTTAGTAAGAAAATTTAGGTATATGAGATTAGAAATAGTTGAATAATTAATATAACTAGTTTATTTTTAGTAAGAACATTTAGGTATATGAGATTTGATGATCTAATTAAAATATTATTTGTTAATGAGTTTTTCTGTTTATTTAATTTTTTATATATTTTGAGTTTATATAAATGTTAGATTAATGTCGAATGTTAGATGAATTAGATAGAAAAGTTAAATATATAGTAATGTCAATTGAATATATAGTTAGATATATTAATGTCAAATGTTAGATGAATATATATTTGGCTAGATATAGGTGTTTAATGTTTCACCTATATGAACATAGGAAATGTCATCTGACGACGAAAAAGATTTTATTATGTGCGAATACTGTGAAGACCAGCGCGGCCTGTGCGACCAAAATTTCCTTGTTGATGGTAGGCGCTTCAGCATCAAGCTGGATGAGACATTCGAAGTTGATACAGTAAGTCACTTTGTCAATTATTATTTGAATGCAAAACTTATGCTTCATTTGCTTCAACTTATAATTTTAAATTTTCACTATTCTACTAGCGCATCCCCTGCCATGAAAGAATTTTTGTCTTGGATAAGATAGGTTTTAGTGCTATAGATGATATGGAGGTAAAGAGAGTTTACTTGAAGACGGAGCATGGGTATACTTTCAACGTCAAATTATATAATGGAGACACATACACCCATTTTGAATGCAAAACTTGGCAAGCACTATGCAAGGCTTATGCATTTGAGCCTGATATGGTTATCACCTTTGATATTCGTCCGGAAGATGATATTGAAGGTAATATAGACATCTGGGTCGATCTGCAAACGCCTCCAGTTCTACCATTTGGTGAGTTTTTCTCAACCATGCATGCATATGTTTATGTCTTTCATACAGTTTATTCAAAAATAGTTGACAACTAATTTGTATTGTCAGCTTATTTCGGTTCAAGCAAACATGTCCGGCGCTTGGTAGACAGGACCTACTACTGCCCCGGGGCTCAACTAAACTGCGAGGAGATAAGTCATTATGTTTCATGGCTTGAGGATCTTAATACTGTCAAGACAAATTTTTTCCTAAACTTAGAAATGTTAGTATTCAAAATGTGCGACCAATGGTGATCGTATTGAACTACGGTCACATCTATAATCAAAAAATGGTAAGATTTTAAATATTTGTCCTTAATTAGTGCATCTTTTGCATACATTATTTTTGAAGCTAAACTTTCATTGCTTAGTATATTAATTACTATACGATGTTGTTCAACAGGGACTTCCGATGACAGTTGTGCCTCAGTGGATCGAGACAAAAGGTCGCAGGTCAATGGTTAGCTTACGACCAAGATTTCCTACATTGCACATGAGTGCATTCAGGATTTCTGAAAGCGAAGAATGCTTAATAGTGAAAGATTGGAGCAAAATTGTTAACGATCGCAGAGAAATACTAGGGGGCAGTAAGGAGAAGCGCAACCCAAGATTAGGAGACAGATTCATCTGCATGCTCCAGTATGATGAATCAGGAGAGCTATACATGTTCTATGCTATTCTACCTGAGAGGGAGCAGTAGGATCAGTAGCTACTACTTCATGCTCTTAATTAGTACTTGTCTCATGGATCCGTGTCCTGAACTTCGATGTTGGTGATGATTATGTTGAACTTGATGATATCTTTGCTTCTGTTACAAAGTGAATGTTTCCTCTTTAAGCTAGCCAACGTTGATGATGATTACATAGCTAGCGGTAATGACTATGATGATTAAATAGTGGTAATTAGACGACTACGATGATTTTTAGCTAGCTAGAGTTTATTTATTTATTAATATGCGATGATGATGATGATGATGATGACGACTACAACTCATTATAACATAAAACAATCCTAAATTAAATTGATAACACAAATTTAATTGAAAAATACAAAATAAAACAAAACCCACAACCATTTAGTACCGGTTGGTGTTACCAACTGGTACTAAAGGGCTCCCGGCCCCCGGAGCTGGCTTGTGCCATGTGGTACCCCTTTAGCACCGGTTCATGATGAACCGGTACTAAAGGGGGGGGGCTTTAGTGCCGAAACTTTAGTGCCGGTTCCTGAATCGGCACTAAAGGGCCTTACGAACCGGTGCTATTGCCCGGTTCTGCACTAGTGGTTGAGCCCTATGGTGCTTTCCTCTTTGGAGGTTTCGTGTCTTGGCTTGCTACCAGATCCAGAGCAGGTAGAGATTGGTGGTACAGGATGAGGACCGGGGGAAACTTTGGTTAGCTAGCTCGGCCCGGCATTGACGACCGCTTCAACGTCATTATCCTTCTTGAAGGTGAAGCCGAGGTCCCTCATTTTCACCTCCGACCTCCTCCCGGACGAAAGTCCAAAATCCGTCTTGGATTGGACGGCGACGGCGCCCTGCGCGTCGTACCCTCCATGTAGGCGCCGTCTTGGGAGGCTTGGGTGTTCAAGGGAGAGTTGTTGTGGGTGAAGGGCTCCGCGTGTCAGCTCCAGCAGCGGCAATGGTTTGGAGGTTAGCAGGAGGAGCGGCGTTCTAACCGCGTCAGATGCTCTTGTAAAAGATGTCAAGTCATGACTGGCTGACAGGTGCTATGCTGTGTCATGCCTGGTCGGCAGGTGCTACTCACGACAAATCTTCCAGAGTCTCCGTGTCGGGATGGACGACTGCAGGGCGATGGAGTCGTTGGGCGCCGTGGTGGCCTCGACGGATGGCCGGACTGGCATGGATTGTGCGGGTCTCCCTCCTGAACATAGGACAGCGGTTCGAGGATGATGGCGGCTTCTAAAACGTGTGCATGTGTTGTACGCTTTAGGTCTGCTGCACCGGTTGTTTGCTGCGATACGTTATATGAATGGATCGGCGACGACATCGGCTATAGATATGGCGAGTGAGAGCACTCCATAATCAGGTTCGTAGGTGTGAGTGGTGGTCTCGGGGGGCTTGATGTATATTCTTATCAGATCCTCGTGAAATAATTAATAAAGATGGTTACATACATCGATTGATGCAGAGGCCGGGGTTTAACCTCCCTTTAGAAAATAACCTGTATCCCGGTGCCCGGCGCATCCTGAATCATTTTACTGCACGTACGTTGAATCATTTACTGTACATATGTTGGTGTCAAATGAGCAGGGGGTGCACGTGGGTGGCGACTAGAAAGAAAGAAGAAAACTCCGTGGCGCTGGCCCCTGCTAGATACGCACGCCTCAACCACCGCCTTCTGGGGAGGAAAGAGGCGATCGAAGAGTATATACAGCCGCCGCGTGCAAATCCGGCATCTCAAAGACATTGGCCGATCACGTCGTAAATTTTTCTTTTCACATCTTTATTCCTCATAAGTATCCAACGTAAGATTAACTGCAAGTGATCAAACAACGCACAACGAAATCAGCATCAAACAGACAGACAAATGAACATAAACAAACTATACAGCATCCAAAAGATCATCGGAATTCATCGCCGGACAAGTTCTTAACTTCAACAACTAAAAACGATAAAAACATAGGAGGAGCATCTTCACCACTTTCTCGCCGGGCCTTTCCCCTTCGAGTCGCCGGCATAGCTGCACATGTCTGCGGCTGGTGGAGGATTTTGGTCATCGTAGGAGGAGGTGAAGCTGCGGTTGTCGCGGTCACCGTTGTCGGAGTCGGAGCCGCAGAGGAGGATTGACCACTTCATACGGCGGACGGCCCTGTCATGCTGCCGCTTTAACTTCGCGAGCCAAGACGCCTCCGCCGCTTTCTCCTTCGCCTCGTGCTCGGACTACTCTATGGCAAGCCGAAGCACCTTCGCATTCTTCCGCCGTAGACGGGATCTTTGAGGTGATGATGCGATCTTGTATACATTTTTAATAGGAAAAAGAGAACTTGTACCTAATGTAGAGCTAACGTAGTGGCCAGTAGGATCATTTTTAATAAAACATTCGGTCCATGCAAACTAAAATACACATACACATAAACTTTTTTTAAATCATACACTAGTTAAACTCAGGCGGTTTGTTTGATGTAAATTGACAAGAAAGCTCGTCGTTTTTAATGACTAAAATCAATGGCAGGGAGCTTAATTTGCTCTGACGAACATGCCGTGATCTCCCCACGCTAGCTCTGCCGTCCCTACATCCACATGCATGTAGTACGTACATACTGGCATAATACGTGCATAAATACGTGTGCGGTGACGGTTCACGTACCTTTGTGCGAGACATGTGAGCACATTGGAGGTGTCGGAGTGTTGGATGGACTCTCCTCCGGGTTTGCTGGTAACCAGCCTCATGGCTGATAGTGCTGGCGCCTTATCGTTTGAATAAAGCTCTTCATTACCCTGCAAAAAAAAAATGTCGCCTCCGACAACGACGGCATACGTAGCTCTCGGCGCCGGTACGGGGCCGGGTTGCAATGCACGGGCGCCGGTGGGGCGTCCTGGTCGTGATGGCACGGCCAAACAACCGCCGCGCACGAATCCCCGTACGTCTCCATCCACCGGCGAGGCGAGGTGAGGCGGCGACCCCATCCCCTGCCGCTGCATGCGTAGCACCGTTTTGTTCGTACGCGCCGAGCCGGCGATCGCTATCCATCCATTGCCATTGGTTTGTCCGTCCGTGCACGCCCCGTCGTGAAGCCCGTCGGGATACATACATATCTGATGTCTCCCAGCTACCTACCTGCAGACTGTATCCCGGTTGCCGGTGCATCCTGATCCTGCATCGTGTACGTACGTACCCACGTTGGTTCGTGTCATCTGATTCTGATCAGCAGCAGAGGGTGTGGGTGCCGCGGCCGAGGACCGCACTATTGGTCGTGGCGACTAAAAGAAAGCTCGAAAGCTCGGCGGTGCCGGGTATAGATACGCCTCAACCACCGCCCTCCTCTGGCCGTAGGGAGGAAGGAGACGATCTAATAAACCGGATTATCTAGCTCTGGTGGAAGGAATAATATGGGGCGGCTGTAATGCTCAGGAGATTCATTATGTCTCTAATTAGGCGAGGCCGACGTGGTGGGCATGCCCGGGCGTTCCATATTCGCCTCATATTTAGGTTAAATACGGGAGGTGCTGGTTAGCCGAACGTTTGAGGATCGTTTGAGAGGCCCGTCTAGCTCAAAAAAACATGACCGGACGGCCTGTCTGGACGTATTTGAAACGCCTGGGTGTAGTTAGTGCATTTCTCTTAGTGCACAGTGCTGGTTTTATTCATTTCTTCGATGAAGGCAAGGGCCAGTTTATATCTTCAAAACAAGCCAATTTTTTGCCATTTTCATTAATCAAGAAGAGGAGTTTGTAAGACACAAAATCTTCCACCCAACAAGATGGATCAGGGATGACAGAGCCTTCTTTTGCTGCACATGACTGATGACCTCCTGTTTTGAGTGACTAACTAAGCAAAGAATTTGCATTTGGATGGCACCCACCCCTTATATACCATGGCCTGCAAATTGGAGCGGAGAAGTCCAATGAATCGGCCCGTGTAGGGCGACGATGTGTAGTTCCCCCCATTAGTAGTGAGCTTCCACTTGATAGAATCTTGGACACTTGGTGAGTATAAATGCATCAGTCCATGGTGGGCCCTACTCCGTGAAAATCAGAGGGGAGAGAGATTAGTTGAGACACAACGCATCAGTCCATACTAGTGTTTTCGCTTTTAGATAGTAGAGATTGCTCGCATGGCAAAGTGTCCTACAAGTTGGAACTAACACTATCCTGCCCTATACACTCCCATTTTACGTGAATTTTTTTGATCTATTCATCATATCATAGCAGTATAAAAGGGTGCAATTTTTTTTTATATATGCATATCCGTAGACCGTCTGACGACGACTACAAGCACTGGAGCAAGCGGAAGGTGCGTCACCGTCATCGCCCCTCCCTCACTGAAGTTGGGCCAAACTTGTTGTAGTAGAAAGTCGGAAAGTCGTCGTGCTAAAATCCCTCACGACCAGCGCACCAGAATAGCAGTCTGTTATGTCTTGTACACTCAATGTATACCGTACCGCCCTCAATTTCTGCTAAAAAAAGGTCCCCGAAAATCAAAAACTTATTGTGAATTCAAGAAAATCACCAATTCAAAAAAAGAACCCAAAGGGTGTTCACATATTACAACAAGATATTTGTGATTCAAAATCTTGTTCGCACATTCAAAAGAGTTTTCAATTTTTTTAAAAATGTTCACTTGTTCCAAAATGTGTATGTATTTCAAAAAATAGTGAGTATGAATGAGGGTCAGAAATTTGAAAAAATGTTCAGGAATTCAGAAACATGTTCATGAAATTTAAAATGTTAGTGAGTTTGAAATTTGTTCAGAAATTTGCAAAATTTTCAAATATATGATTTTTCATGAATTTGATTTTTTCCCTCGATTTTAAAAAATCTTAGAATTTGAAAATAGTTCATGATTTTCAAAAAAATATTGAAAATTGTTCATGATATCTGAAAAAGTTCAGGAATTTGACAGAAAATCACGGATATGGAAAAAGATAAAAAGGAAAATAGAAAATGGAAAAGGGAAAAAATGGAAATATACTAATGGCCCCTAATTATTGCGGGCCGGGGTGCGCGTGTCGTCGCTATCCCTCATCATGTACTCGAAATCACTAATTAAGGAGTACTCGTTGCAAAGAACACTCCACTTTCCCAGGTCGCGACAAGTGGCGCACATGCAGCGTGCCACTTGTCGTAACCTGTGAGTTTTCCCTTTTTTCTACATCCGTTTATTCAAAACGTTTTATCTCTTGAACCGTGCGTCCAAATCTTGAACTGTTTTCATCATTGGATTCCTCGCGTCGAGATCTTCAAAACTAGATCCCATGTTGATAGGTTTTGACGAACTTTTTTTTTCACGAAAAAAACCGAATGAAAAAACCGGGTGAAAAAACCAAACCGGGAGCACGGTTTTTTTCCCTTTTCGAAAGAGGCACGCCCGTGCCTCTCGCGAAATCACAACCGCGCCTCTCGTGGAAGCAAAACCGTGACTCTCGTGAAAGAAAAAAAAATAGAAAATGTGTTTTTTTTGTTTCCGAGAGGCACGGCCGTGACTCTCGCGAAAGCACAACTGTGCCTCTCGCGAAAGCAAACCGTGACTCTCGCGAAAGAAAAAAAATAGAAACACATATTTTTTTTCCCTTTCCGAGAGGCACGGCCGTGACTTTCGCGTAAGCACAACCGTGCCTCTCGCGGAAGCAAAACCGCGACTCTCACGAAAGAAAAAAAAAACAGAAAACGCGTTTTGTTTTTCCCTTTTCAAGAGGCATGGCCGTGACTCTCGCGAAAGCACAACCGTGCCTCTCGCGGAAGCAAAATCGGGACTCTCGCGAAAGAAAAAAAAACAGAAAACGCGTCTTTTTTTTCGTTTCCGAAAGGCACGGCAGTGACTCTCGATAAAGCACAACTGTGCCTCTCGCGGAAGAAAAACCGTGACTTTCGTGAAAGGAAAAAAAAAGAAAACGCGTTTTTTCATGCAAAAAAAATTCGATTTTTTTTATCGAGAAGCTAAAAAAGACCGGGGGAAAACCAAAAAGTCGAAAAAACGGAAAAAACCGTTTAAAAAGCCGAAAACGCGTGCGGAAAAATTAAAAAAATAAAATCCGAAGGGAGCGTTCAGAGCGCGACATGTGGCGAATGGCTGAGAGCGCGCCAAGTGGCGTTGAACGTTGCGAGGCTCCCGAAGGAGCGCTCGTTAACTAGTTGCTCCCGTACTCGAAATCACTAATGAAGGAGTACTCGTTGCAAAGAACACTCCATTTTCCCAGGTTGCGACAAGTGGAATTGGATCTCTGGAAACATAGTACACGCATTGGAAATGGCAACTCCTGTTTGGCGTTTACGGCGCCAATTAATCTATTATAGGTTAGCAGCCATCATAGGTTATACATTTGTTTCACATGTTTTTTGTTGTCTTTCCCTTTTTTTGTCTTTTTTTTCAAATTCTTCAATATATTTACAATTCTGTATTGTTTTTAAAATTCGTTCACTTTTTCACATTCACAATTTTTGTAACTTCTTGAACTTTTTCTAATTAGAAAACTTTTTATTTTGCGGGAAGAAAACTTTTCTTCAAATTCGTTAATTTTTTAAGTTCATGTACTTTTTTCAAACATGTAGTTTTTAAAAATTTGTAACGTTTTCAAACTTGTAAACTTTCGCTAAATTCATGAGCTTTTTCTAAATCCGTGAACCTTTTCAAACTCATAATTTTTTTGAAATTCATTAACAGAAATTAAACTAGTCAAAATGTTTTGATTAATACTACCTCTGATCCATAATAAGTGTTGTAGTTTTGAACTAACCCCAGTTTAAAACCATGACACTTATTTTGGATCGGCGCGAGTATCATTTTTAAAATTTACCCTAAAACAAGAATCATTTTTTCCCTAAAACTGCAAACTAGCGAAGAAAAGACAACAAGATGGAAAAACATAGTGAACATTTGATAGAAAAACCAAGTAGGCTGAGCGAACGCTTTACTGAGTGAGAAACCAACGATGTTGAGCGAGCCAGCAAAAAGAAAACAGGTAGGTCTCTTTGGTTCATAGTCTAGGAAAATCATAGGAATAGAGAAAGTCATAGGAAATAAGAGGACATTGCATCTCAAATTCTATGAGTAAAAATAGGAAAGTAGATGTTTTTTGATTCACATCATATGTTTTTTTTCATTGAATCTAGGCTAACGTTTATTTTCCTATGAAATGTGAAGGATAAGAAAAATTCCCCCACAGAAATAGGATTCTATTCCTATAAACCAAAGGGCACTAAAGGAATTTTTTTATAAAAAATCCTACCCTATGGAATTCCTACAAAATTTCTCCAAACCAAAGGAGGCCCTAGTTTGTGTGAACCTTTTACTGAGTGAGCAAGCAACAAGGCCAGCGAATTACTAATTGACGTGGATGCATAACTACTAGATCGGGATCGCGCCTTGGCGCGAGGGTGCCGGTCTCAACATTTCAGTCAAGCAGGTAATGCTAAGTTAGTAGGAATCCAGATTTAGCATATGCATTCATACATGATAACAATTAAGTGAAGAAGAAACATTCAATTGTGATAGGAAAGAGACATGATAGTGCTCAATATCTGCACGAGATATAAGTCAAAATCGATTTCAATGTGTTCATGAGACTACAGAAGATAGCCACTCGACATGAAGTTCAATACCAAAAGTGCAGTCACTCAGCATGAAGCTTGATACCAAAAGTGTGATAATAGGATAGGGAGTAATAAGAGCAATAACATAATAAAAGAGAGACAACTAACGAGCCATATCTACTAAGCATACTAATAGGTGGCTTCATTCAACTGTCTTGTCGATAAACTTCATAGGCGCCAGCGCACGATCTTGATGCAAACAACTCAGTGATATATACGGCATATCATGATTTCTGTATAGATAGTACACTTGCAATTTTGTACCTTACCCTCTTTAAAGCCTGTGGACAATGAGCGTTGGTTCCACCTTTCAATCTCAAAAGCGAAGAGATATATCCCCAGTAACAACGATGTGGTCAAGCAAGTGATGATTGGTTAGTAGGAAGCTTGATTTAGGTTGCCGAATGAATTATATGCAACCGTGTAACAAAGTCGTGAAGATTCAGTACATTTCATTGATGCATTTCATATAATATGTAGCATAATGCACCAAAAGTTTCAAGGTTTAGAATAACACCATAATAATAAGTTCGTCGACAACCTTCTGAGAATTACTTGAAATATACAAAAAACGCCTTGACACTGAATTTCTTAAATAATTTGAATCAACAAACACAGAAGTTCCCAGAAAAAGATTAATGTAGAATCCCACACAACAATCGACAAAAATGAACTGATCGTTGGCATTGGCCACCGCATCGATCACGTTGCTGATATGATCATCATGCCATGGTGCGCGATGCTGCCGCACGTTCGCTCGTCGCCGCTCACATTGACAGTGGCGTTTTGCCTAGTTCCTGGACGCTGAAGGGGGCGATAGCTACTTCTGCGGAGTTGGCGTGCGCGGGCTTGGCGGTGTCGGAGCTGCTTCTGCGCTGGGCGGTGTCGGCGCGGCTTCGGTGGTGTTGGGCGTCGTGGAGGCGTCATCACGTGGACTTGGCGGCGGCGGCGGCGGCGTGGGCGTCGGCGGCGGCGGCGCTGTCGAGGGAAGCTGGTTCAGGATGAGGCCGTGCTCCACCAAGTACCACGCCTTGACCGCCTCGTTGGTGCTTGGAGTATGTCCGCCCCACCAAGCAGGAAAGTCAGGTCGGTGTTTCTCTTCTTCGTGGCGACGTTGGTCCGGAGCAGGTCGAGCTTGACGGCGCTGCTCGACATCAACGCCGACCACCGCGCATCGGTCTTCTCTTCACGAAGGACGACCCGGTCCTGCGCGTTGGCGAGGCAGTGCTCGATGGATTCCTACACTCGAGCGGTAGCCGCGTCGGCGTATTTCCCCTTCTTGGCACCTTTGTTGCCGTCCGGCCGCCCTTCCGATGCGCTAGGAGTCGGCGCGTCCGGCTTGTAGGTCTCCTTGGTCTTGTCGAGGGTGCGCCGGACTTCCGCCCACTTCTCGCACTTGTCAATGCGCTTGTAAACGTGAAGGTACTTGAATTCGGCGTCGTTGTTGCTCTGCCAGTACAGGCCGAACATGCGCAACAACTGCGCGGAGGAACAAACAGTTGGCGGGCGTACACGGCGAAGAGAGGCGGGAGACCGACGTGGCATACCTGATCCTCAACGCTGGCGCCGCTCTCCGGGCGAGCCGCGACCTCCTCGACGACCCCGTGCCATTTGTTGCACGCCCCTGGATACGCCCCCAATGGTTCGCCATCGCCTTGGAGCCGCGCTGCATGTAGATGCCTTTGAAGTAGGGGTCGACGAGCTTGCGCTTGTCGAACTCAGTCTTGATGCGGTCTCAGTATGTCTCGATGCTCTGGTTCGTGCCGGTGATCGGGTCGAGGCAGACGACTTTCCATGCTTCGGCGAGGCATTCCTCCTCCTTGGACGCCCACTTGATGCGCGGCTCGCCTGACCTGGCCGCCCTCTTCTTCTTCTTGCGTCCCTTCGCCGGAACAGGCGCCGGCTCCCCCTCCTCCTCCTCCTCCTACTCCTGCTCCTCCTACTTGTCCTCGCCGTAGACGTAGCCGAGCTCGCCGTCCATGCCGCCGCTGAGATCCACCGTCTTGTCCTGGGTGACGAACCCGGGAGACGCGGCGGCCGCGGCCGAACCTGCCGCGATGATGTCGTCCATGTCGGCCTTGGTCTCGTCGGTGTCGCCGAGGTGCGAGAAGGGCAGCGGGCCACGGCGGAATGGGGGGCGTCGGGGAGGAAGCGTAGGCGGGCGGCGAGTAGTTGTATGGAGGGTACTGCACGCCAGCGAAGGCGAGAGAAGGCGTGCGCTGGGCCGGGTGTCCATGGGGAAGGTGACGTTTGGGTTGAACCCACCGTGCGCGTCCCCGTCGGCGTAGCCCGGCGAGGGCAATCCCATTGCTGCGGAGAGCCGACGCCTTGCTGGCCCTAGGGCGCGTACTGGGCATGGCTTCCGGTTGGATTCATCATCCCCGCGCGAGTCGTCTCGGCCTCGGCTTGGTCCGCCGATGAGGCATCCGCAGCAGCGCGCGCCGCGTTGTCGCGGGCCTTCTTGGCGATGGCCCTGTTCCACTGGTCGGCGGTGACAGCCTCCCGTCGCTGAACTTCCGCCCTCCACTCGGCGTTTGTCATGCCCGGTGGCTTGGTCGGCGGCGCCCTCGGTTTCCTCTGCTTCGGCTGGGCGACGGAGGCGGTCGCGGTTGTCGCCGCGCCGGGGGCGACGTACTTCTTCGGTGGCATGGCGGCCGGCTGGGAGGCGAGCGGGAGGGAGATTTGCGGGAGGAAGGAAGAGAATGGGAGTGAAGTGGGGGAAAAGCGGGAAGAAACGGCAGGAGGAGGCGCTCAACTCGCCGACAGGGCGGACCCACGCGCCCTTTTCGCTTGTGCCGGCGCCCCAGGCGCCCCCGGGGCGCCGGGTTCGGCCTGGGTCCGCCGGCACCAGTTTCGGTCCGAGCCGGTGAAAAACGGGCTTTTGGGGACGCGACTGGGCCGTTTTTTCGACGCCGGCGCGGCAAAAACGTCTGAGGAAGGCCTCTTGGGGACGCAGCTGGAGATGCTCTAACACGTTACATATTTTTGGCGTCTTGTGCCTCAACGCCGACGGTAATTACTATAGCACTGAAGTTGGTCACCAACGCCGGTATTAGGGCATCTCCAGCCGTTGGCCCCCCAGGGGGCGTCAAAAAGCGCCGCCTGGGGGTGAGCCGGCGCAAAAAATGGCCCTGGGGCGAGTTGGTCCCCAGCCGTCGGCCCCTAGGGCCGCCCCCAGGCGCGTATTAAAAAAAAAGAAGGACCGTTCGGCGAAGTTATGATAAAAACTAGTTAAATTTCGGTCAAACATGGCAAATTTCGGCGAAATTCGCGCATTTTCATTACATTAATCTAATCTAAAAAAAGAAAGGGGCTGAAGTCGTCGCCGCCGTCGCCGCCATCGTCGTCGTCGGCCTTCTCCTCCTTGACGCAGGCGCCCCTGCTGGACCCCTGCCCGGCGTCGCCATGGCGGACTAGCGGCGGCGCGTCGTCGTCGTCGTCGCTGTCGCATAAGACGTTGACCCCACCTTCATCGCGGCTGCGTCGGCGCTCCTCGAAGCGGCGTAGGGCGGCGCACTGGCGCTCCTTCTCCTTCTCCCGGCGCGCCTTCTCCATCGCAATGGAGTCCTGGCGCGCCCATTCTAGGGCCGCGTCGTCGTCCTCGAACTCCGCCTTCACCGGCGCCAGCCCCGGCTCCGTCTTCACCGGCGCCAGCCTCGTCTCCGAGGAAGCGTTCTGCCATGGTGACGGCGGGGGTGGGCGGGCTCGGGAGAGGTAGAGGGAGGGGCTGGGCGGCGGCGCTCGGGAGAGGTAGGGAGAGGGAGGGGCTGGACGGCGGCGAGGGGCGGGGCTGGTGTGGGCACAGGCGAGTGGAGGCCACCGGCTTTTATAGCCGCGCCGCGCCCGTGTGTACGCGTGCGAGGGAGGGGAGGCGTCGGCGCGCCGTCCCGTGACGCGCCGCCCGTGAGGAATCAATGGCAAGGCTGACCGGCGGCAGCCTTGCCATTGATTCCCCGCGGAAACCGAGGCCGTTGGGGGAAGACGAGGCGCCGAGTCGCTGACGCGGCTGGCCCGCAGCTTTTTCGCGCCAAAACAGCTCGCCCCGGCGCCCCCGGGCGCTCCCCAGCACGCCGGGTTCGGCCTGGGTCCGCCGGCGCTGTTTTCGGCCCAAGTCGGCGAAAATCGGGCTCCTGGGGGCGCGACTGGGCCGTTTTTTCAGCGCCGGCGCGAAAAAATCGCCTGGGGAGGCCTTCTTGGGGGCGCGGCTGGAGATGCCCTTAAGCACCAAGCTAGCAGTGTCGGATGCTGACGCCACCACTAAGACTTAGCACTGGTGTTATACTACCGATGACTTACCACGTTTTTGGAACGTCACTACTAGGCTTTTTTTCCTACTAACGATAGGTGACAGAACTTGCATAGTGCCTCCTTCTCCTAGATTCAGAGCGGAGCTCACCAGCTAGGTTGTGCACATCAGAGCAAACTAGAGGGGGAGGATCGGTGGTGAGGGAGAGAGATATGTGCCGAGGAAGAAGGAGACGAGAGGGAAAAATAAGGCATGTTACTGACAGGTGGGACCCCCATCCAACTTAGCAGGTCAAACATCACCTAGCACTCTCTGCCACATCAGCCTGACAGACAAGTCCCACCTGTAAGTTCTGCTGTTAGACGCGGCTCATTTCTGAATAAGTGTGTTTTGTTACTCGCCGCCGCAAAAGTCGGTGGTTTGTTTTTGTGATTTTTGGTAGAAGTTGTGGCAATCCTTTACCCTAGCCACATATGTAGTCGTTCTGAGCAATTTACTCCTCCTACCGCTATTTGAGTTGCAAAATTCCACCATGGCTTGTTCTTTTTTTTTCCTTCCTCTGTCATGCATATCAATAACACAAAACAGCTTCAAAAAATCGCCCTATCCATTTCATGACGATATAAACATGTGTTGATTTGTAAAACATATTTTTTTAAGTAACAACTTGTTGATATATAAGACATAATTTTTCTAAGCTGTAGTACAAGGTATGGTAACAATCAGTTAATGTTTTACTTTTCGATGAATGTGCTAAACGTTAACCTACGAATAGACCAAAGAGCAATATCGTTGCAGTTATGAATTCACACTGTTGTAACTAAAATATATGTTTTTTCTGCAGTGGGGTGGGCATTGAACCGAAACTATGAAAATCTATAGCACATTTATATTTATGCAACTTATTATCAAAAAACAAATTCTATCATGGGAAACAAAAGAGTATTAGAACACTGCCTATCAGATCATTTGGAGTCCCTGGCTCTTAAAATCGTGCCTCTGGTCATAACAAAAATAAAAAGTAAAATCCCAGTGAAAAGAAAAATATGGTTTCACCTGTGCACATAAGTTACACAATCTTAAATCAAGACCAAGCCCAGATTGGTTCCCACATAAAAGTCAATCGATATTCTTGCTCTTGCAGAATTGTAGGACGGCCAAAATAAAATTGAAACATCAGAAACTAAATGATTGAGTAGTGGAGTAGATAGGTCCTAGATCATATTATAAAGTAAATGATACTCCCTAGTGGAGTAGATTGGTCCTAGTGATCTAAACACTCTTATATTTGTTTACAGAGGGATCTAAACAGTCTTATATTTGTTTACAGTGGGAGTACCTCTGATAAAGCATGTTTAAGAATTTTATAGCACGAACTATGCACAACATGCCCAGGCTGATTCATAGATACAATGCCCTTGTATTCAAGAGTAAGAACTGTAGGGGTGATACATTTAAAACTTGACCTATCAAAAACTAACTAATGCAGCTATGTAGTATACAGTCCAGTCAATACAAACACTTTGCGTGTCAAAAGATCAAGTTGCTCTTTCATAACACTTTGCGTGTCTATGCTATACTGCAAGGTTTGGTAACAGTCGATTGCTGTTTTACTTTTCGATGAATGTGCTAAACGTTAGCCTATGAAAAGAAACCAAACCTCAATATAGTTGCAATTATGAATTCGCAAAGTTGTGAGTGAAATATATGCTTTTTTTTCGTCAGGTGGGTGTGGATGTCGATGTGAATCCGTCGTCAGCAGCAGCGGACAATCATATGCAGTACTCTGCCACATACTATAGTACTAGTTCCGGAAATATATGCTTTTTTTTCCAGAATCAGAATCAGCCACCGCCTTGCCAGCGCCGGAGATCTGTACGCTCTTCAGCTCCCGGCTCCCCTGCCCGAGACAGTGGGCAGCAGAGGCTCGGCTGCGCCTGCGGTCACGGCCACGGTCAGCAGCACGAGCACGGCGGCCGTGACGAGCCACAGCCTACCAATTCTCAGATCTGGAATGAGGATTGGGGAATGAGAATGGGGAGACGAAAGAGCCTTTTCCTTTTGTAGAACTAGATGACCTGTCGCGCCATTTGGCGCGCGAGACAAATTTGAAGCAAGAACTAAAAGAGATTACTTTGTTTTTTTTGGTAGCAGACGATGTTGATGTATGCTCTTTTGCGAAGCATCGTGGATCTGTATAAAAATATTTTTTTCTCATTTATAATGTATGAAACTGATAAAATTGACGTAAAAGCCCAACTGAAACAAAGAACAAAATGCAAATGTTTGAGTTTGCAATTAGAAGATTCAAGTAGCTATATACGCAGGTGGCACAATAAAATGCACTAAAGACATGATAATATAGAGCATTGTGTCCAGGAGCACTTCTCAGTGATAGTGGTCAATTACATCATATACTCCCTCCGTCTGAAAAAGCTTGTCCCAAGTTTGTTCCTCAAATGGATGTATCTTGCACTAACTTGATGCGCACATACATCCATTTGAAGGACAAGCTTTTTCGAATGGAGGGAGTAGTAATTTTGATATACACACTGAAGTTGCTAAACACAATCGGTCACTAAATAATAACACGGATGCGTCAAAGGCATATTTCCGTGTAATCAAAAGATGGCTGAAACTTTTTCATGTTGTTCACAAGTCCTTTTGCTTCACTCGTCCAGTGGTCATTGGTGTGGGTGTTGTGTGAAACAATGCCCCTTGCATCTGTTTGTCCACACACCCTGTAACAAGAGAACTACTCCCTCCGTTCCAAAATAGATGACCCAACTTTGTACTCCCTCTGTAAAGAAATATAAGAGTTTTTAGATCATTATTTTAGTAATCTAAACGCTCTTACATTTGTTTACAGAGGGAGTACTAAACTGAGTCATCTATTTTGAAACGGAGGGAGTATTTGCTAAAGAAACAAAAAGATTAATGCCTTCTCCTAACTACCAACTATATTATGACATGTGTTAAACCATCGAAGTAAAACAATTCAATATTCGCATGGGTACTAACATAAATGAAATAAAACTCCGCATTCAGCATGCCTTAGTAGCACCGCTGCATACTATTGTATAATTATCAGAAGTCTGGCATGCATTGTTAGATCGTGCAAAGTAAAAGGCGCATTATGAAGCACTGACATTTAAACTAGACAGACAGGGCAAAGATACCAGCAACGGAAACATTGTGAAGCACTTGTGAATCCATAATAAGAGGTGGGAATCTACTGCAGTTTTTATTCACTAAACACAAACAATAAAAGATATTAATAAATACATATAGGCATTCATGATGAAGATTGACCTCTGTCATGCCGGATCAAGCGGAATGAAGCCGTATTGATGCCACAATAACATCCACAATTTTTCTGATTTAATTTTTGAATGAAATGAATGAGGAGCAGGATGACATGAATGGCTCAGATTTGTTTGGTATGCCTGTATTACTTTTGCACTCGTGACCTCAATTACCAAATCTAACAAATTGCTGAAGCTGGAAAGTAAAACCTCCATCTTGAATGATAATAAGTCGGAGAGTAACAGCGGATCAAGTCCTGCAAGGGAATACAAGGGAGTGAGGCTACTTTGGACATGACTGGGTGAACTGAACCCTTTGTTTTATCGCTGGGTCAAGTGGGTGAAAGAGCTGATGTGCCATGAACGAATAAATTGGGGAGTGGGGTCATGTGTGGCTGCCCTGCAGGGATTCTCCTTTTGAAATGAGAAAAGCTTGATGAATAGAACAGAGATGGAAGAAAGCACGATATCATAGAACCTGCAAAAAATATGGGAATGAACTCATCAGACCAAAAAAACTCATAGGTCCAGCAGACGTCGATTGTCATTGAGGTGCAAGCATGTAATTATATAATCATGCATGTTCATGGCTGAACTCACTCTTCTTTCAACAAAAAATTTAAATTGTATAGTGAAGTGAAATGCAAAAGTCAACTTCCTCTCTCCATAACCATTTTTAGTTTTGTAGTGAAAATTTGACGAACCATAATAAATCCCTGAAAAGTAGCATTTCAGTGTGATTTGTGTCTTTTCTCAAGGATTTCTGCACACCTATCCGAGGTTACACTTCCTTGTTGATGGTTTGTTCTTGGCTAAAGTTGGTTGTTGAATCCATTTTATATAAAAAAGGCACTCCTACTCAATCTCCCTCAATTTTAAATTAATACAGGTTGAGAGCAAAGGTACAGTAAGGAAGGTACCCAGTAAGTGAAAGCAAAGATATATGTCTATCTTGCATTGGAGATAGTAATAATAATGCAGGTTGAAAGCAAAGATACTGAGGTTGTAAGGGTAAAGTAAATTAATACAGGTTGAGAGCAAAGGTTCCATAAGGAAGGTACTTGGTAAGTGAAAGCAAAGAAGACAATGTATAAAAATAATAAAAATGGATAATCTAACATCTTACATGTACCAAAATTCAAGCATGTCATGGGCTGCAAAGATGCAAAATTTGTATCAAACTGAAGATCAAACCCGAGACTCTTTTTTAACCCAAAACTATAGACTCTAATGATCAGTGCAATCTTTATACATCACAGATTGTTGACACATTTCTAACTAAACGGTCAACAATTACAAAAAATCATTTGATAACCACTGTAGTTGCAAAATCAATTCACCATCTGTCTTTAGAACTAACTAAACGGCCAAAGAGTACAAAGACTTCTATAGCTAACAAATATAAACATACAGTTAGTTGCATGAAGATAAGTATAATGGTCCCTAAACCTCTCCACTCCTTGGCCAGAACACACAAAAAGCAAGGCTTATCAAACATGAGTCTGTCCAAAACCAAGATCAACCATACTGGGAAAAACATTCAGAAATCTCAAGGTTTCTCACCTCTTAAATCAATTGAAACAAAAGCACAAAGAAACCAATCACAAGAATAGATTTATTCACCTTCTCAATCCATCAGGACCTGACCAACCTTTGGACTATAGATCCTCATCCAAACTGTGAGATTTTCCTCCTGTGGGTGAGGTTGCCCAACACAATTGTTCTTATGTTTCTTTGTGGCTAAATTGAGTGCATGTTCAACAGGGTCTTGAAGTTTCATTCATTCCTAGATTGCAGAACAAAGTGTCATTACTATCTTATCAAAGATCTTGATCTTCTCGTAACAAAACCAAAAGATATCAAGTGAGGTCGACATTGACAACTCTGAACATGACACATTGCAGGAAAAAGTGAGATGGAAAGTAATAGTTGTACAAGGCACTGAAGGTGGGAATGTAAGCAAACATCTTACGTGTAAAATCTTGCTGTGCGTAGCTGCAAGAACAAGAATTCTGCTTGTCAGAGGCACGCATCCAAAAATAAGAAGCATGGACCAATGTCTTGGGGACACAAGAGGGGTCTCACACCACTCGATTAGCTGCAGCCATCCAGCAAAACCATCAGAACCCCACCTTTGGTCTTACATTAGGTACTTCTCATCTCTAACAGTTAATGGTTGGCCATCTGAAACTGAAAGGAGGTTGAAGAACAAAAATATATAGCTTAATTATCTTATTTATACCACATGATTATATATAGCACTGAGCATCTGTATTTTTGTCTACAAAGCATAGAACATAAAATAGATAACTCGCACTAATTTACTTTCAAGCATCATATCAAGATTGTTGCTACTAACATTAGATAAATTCAAACACGTTTTTGAGAAATTGTACGCCACATAATTTTGGACCCGATTTTTTATCACGGGCGGATGCATAACAGTTCCAAGAGGATGCCTCCTAAAGAGAGAAACAACAAAACATGAACAATACTCTAAAGGATTAATTTCAAGCTTAATATAGTATCCTCGGGATAGACAGAATAAATTTCCAATGGCAGCCACATCACATCATAGGCTAACGAGACTCCCAACAAATTATACGCAAGGATTTTCAGTTTGCCATCAAAGATCAAAAGGAAAATATATGGTTCATGCTCTCTTTTTTCTCTCATGCAACTCTTATTAAAAATTGATTGGTTCATGGAAAAGAAAGGCATGCATTTTAGTGAACATATGTTTCAGTTGTCTTTTCTTATCCCTGTTTGGAAAAGATCAAATAGAACATAAGTGAACCCAAAAATATCCTGGTGATGAAACAAAATATATACAATTTCATGTCTCCTACAGTCCTATCGAGCAGGGAAGGAAATCAAGCTACCAAATGCTAGTTTATGGGTCAAGAACCCCACAAGATAGAAGCAAATATCTACCACACGGATTCTTGCTATGATTGACTGGAACTAATGTTTTGATCGGATAGTTTTTTTGTTCTTTACACTTTTATTTACCTCATGGATTCTTATTAATCACAAAATCATCTTGTTATAACTGACTGGAACTGATTTTTTTTAAGAATGAAATCACATACATAGATCACTCCTCTCCTCTAGACTTCTAGGACATTCATCAAACACCGTTAGGCGGTTTTTGGAACAATGAAATCACATGGTTACAAAGAGCACTCCTTCCCTCCAGCCTACTAAGACTTTCATCGAACACCTTGTAGGCGTACAGAAACAAAATCTGCACAAACAAATACACTGGAAGGAGGAGGGAAATTAGGAAGATGACAAGAGTGTGTGCACCTGCTTGAGAGGAGCAGCTCCACCGGCACCACAGGGACGCGACTGACCTCCTCCTTCTTCCCAGCAGCACCACCGCACCACGACAACCCGCTGCTTCTCGTCCTTGTCGCCTGCCTCCCCTGCTTCTTCGCCCCACCAGCAGCCTCGCCTAACCTGTTGAGCGCCGAGGAGGAGGAAGAAGTCAACAAGAGCACCAACGCGAGCTTGGTGATAAAGAAAGGGACGCGGGAGGAGAAGGGCTGGGTCACCACGGCTCTCTCCGCGGCCGGATCTCACGGAGGAGCGGCTCCACCGGCACCCCATGGACGCAGCTGACCTCTTCCTTCTTCCCAGCAGCACCACCGCACCACGAGAACATGCTGCTTCCGGGGAGGTGCTCGGGCGGCCGGAGAAGAGGGGGGGCCGCCCTGCTCTGGGCAAGAGGGAGAAGGTGGAGGCCGTCACGGAGGGGGCGGCTGGGTGGAGAGGTAGAGGAGGCGGCTGAGGTTCTGCGGGAGAAGGCGGCTAGGGTTCTGCGGGTGACGGAGGAGGAAGTGAGCGAGGGGAAAGGAAGAGGAGAGGACGCGCGAATAAAAGGAGACGTGGCTGGTGCCGCTAGTTGGCCGTACTTGCTCATCCTTTATATGTTCAACTAGAAGAAGGAGGAGGAGAGGAGAGAGCTGCGTAGGGGGGGGGGCTCCCCGCCTGGTTCCATCTTTTTTTTTGCGGGGGTAAAGGGAGTTTCATTACATATGAATAGAGTTACAGTCGAGGGGACAAATGTCCTCAATACATAGTGGAGCCGAACCAAGCCACACAGCCGTAGCTCGTTCGGACCGGCTATATTTCGCCAGACGACCGGCAACTCTATTTTGAAGTCTAGTAATCTTTTGTGGAAAAAACTCCCTACTACCAAGCAGATCTTTGATTTCCAGAACTATATGACCGTATCGTGAGTGAACCAACGCACTATTAGTCAAACTCGACAGGGCTTCCGAGGAGTCCGTTTGCACGACCACTGGAAGATCAGAATGCTGCATGGCCAAGGCCATACCCTGCATGATCGCATGTAGCTCAGCTTCAAGTGGATCGTTGCAATGAAAGATATATCGATACGCGGCCATCAGAATCTCCCCTTTTTCGTTCCTAAGCACCATCCCTGCTGCGGCAGAGCCATCCTCTTGGAGAAACGAACCATCAACCGAGAGCGCCACGGTGCCCTGCGCCGGGGCTGGCCATGGAGTTGCAGGACGCTCCATCGTGTGCCTCGGCCTGTCCATATCCACAGTGGACATCTTCCCCGTTAGGATATCTTCAGTAGAATAGCGGCCAGCTAACTTGATCGATTTGTAGTAGCTATCCAGGTACTCGACGGTAGACGGCATCGGGGGAGCTGCCTTCCCATGGGTCATATCATTCCGCAACTGCCAAATCCTCCAAACAAGCAGGATGAGCAAATCACGGACATCTTCAGAGCACCTGGCCAGCAAGGAAACCAACCATTCTTTTCCATCAGAGATGATAAACTCGTCCCCAGGCAGTGGCCATCTTCGTCTCATATTTATCCATAAAATTCTTGCATGGGTGCCGGTTACTAATGCATGGAAGGAGTCCTCCACCTCAACACCACACAGCGGACAGGTAGACGTCGTAGACAGGTGTCTATAGGATTTACACAACTGTGTAGCTAGTGTACCTGTCGCACACCTCCAAGCCGTAATCTTCATCTTCTGGGGGACCTTGGACTTCCATATATAGTTCCAGCTCAATCGGTTCCCCTCTAGGTTGGTACTAGATGCACCATTTGCAAAGCTATCGTTGTGTTCGTAAGTGGCCAGCTTGTAAGCACTTCTTACAGTGAATTGGCCACTCCTTTCCGGGTGCCAACACAGAAAATCATCACGTTGGCGCGGCGAGGGTTTGATCTTTAGAATGTGCTCAATATCCATGTCCCAAAAAAACTCCCTCAGCCGATCATACCTCCATGCACCATTGTCATCAAGGAAATCAGAAACCCAGTTGAAACGACAATTCCGTTTAGGAGTGATTGGTCGGAATGAGTGAGGGCGTGGAATCCACGGATCTCGCCATGTCCGGATCATTGTACCATTACCAACACGCCATATGACCCCCTTCTTGATAAGCTCCAGGCCATGCATAACTCCTTTCCACACCTCCGAACCGGAGTTCGGGAAGACTGTATCGAGAAACTGACCAGAGGGGTAGTATTTAGCTTTCAACAGACGCGCACATAAGCTATCTGGATTGTCGATGAGCCTCCAGGCCTGTTTGGCGAGTAAAGCCTGGTTAAAAGCCCTCATGTCCCGAAAACCCATGCCTCCCATGGATTTAGGTAACTGTAGTTTGTCCCAGCTCATCCATGCCATTTTCCTTTTGCCGTTCTCCACCCCCCACCAGTATTGGCGTATCATACGAGTCAGGTCATCACACACTGAATAGGGGATTTTGAAAATGCTCATAATATAGGTCGGAATGGCTTGAGCTACCGACTTAATCAGAACCTCTTTGTTGCCTGAAGACATGTACTTCTCACTCCAGTCGACAAGGACTTTCCTCAGCCGTTCCTGTAGTGACTCAAATTTCCCCTTGTGCATCCTGCCATCGGGTATCGGCAAGCCCAAATATTTGGGTTCAAAAGCTTTCTGGGTAACTTCCATAATATTCTTTACTTGCAATGCAACATTTTGTGGGCACTGGTTTGAGAAGAGGATGGAACATTTGGACGGGTTAATCAGCTGGCCAGTCGCCGTCGCAAACGTGCTCAACAAACCTTTCACTAACAGTGCCTGCTGCTCTGTTGCCTGGAAGAACAGTAGGGAATCATCCGCAAACAGAAGGTGTGAGATTTCCGGTGCCCCCCTGCATATTCTTATCCCTTCGAGGCCATCTTGTTGCGTCGCCTTATGAATCAAGGAGGATAGAGCATCAGCAACAAACAAGAAAAGGAAGGGAGATAACGGGTCACCTTGACGGAGTCCTCTTGAGGGAGAGAAAGAATCCAACAGTTTCCCATTAAACTTCACCGAATACTTTACAGATGAAACACACGCCATGACACGGGAGATCCATAAAGGAGAGAAGCCCCATTTTGCCAAAGCCCGCTCCAAGAAATCCCAGTCCAAAGGAGAGAAGCCCCATTTTGCCCTGGTTCCATCTTTATAGAATGAAACCATACATCGTCCAATTTGTGTACCAATTTCGTGTTCGTATTCCATCTGATTGTACCAGAAACTAAACACGTAGTCCATGTGTTTTTCATCATGTTTTAATTAAACCGACTTGTTTGGTTCGATCCAGTGCAATGTTAAATTATTATTTTCAATCGTGTTCCTCTGCTCACCCAATCTCAATTGACAACGGCGGCCGAGTGAGGGACAGAAATGAGCTTCGGGCTGACCCAAGCAAGCAACCATGGGCTCCCTGCGGTCCGACACAAGGTCAGCGCCCCGTTGCCGGCAGTGGCTAGATCTGGGGGGCAAGCCTCATGGACGGCTGCTTGAGGCAAGCCTAGCAGATATGCTATGGGACAGGACACGGCGTCGTTACTTTTCTTGTTACTAGCTAGTAAGATGCTAGCGCATGAAATGAGATGGAATAACAAGTGTGGAGCCAAAAGTAGTATTAAGATTAATATGTAAAATGACAAGAATTCATAACATTTCACAAATTAAGCACGGCAAATATTATACTGTATGGAAATATAAAAACAAACCATTATAACACACATTATCTCAAATACAAGATCATTACATCAATGCTTCATCTACTTCTCGAGTCAAAAATATTCAGACGTTGACTTTGTAGTTTGGACGTAAGAACCAACTAACGTGACCTTTTCCACAAGTTCATGTTTTAGTTTCTTTCATTGCGCCCGAGTGCTAGCACCAAATCTATATCTACACCTACTATTAAACGGGGAAATATTTCTTAATTCATCTTCCGTCACCTCTTTCACTTCTGCTTCGGTACAATCCCCTAAACACATCAATGGCAGGATGGTACTTTTTTCAAATACACGGGAACATGTTTCGAAAAGCAGGAACAAAATTGAAAATACGAACATTTCCCAAATTATGAACAATTTTTTGAAAACACAAAGATTTTGTGAAATTCTTCGAACATTCTTTTAAAATAGTATCACTTTAAGAAATTCTTGAACATTTTTTGGATTTGTGAACAAAATTTAACAACTAGGAATATTTTCTTGAAATTTGGGATTCTAAACTTTTCTGAATTTTTAACTTTTCTTAAAAGAAGCGAAATTTTTAAAAGTCCAATTCTTTTGAATTTTTGAACATTTTTTAAAAGTAAATCTACTTTCTTAAATTCTAAATTTGTAGGAAATTATGCGCAATATTTCAAAACTTTAACATTTTTTGAAATATTGAACTTATATAAAAAAGTGCGAACATCTTTTAAAATTTTCTGAGCAGTTGTTGGAAGAATTTAAACTTGGAAAAGCAAATAGAAAAATGGAAGAAAATTGAAAAGAAACATAAAAATAAAAAGGAAATAAAAAAGAGAGCACACAATGAAAAAATGTTCTTGTTTGCAAATATTATCTACAGTTTTAAAAAATGTTGTGAATTTCCGAAAATGTTCGATTATCGAAGTTTTACCAAAATTTAAAAAATGTTTGCATTTCGAACAAATTGATAAATTTCTAAAAAGGTACATGGTTTGCAATTTGTATTCAAAAGTTTCGTCAGTTGTGGGGAATTTGTTAATATTTTTTTAAACAATGTTCAAGTTTGTAAAATTTTCATATAGAACTTGACATTACAAAATTGTTGAAAATTTTCAAGAGGTTGTTAGGACATAAGAAAATATTCGACTTGATTGATAATGATGGAAATTGCAAATAGCAGAAGAATCAAATTAAGAAAAACTACAAGCTAATGGATGCACCCGTCTGACCTAGTCTCGCACACTCCTCTCAACTGGTGGTTTTTTAACTATTGATAAATGACCCAACTTCTTGCAGACCGACACAGACATATGAGGCTTCCATACCAGGTTTGAACAACTTCCAACACCATTTGCACGTTGCGGCATGTCCAGTCATTTATCGGCTCTTTTTCACCGAGAAAACTCCGAAAAAATGCAAAATTTGCCAAAACAATTCGAACAACTTGGCATGATCATTTGAATTGGTCATAGAAGCTGGTGGAAAACATTTGGGGTCATTAGATTGATATCGAAAAACAATGTGCTTTGAAACGGACCTTTGTGGCATCTACTTGAACACCTCCGTGGAACATGGTATATTTTTAGACATTTTTAAAATGACCCTAACTTTTGCAAGCAGGTGGGTATGCCCATGGTTGGCATCCATGCCTGGTTTCAACGACTTTTGACACCGTATGCAAGTAGCGACACGTCCGACCATTTATCGACCCTTTTTAACCAAGAAATCTCAAGAAAATGCAGAACTTGTCGAAAACACAAATAACTTGGCATGTGGCTTGAATTGGTCGTACAAGACCATAAAAAAGAGGGGCTATTTAAGGAAAGTCGAGAAGTGAGGTGCTCTCAAACGGACCTTTCTCGGCTACCCGAACACTCTCTGTTGAAAAGGGTATTTTTTTTTAAAAAAAAATCTCAGAACTGACCCCAACTTTTGCAAGCAGGTGGACATGCCGATTTTAGACATTCATGCCTGGTTTGAATGACCTCCGACGTCATATGCAAGTTGCGACGGATCCGACCATTTATCGACATTTTTTCTCTAGGAAAACTCCAGAAAATGCAAAACTTGTCAAAACCCCAAACAACTTGGCTGAAAAAAAGCTCATCGATTTGGAAGCGAGTTCATGAATTTGACAAATAAGTTCACGATATTTTAAAAAGTGCATGAAATTGAAAAAAGTTCATCGATTTGAATTTTTTTACGAAAATGGAAAACAGTCATTCATTTTAAAAAAAAGTTAGATTCAAATGATAAGTTCATGGATTTGAAAAAATTTCAAGAATTTAAGCAAGTTAAAAAGAAAATATAAAAATAAGAAGAAATAAAGAAAATAGAAAATAAAGCCGAAGAGAAAAGGCCAAAAAAGAGAGAATAAAACCAAACTGAGAAGATGCACAATAAGAAGAGAAAAACAAATAACTAGGCACAATAAGGGAGCTGCCCAGTTGGTTCTTTGCCATCTCCATGCACGACATAGCAGCGCCAAAATAGCATAAGAATCCTCGCCCTCATTTATTCAGATTCTGGGCTCATCAATATCTCAAGCCAATCGGGTCCAATACGTCGGAATGCAAATTCTGACGGAAGCTCCCAGTCTTCTCTGATTGACTGTCTTAATGCTCTGCTCTTAGTGCACCCTACCACCGCGTGGAACTCATCCTCATCATTACAACCGCAAATAATGGAGGTAGCATCCAACTCAAGAGCCCGCCTGAATTTTTTCTTTTTCATTGCTAGAGAGTTAGTAGCAATCCTCCACCCAAAAATTCTCACTTTCGGTTGGACGTTCGCCTTCCATATGATATCCCAAACACTTTGGTCATGTGCCTCATTGGACGAGCTCGACGGTTTCAGGGGTACTTGGTCCTGGATGGATGCAACTAGCTTGTACGCACTCCTCACCGAGAAAATTCCGTTCTTCTCGTAGTGCCAAGCTATATGGTCCGTAGTATTTGATCTTGGGATGGCGATTTTGCAGATTTCTTCCGCATCAAAGTCATGGAAGATTTACTTAATGAGATGAACGTTCCACTCTCTTCTGTCCGTGTGCATCAATACCTATCGAGACAATCCCCACCCCATGTAAATCGGGGGGGGGGGGGATTTTAATATCCTTCGATATGAGCAGGAAAAAAACAATGACCGGTTTGATACAAGGTGGCCTTTCCTCTTTAATGCTGTTATTGACGGTCTGGATCTGAGGAAGATCACAATGTCTGGTCATTAGTATACCTGGGCCAATAACCGATCGGTGCCAACCTTTGAAAAACTTGACCGGGTGCTAGTTACCACAGATGGGAATATAAATATCCCCTAGCCTTGGTTCGGTCATTAGAAAGAATGAGGCCTTATCGGATCACGCTCCATTGCTCACCGATTTTGGACAACCAATCCCAAGCTCTAATCGTTACCAATTTAAATTTGAATTGGGATGGCTCACTAGAGAGGGATTTCATGACCTGGTTAAGAAAGTGTGGGCGCGCCAGCCTCGCGGTAACATACCCATTCAACGATGAAATAATCGAATACGCACATTGCGTCGATTCCTTCGTGGATGGGCCAAGCATACATCTAGCATCTACAAAAAAGAAAAACTGCGACTATCTACCTTAATTGATTCCCTTGATAAAATAGCGGAGGTGAGGCCTCTGTCTGCAGTTGAGATTGAGCAAAAAAGCAATCTAAACGTTGCAAGACGGATTCGCTTGTGCAAGGTGATGATAATACAAAATACTTTCAAATGCTTGCCAATGGCAGACATAGAAAGAAACGCATATTCGCCCTTGACCAGGAGGAAGGCCGAATTGAGGGGGACGTACCACTTAGAACTTTTATTACTAAGTATTACAAAGAGCTTTTTGGACCTTCAGCTGAATCAAATTTTCAGCTGAATGAATCCATTACTCATGACATTCCTCAAGTTACAGAAGCGGAAAATGAATTCCTAACCTCCCCGTTCTCTGAGGAGGAAATTCGAACCGCGGTGTTTCAAATGGAACACAACAAGGCTCCGGGTCCGGATGGCTTTCCCGCAGAGTTCTATCAACGTTTTTGGGATGTCATTAAGGCAGACTTGGTTCAGTTGTTTAACCAACTGCATGCTGAAGACCTTGACATTTCTCGTTTAAACTTTGGGGAAATTATTCTATTGCCTAAGATGAAGGAGGCTAGTCGTATTCAACAATATCGTCCGATTTGCCTTCTGAATTTAAGTTTTAAAATCTTTACAAAGGTCGCAACTAATCGGTTGAACGGGGTGGCTGATCATGTCGTAAAACCCACTCAAACAACATTTATGCAAGGCCGCAACATATTAGATGGAGTGGTCGTCTTGCACGAAACTGTACATGAGCTTCATCGAAAAAAGTTGAATGGTGTCATTCTTAAAATAGATTTTGAAAAACCCTACGATAAGGTTAAGTGGCCCTTTCTGTTGCAAACTTTGTGCACGAAGGGGTTTTCACAAAAATGGTCTCGTTGGGTAGAGAGCTTTTTCTCTGGAGGCAGTGTGGCCATAAAAGTTAATGATGACGTTGGCAACTATTTTCAGACAAGGAAGGGGCTTCGCCAAGGGGACCCCGCTTCTCCTATTTTGTTTAACATTGTGGCTGACATGCTAGCTACCCTTGTTGAGCGGGCTAAGCTGGACGGCCAAATTAGTGGTGTCATTCCACACTTGGTAGAACTATCTATTCTACAATATGCAGATGACACTATTTTATTCATGGATCATGATCTAGATAATGCAAGAAATCTCAAGTTGCTCTTATGTGCTTTTGAGGAACTTTCTGGTCTCAAAATTAATTTTCATAAGAGCGAACTTTTTTGCTCTGGCGATGCTGCAGAATCAGCACCTGAGTATGCTGAGATTTTTGGATGCCAGCTTGGGCTGTTTCCAATTCGATATCTGGGTATTCCCATACACTGTCGGCGCTTAACTATTGCTGAGTGGAAGCATGTGGAAGAGAGACTTGAGAAACGCTTAGCCAGTTGGAAGGCCAAGCTCTTGTCTTACGGGGAACGATTGATCTTGATCAATTCAGTTTTAAGCAACATGGTTTTATATATGTTGTCGTTCTTCCACCTACCGAAAGGGGTTCTCCAGCGACTAGACTACTTTAGATCCTGATTTTTTTGGCAATGCGATAACGAATCCAAGAAATATCGACTGGCTAGGTGGAGCGTATTGTGCAGACCTAAAAGTCAAGGGGGGCTGGGAATCCAAGACCTTGAGATTAAAAACATTGCTCTTCTCAGCAAGTGGGTTTACAAACTACTCACTGAGAATGGAGTGTGGCAAGAAATCATTCGCAACAAGTATGTGGGATCCAATGCCATTTCTCAAGTTCATTGGAAACCTGGGGATTTGCATTTCTGGAGTGGTGTGATGAAGGCCAAGGAATTCTTTTTCCAATTTGGGACCTTCTTAGTTAGGGATGGTTCTCAGGTTTGATTCTGGGAAGATATCTGGCTAGGGAATAACCCACTAATGGTGCAATATCCGAACTTGTACAGGATTGTTAGACATAAATTCGTCACAACCAAACAAGTTTTAGGACAAGAAAACCCTGATATTTCTTTCTGTAGGGACCTTTTTGGCCCTCGCCTGGCAGCATGGAATGAATTACTCACTCGCCTGGAGGACATTCAACTGTCAGGTGAGCCGGACATTTTTCGATGGAACTTGCATCAGAATGACAAATGTTCAGTCAAATCCATGTATGATGCAATGGTTCATTGTGATGTTCCAGTTGATAACAGGAAATTGTGGAAGCTCAAAATCCCTCTAAGAATGAAGATTTTCCTCTGGTTTCTTAACAGAGGAGTCATCCTAACTAAAGACAATCTGGCACGACGAAACTGGCATGGTTCCAAGACATGTGTCATTTACCAACATGACGAGTCTATTAAACACTTATTTTTTGAGTGCAAGTTCGCTCGGGTAGTTTGGGCCATAGTTCAAGTACCTTCGAATCTATACCCACCACGTAGTGCACGGAACTGTTGGGGAACGTAGTAATTTCAAAAAAAATCCTACGCACACGCAAGATCATGGTGATGCATAGCAACGAGAGGGGACAGTGTTGTCCACGTACCCTCATAGACCGAAAGCGGAAGCGTTATAACAACGTGGTTGATGTAGTTGTACGTCTTCACGTCCCGACCGATCAAGCACCGAAACTATGGCACCTCCGAGTTCTAGCACACGTTCAGCTTGATGACGATCCCCGGACTCCGATCCAGCAGAATGTCGGGGAAGAGTTCCGTCAGCACGACCGCGTGGTGACGATCTTGATGTTCTACCGTCGCAGGGCTTCGCCTAAGCACCGCTACAATATTATCGAGGACTATGGTGGAGGGGGGCACCGCACACGGCTAAGAGATCTCAAGGATCAATTGTTGTCTCTAGAGGTGCCCCCCTGCCCCTGTATATAAAGGAGCCAAGGGGGAGGGGGCGGCCGGCCAAGGAGGGGCGCGCCAAGGGGAGTCCTACTCCCACCGGGAGTAGGACTCCCTTCTTTCCTAGTTGGAATAGGAGAAGGGAGGAAGGAGGAGGGAGAGAGGAAGGAAAGGGGGGCGCCGCCCCCCTCTCCTTGTCCTATTCGGACTAGGGGGAGGGGCGCGCGGCCCAGCCCTTGCCTCCTCTCTTCCTCTCCACTAGGGCCCATGTAGGCCCATTAAGCCCCCGGGGTGTTCCGGTAACCTCCTGGTACTCCGGTAAAATGCCGATTTCACCCGGAACACTTCCGATATCCAAATATAGGCTTCCAATATATCAATCTTCATGTCTCAACCATTTCGAGACTCCTCGTCATGTCCGTAATCACATCCGGGACTCCGAACAAACTTCGGTACATCAAAACTCATAAACTCATAATATAACTGTCATCGAAACCTTAAGCGTGCGGACCCTATGAGTTCGAGAACTATGTAGACACGACCTATAACTGTTTCCGGTCAATAACCAATAGCGGAACCTGGATGCTTATATTGGCTCCTACATATTCTACGAAGATCTTCATCGGTCAAACCGCATAACAACATACGTTGTTCCCTTTGTCATCGGTATGTTACTTGCCCGAGATTCGATCGTCGGTATCTCAATACCTAGTTCAATCTCATTACCGGCAAGTCTCTTTACTCGTACGTAATGCATCATTCCGTAACTAACTCATTAGCTACTTTGCTTGCAAGGCTTATAGTGATGTGCATTACCGAGAGGGCCCAGAGATACCTCTCCGACAATTGGAGTGACACAACCTAATCTCGAAATACGCCAACTCAACATGTACCTTTGGAGACACCTGTAGAGCTCCTTTATAATCACCCAGTTACGTTGTCACGTTTGGTAGCACACAAAATGTTCCTCCGGTAAACGGGAGTTGCATAATCTCATAGTTATAGGAACTTGTATAAGTCATGAAGAAAGCAATAGCAACATACTAAACGATCAAGTGCTAAGCTAGCGGAATAGGTCAAGTCAATCACATCATTCTCCTAATGATGTGATCCCATTAATCAAATGACAACACATGTCTATGGTTAGGAAACATAACCATCTTTGATTAATGAGCTAGTCAAGTAGAGGCATACTAGTGACATTTAAGTTTGTCTATGTATTCACACATGTATCATGTTTCCGGTTAATACAATTCTAGCATGAATAATAAACATTTATCATGATATGAGGAAATAAATAATAACTTTATTATTGCCTCTAGGGTATATTTCCTTCAGTCTCTCACTTGCACTAGAGTCAATAATCTAGATTACACAGTAATGATTCTAACACCCATGGAGTCTTGGTGCTGATCATGTTTTGCTCGTGGAAGAGGCCACTAGTAGAAAAAGGGCCTTTAGTCCCGGTTCTGGAACCGGGACTAAAGGGTAGGTACTAAAGCCTCCCCCTTTAGTCCCGGTTCTAACTGGAACCGGGACTAAAGGCCCTCCACGTGGCCGTTGCCTGGAGGTCCACCTTTAGTCCCGGTTGGTAACACCAACCGGTACTAAAGGATATTTTATGATTTTTTTTCTAAAAAAAATTTGGATTTTTTTTTATTTTTTTTGAATTTCAAATTTCTGAATTATTTTAACCTCTAATCTCTAATCACCCCTCATCACTGCTCAATTTAACCTTTAATCTCTAATCACCCCTCATCATTCCAAATCATCTAACTTCCCGAACGGTCACCCATCCTCTCACTACTCTAGCCTGAGCATGCTTAACTTCTGGGTTCTATTCTCCCTCGTTTCCATGTCTGCACTTGTTGTTTTCCTGACAATAGTAAGATGGCAATCCTATTAACCCTCAGGAATTTAGCTTGAGCATGAAGTCACACATTTCACTGTTTGAGTTTGAAACTATTGTTCTAAAAATCAATAATTATCTAGTAACACTAATATTTCTTGAATAAGTAGTTTAACCACAGTTTGACCATAGTTGACCAAAATTTAAAAAAACTGAAATAATTATTTAGTAACACTAATATTCTTGAATAATTATTTAGTAACACTAATACTTCTTGAATAAGTAGTTTGACCAGATTTAACAAAAATTCAAAAAAAAACTAAAATTTGAGCATAACTTTTTTTCCTTTTAGAATTTGAGGATTCTAAAATTTTGCAAAGAGGCCATAGGCCATCTCCATCGGATGCGGATTTTCGTTCCGAACATTTTGATATATTATACGTTTTTTTCCAACATCGTATGCAAAAGTAATAGCCGTTTTACATTTTCCCTACATTTTTTGCAAAACATGTCCAAATTTAAGTTTTTAAATTTTCCTAACTAGTAGATGTAGTAACATAACTACCTCTCGAAGGATTTTAAAATTTGAAGTTTCTATCATTTTCTTTTGCTTTTTACAAAACTGAAAAGGCGATGCAGGGGGGGGGGTAGGATTTGAAAATTGCACCATTAGTACCGGTTCGTGGCACGAACCGGTACTAATGGGGTTGAGACTTTTAGTACCGGTTCGTGCCACGAACCGGTACTAATGGGCATCGCACCCTTTAGTACCGGTTCGTGCCACGAACCGGGACTAAAGGTCCCATTTGAACCGGGAGTAATGTCTGTATGGTGCCGTCGCCGCTTGAACCGGGACTAATGCTCACATTAGTCCCGGTTCGTAATGCAACCAGGATTAATGCTCTTTTCTGGCTGGACCAAAGCCCCTTTTTCTACTAGTGGGCTTAGTCAATGGGTCAGCAACATTCAGATCCGTATGTATCTTGCAAATCTCTATGTCTCCCACCTGGACTTGGTCCCGGATGGAATTGAAGCGTCTCTTGATGTGCTTGGTCTTCTTGTGAAATCTGGATTCCTTTGCCAAGGCAATTGCACCAGTATTGTCACAGAAGATCTTTATTGGTCCTAATGCACTAGGTATGACACCTAGATCGGAAATGAACTCCTTCATCCAGACTCCTTCATTTGCTGCTTCCGAAGCAGCTATGTACTCCGCTTCGCATGTAGATCCCGCCACGACACTTTGTTTAGAACTGCATCAACTGACAGCTCCACCGTTCAATATAAACACGTATCCGGTTTGCGATTTAGAATCGTCCGGATCAGTGTCAAAGCTTGCATCGACGTAACCATTTACGACTAGCTCTTTGTCACCTCCATAAATGAGAAACATATCCTTAGTCCTTTTTAGGCATTTCAGGATATTCTTGACCGTTGTCCAGTGATCCACTCCTGGATTACTTTGGTACCTCCCTGCTAAACTTGTTGCTAAGCATACATCAGGTTTGGTACATAGCATTGCATACATGATAGAGCCTATGGCTGAAGCATAGGGAACATCTTTCATTTTCTCTCTATCTTCTGTTGTGGTCGGGCATTGAGTCTGACTCAACTTCACACCTTGTAATACAGGCAAGAACCCTTTCTTTGCCTGATCCATTTTGAACTTTTTCAAAACTTTATCAAGGTATGTGCTTTGTGAAAGTTCAATTAAGCGTCTTGATCTATCTCTATAGATCTTGATGCCCAATATGGAAGCAGCTTCACCGAGGTCTTTCATTGAAAAACTTTTATTCAAGTATCCTTTTATGCTATCCAGAAATTCTATATCATTTCCAATTAACAATATGTCATCTACATATAATATTAGAAATGCTACAGAGCTCCCACTCACTTTCTTGTAAATACAGGCTTCTCCAAAAGTCTGTATAAAACCATATGCCTTGATCACACTATCAAAGCGTTTATTCCAACTCTGAGAGGCTTGCACCAGTCCATAAATGGATCGCTGGAGCTTCCACACTTTGTTAGCACCTTTTGGATCGACAAAACCTTCCGGTTGTATTATATACAACTCTTCTTCCAGAAATCCATTCAGGAATGCAGTTTTGACATCCATTTGACATATTTCATAATCATAAAATGTGGCAATTGCTAACATGATTCGGACAGACTTAAGCATCGCTACGGGTGAGAAAGTCTCATCGTAGTCAACTCCTTGAACTTGTCGAAAACCCTTCGCAACAAGTCGAGCTTTGTAGACAGTTACATTACCATCAGCGTCAGTCTTCTTTTTGAAGATCCATTTATTCTCGATGGCTTGCCGATCATCGGGCAAGTCAACCAAAGTCCATACTTTGTTCTCATACATAGATCCCATCTCAGATTTCATGGCCTCAAGCAATTTTGCGGAATCTGGGCTCATCATCGCTTCCTCATAGTTCGTAGGTTCGCCATGGTCAAGTAACATGACTTCCAGAATAGGATTACCGTACCACTCTGGTGCGGATCTTACTCTGGTAGACCTACGAGGTTTGGTAGTAACTTGATCTGAAGTTTCATGATCAATATCATTAGCTTCCTCACTGATTGGTGTAGTTGTCACAGGAATCGGTTCTTGTGATGAACTACTTTCCAATAAGGGAGCACGTACAGTTACCTCATCAAGTTCTATTTTCCTCCCACTCACTTCTTTCGAAGAAACTCCTTCTCTAGAAAGGATCCGAATTTAGTAACAAAAATCTTGCCCTCAGATCTGTGATAGAAGGTGTACCCAATAGTCTCTTTTGGGTATCCTATGAAGACACATTTCTCCAATTTGGGTTCGAGCTTATTTGGTTGAAGTTTCCTTACATAAGCATCTCAGCCCCAAACTTTAAAAAATGACAACTTTGGTTTCTTGCGAAACCATAGTTCATAAGGCGTAGTCTCAATGGATTTTGATGGTGCCCTATTTAACGTGAATGCGGCTGTCTTTAAAGCATAACCCCAAAACGATAGCGGTAAATCAGTAAGAGACATCATAGATCGTACCACATATCTAGTAAAGTACGATTACGACATTCGGACACACCATTACGCTGTGGTGTTCCAGGTGGCGTGAGTTGCGAAACTATTCCGCATTGTTTCAAATGTAGACCAAACTCGTAACTCAAATATTCTCCTCCACAACCAGATCATAGAAACTTTATTTTCTTGTTACGATGATTTTCAACTTCACTCTGAAATTCTTTGAACTTTTCAAATGTTTCAGACTTATGCTTCATTAAGTAGATATACCCATATCTGCTTAAATCATCTGTGAAGGTAAGAAAATAACGATATCCGCCACGAGCGTCAGCATTCATCGGACCACATACATCTGTATGTATGATTTCCAGTAAATCTGTTGCTCTCTCCGTAGTACCGGAGAATGACGTTTTAGTCATCTTACCCATGAGGCACGGTTCGCAAGTACCAAGTGATTCATAATCAAGTGGTTCCAAAAGTCCATCAGTATGGAGTTTCTTCATGCGCTTTACACCAATATGACCCAAACGGCAGTGCCACAAATAAGTTGCACTATCATTATCAACTCTGCATCTTTTGGCTTCAACATTATAAATATGTGTATCACTACTATCAAGATTTAATAAAAATAGACCACTCTTCAAGGGTGCATGACCATAAAAGATATTACTCATATAAATAGAACAACCATTATTCTCTGATTTAAATGAATAACCGTCTCGCATTAAACAAGATCCAGATATAATGTTCATGCTCAATGCTGGCACCAAATAACAATTATTCAGGTCTAAAACTAATCCCGATGGTAGATGTGGTAGCGTGCTGACCGCGATCACATCGACTTTGGAACCATTTCCCACGCGCATCGTCACCTCATCCTTAGCCAATCTTTGCTTAATCCGTAGTCCCTGTTTTGAGTTGCAAATATTAGCAACAGAACCAGTATCAAATACCCAGGTGCTACTGCGAGCATTAGTAAGGTACACATCAATAACATGTATATCACATATACCTTTGTTCACCTTGCCATCCTTCTTATCCGCCAAATACTTGGGGCAGTTCCGCTTCCAGTGACCAGTCTGCTTGCAGTAGAAGCACTCAGTTTCAGGCTTAGGTCCAGACTTGGGTTTCTTCTCCTAAGCAGCAACTTGCTTGCTGTTCTTCTTAAAGTTCCCCTTCTTTTTCCCTTTGCCCTTTTTCTTGAAACTAGTGGTCTTGTTGACCATCAACACTTGATGCTCCTTCTTGATTTCTACCTCCGCAGCCTTTAGCATTACGAAGAGCTCGGGAATCGTATTATCCATCCCTTGCATGTTATAGTTCATCACGAAGCTCTTGTAGCTTGGTGGCAGTGATTGGAGAATTCTGTCAATGAAGCTATCATCCGGAAGACTAACTCCCAGTTGAATCAAGTGATTATTATACCCAGACATTTTGAGTATATGCTCACTGACAGAACTATTCTCTTCCATCTTGCAGCTATAGAACTTATTGGAGACTTCATATCACTCAATCCGGGCATTTGCTTGAAATATTAACTTCAACTCCTGGAACATCTCATATGCTCCATGACGTTCAAAACGTCGTTGAAGACCCGGTTCCAAGCCGTAAAGCATGGCACACTGAACTATCGAGTAGTCATCAGCTTTGCTCTGCCACACGTTCTTAGCGTCGTCAGTTGCATCTGATGCAGGCCTGGCACCCAGCGGTGCTTCCAGGACGTAATTCTTCTATGCAGCAATGAGGATAATCCTCAATTTACGGACCCAGTACGTGTAATTGCTACCATCATCTTTCAACTTAGCTTTCTCAAGGAACGCATTAAAATTCAACGGAACAACAGCACGAGCCATCTATCTACAACAAACAGAGATAAGCAAAATACTATCAGGTACTAAGTTCATGATAAATTTAAGTTCAATTAATAATATTACTAAAGAACTCCCACTTAGACAGACATCTCTCTAGTCATCTAAGTGATCACGTGATCCAAATCAACTAAACCATGTCCGATCATCACGTGAGATGGAGTAGTTTCAATGATGAACATCACTATGTTGATCATATCTACTATATGATTCACGTTCGACCTTTCGGTCTCCGTGTTCCGAGGCCATATCTGTATATGCAAGGCTCGTCAAGTTTAACCTGAGTATTCCGCGTGTGCAACTGTTTTGCAACCGTTGTATTTGAACGTAGAGCCTATCACACCCGATCATCATGTGGTGTCTCAGCACGAAGAACTTTCGCAACGGTGCATACTCAAGGAGAACACTTCTTGATAATTAGTGAGAGATCATCTTAAAATGCTACCGTCAATCAAAGCAAGATAAGATGCATAAAGGATAAACATCACATGCAATCAATATAAGTGATATGATATGGCCATCATCATCTTGTGCTTGTGATCTCCATCTCCGAAGCACCGTCGTGATCACCATCGTCACCGGCGCGACACCTTGATCTCCATCGTAGCATCGTTGTCGTTACGCCATCTATTGCTTCTACGACTATCGCTACCGCTTAGAGATAAAGTAAAGCATTATAGGGCGATTGCATTGCATACAATAAAGCGACAACCATATGGCTCCTGCCAGTTGCCGATAACTCGGTTACAAAACATGACCATCTCATATAATAAAATATAGCATCACGTCTTGACCATATCACATCACAACATGCCCTGCAAAAACAAGTTAGACGTCCTCTACTTTGTTGTTGCAAGTTTTACATGGCTGCTACGGGCTGAGCAAGAACCGTTCTTACCTACGCATCAAAACCACAACGATAGTTCGTCAAGTTAGTGTTGTTTTAACCTTCGAAAGGACCGGGCGTAGCCACACTCGGTTCAACTAAAGTTGGAGAAACTGACACCCGCTAGCCACCTCTGTGCAAAGCACGTTGGGAGAACCGGTCTCGCATAAGCGTACGTGTAATATCGGTCCGGGCCGCTTCATCCAACTGTTGGGGAACGTAGTAATTTCAAAAAAATTCCTATGCACACGCAACATCATGGTGATGCATAGCAACGAGAGGGGAGAGTGTTGTATACGTACCCTTGTAGACCGAAAGCGGAAGTGTTAGCACAATGCGGTTGATGTAGTCGTACGTCTTCACGGCCCGACCGATCAAGCACCGAAACTACGGCACCTCCGAGTTCTAGCACACGTTCAGCTCGTTGACGATCCCCGGACTCTGATCCAGCAGAATGTCGGGGAAGAGTTCCGTCAGCACGACGGCGTGGTGACGATCTTGATGTTCTACCATCGCAGGGCTTCGCCTAAGCACCGCTACAATATTATCGAGGATTATCGTGGAGGGGGGCACCGCACACGGCTAAGAGATCAATGATCAATTGTTGTGTCTCTGGGGTGCCCCCTGTCCCCGTATATAAAGGAGCAAGGGGGAGGAGGTGCGGCCAGGCAAGGGGCGCGCCAGGAGGGGTCCTACTCCCACCGGGAGTAGGACTCCCCCCTTTTCCATGTTGGACTAGGACTTGGGCGGAAGGAGAGAGAGAGGGGAAAGGAAAGGGGGGGGAGCGCCGCCCCCCTCCTTGTCCAATTCGGACTTGGGGGGGAGGGGCGCGCAGCTGCCCCTTAGCCTCCTCTCTACTTCCTCCACTAGGCCCATTAAGGCTACTCCGGTAAAATGCCGATTTCACCCGGAACACTTCCGATGTCCAAAGATAGGCTTCCAATATATTAATATTCATGTCTCGACCATTTCGAGACTCCTTGTCATGTCCGTGATCACATCCGGGACTCCGAACAACCTTCGGTACATCAAAACATATAAACTCATAATGAAACTATCATCGTAACGTTAATCGTGCGGACCCTATGGGTTCGAGAACAATGTAGACATGACCGAGACACGTCTCCGGTCAATAACCAATTGTGGAACCTGGATGCTCATGTTGGCTCCTACATATTCTACGAAGATCTTTATCGGTCAGACCGCATAACAACATACGTTGTTCCCTCTGTCATCGGTATGTTACTTTCCCGAGATTCGATCGTCGGTATCTTAATACCTAGTTCAATCTCGTTACCGGTAAGTATCTTTACTCGTTCTGTAATACATCATCCCACAACTAACTCATTAGCTGCAATGCTTGCAAGGCTTAAGTGATGTGCATCACCGAGAGGGCCCAGAGATACCTCTCCGATAATCGGAGTAACAAATCCTAATCTCGAAATACGCCAACCCAACAAGTACCTTCGGAGACACCTGTAGAGCACCTTTATAATCACCCAGTTACGTTGTGATGTTTGGTAGCACACAAAGTGTTCCTCCAGTAAACGGGAGTTGCATAATCTCATAGTCATAGGAACATGTATAAGTCATGAAGAAAGCAATAGCAACAAACTCAACGATCAAGTGCTAAGCTAACGGAATGGGTCAAGTCAATCACATCATTCTCCTAATGATGTGATCCCGTTAATCAAATGACAACTCATGTCTATGGTTAGGAAACATAACCATCTTTGATCAACGAGCTAATCAAGTAGAGGCATACTAGTGACACTCTGTTTGTCTATGTATTCACACATGTATTATGTTTCCGGTTAATACAATTCTAGCATGAATAAGAAACATTTATCATGATATAAGGAAATAAATAATAACTTTATTATTGCCTCTAGGGCATATTTCCTTCAGTCTCCCACTTGCACTAGAGTCAATAATCTAGTTCACATCGCCATGTGATTTAACATCAATAGTTCACATCATCATGTGATTAACACCCATAGTTCACATCGTCATGTGACCAACACCCAAAGGGTTTACTAGAATCAATAATCTAGTTCACATCGATATGTGATTAATACCCAAAGAGTACTAAGGTGTGATCATGTTTTGCTTGTGAGGGAAGTTTAGTCAACGGGTCTGCCACATTCAGATCCGTACGTATTTTGCAAATTTCTATGTCAACAATGCTCTGCACGAAGCTACTCTAGCTAATTGCTCCCACTTTCAATATGTATCCAGATTGAGACTTAGAGTCATCTAGATCAGTGTCAAAACTTGCATCGACGTAAGCCTTTACGACGAACCTTTTGTCACCTCCATAATCGAGAAACATATCCTTATTCCACTAAGGATAATTTTGACCAATGTCCAGTGATCTACTCCTAGATCACTATTGTACTCCCTTGCCAAACTCAGGGCAGGGTATACAATAGGTCTGGTACACAACATGGCATACTTTATAGAACCTATGACTGAGGCATATGGAATGACTTTCATTCTCTCTCTATCTTCTGCCGTGGTCGGATTTTGAGTCTTACTCAACTTCACACCTTGTAACACAGGCAAGAACTCCTTTTTGACTGTTCCATTTTGAGCTACTTCAAAATCTTGTCAAGGTATGTACTCATTGAAAAACTTATCAAGCATCTTGATCTATCTCTATAGATCTTGATGCTCAATATGTAAGCAGCTTCACCGAGGTCTTTCTTTGAAAAACTCCTTTCAAACATTCTTTTATGCTTTGCAGAATAATTCTACATTATCTCCGATCAACAATATGTCATTCACATATACTTATCAGAAATGCTGTAGTGCTCCTACTCACTTTCTTGTAAATACAGGCTTCACCGCAAGTCTGTATAAAACTATATGCTTTGATCAACTTATCAAAGCGTATATTCAAACTCTGAGATGCTTGCACCAGTCCACAGATGGATCGCTGGAGCTTGCATATTTTGTTAGTACCTTTAGGATTGACAAAACCTTCTGGTTGCATCATATACAACTCTTCTTTAATAAATCCATTAAGGAATGCAGTTTCGTTTATCCATTTGCCAGATTTCATAAAATGCGGCAATTGCTAACATGATTCGGACAGACTTAAGCATAGATACAAGTGAGAAACTCTCATCGTAGTCAACACCTTGGACTTGTCAAAAACCTTTTTGCGACAATTCTAGCTTTGTAGATAGTAACACAACTATCAGCGTCCGTCTTCCTCTTGAAGATCCATTTAATCTCAATGGCTCGCCGATCAATGGGCAAGTCAATCAAAGTCCATACTTTGTTCTCATACATGGATCCCTTCTTAGATTTCATGGCCTCAAGCCATTTCGCGGAATCTGGGCTCATCGTCGCTTCCTCATAGTTCGTAGGCTCGTCATGGTCAAGTAACATGACCTCCAGAACAGGATTACCGTACCACACTGGTGCGGATCTCACTCTGGTTTACCTACGAGGTTCGGTAGCAACTTGATCTGAGGTTACATGATCATCATCATTAGCTTCCTCACTAATTGGTGTAGTAGTCACAGGAACATATTTCTATGATGAACTACTTTCCAATAAGGGAGCAGGTACAGTTACCTCATCAAGTTCTACTTTCCTCCCACTCACTTCTTTCGAGAGAAACTCCTTCTCTAGAAAGGATCCATTCTCAGCAACGAATATCTTGCCTTCGGATCTGTGATAGAAGGTGTACCCAACAATTTCTTTTGGGTATCATATAAAGATTTATTTCTCCGATTTGGGTTCGAGCTTATCATGTTGAAACTTTTTCATATAAGCATCGTAGTCCCAAACTTTAAAAAACAACAGCTTAGGTTTCTCGCCAAACCACAGTTCATACGGTGTCATCTCCACGGATTTAGATGGTGCCCTATTTAACGTGAATGTAGCTGTCTCTAATGCATAACCCCAAAACAATAGTGGTAGATCGGTAAGAGACATCATAGATCGCACTATACCTAATAAAGTACGGTTATGACGTTCGGACACACCATCACACTGTGGTGTTCCAAGTGGCGTGAGTAGTGAAACTATTTCACATTGTTTTAACTGAAGGCCAAATTCGTAACTCAAATATTTTACTTCTGCGATCATATCGTAGAAACTTTTATTTTTGTTGCGATGATTATCCACTTCACTCTGAAATTCTTTGAACTTTTCAAATATTTCAGACTGGTGTTTCATCAAATAGATATACTCATATCTGCTCAAATCATCTGTGAAGATCAGAAAATAATGATACCTACCGCGAGCCTCAATATTCATCGGACCACATACATCAGTATGTATGATTTCCAACAAATTTTTTGCTCGCTCCATTGTTCTGGAGAACGGAGTCTTAGTCATCTTGCCCATGAGGCATGGTTCGCAAGCATCAACTGATTCATAATCAAGTGATTCCAAAAGCCCATCAACATGGATTTTCTTCATGCGCTTTACACCAATATGACCTAAACGGCAGTGCCACAAATAATTTGCACTATCATTATTAACTTTGCATCTTTTGGCTCCAATATTATGAAAATGTGTATCACCACGATCGAGATCCAACAAACCATTTTCATTGGGTGTATGACCATAGAAGGTTTTATTCATGTAAACAGAACAACAATTATTCTATAACTTACATGAATAACTGTATTGCAATAAACATGATCAATCATATTTATGCTCAATGCAAACACCAAATAAAATTTATTTAGGTTCAACAGTAATCCTGAAAGTATAGGGAGTGTGCGATGATGATCATATCAATCTTGGAACCACTTCCAACACACATCGTCACTTCACCCTTAACTAGTCTCCGTTTATTTAGCAACTCCCATTTCGAGTTACTACTCTTAGCAACTAAACCAGTATCAAATACCGAGGGGTTGCTATAAACACTAGTAAAGTACACATCAATAACATGTATATCAAATATAGCTTTGTTCACTTTGCCATCCTTCTTATCCACCAAATACTTGTGGTAGTTCCGCTTCTAGTGACCAGTCCCTTTGCAGTAGAAGCACTTAGTCTCAGGCTTAGGTCCAGACTTGGGTTTCTTCACTTGAGCAGCAACTTGTTTGCTGTTCTTCTTGAAGTTCCCCTTCTTCCCTTTGCCCTTTCTCTTGAAACTAGTGGTCTTGTCAACCATCAACACTTGATGTTTTTCTTGATTTCTACCTTCGCCGATTTTTGCATCACGAAGAGCTTGGGAATCGTTTCCGTTATCCCTTGCATATTATAGTTCATCATGAAGTTCTACTAAATTGGTGATGGTGACTAGAGAATTTTGTCAATCACTATTTTATCTGGAAGATTAACTCCCACTTGATTCAAGCGATTGTAGTACCCAGACAATCTGAGCACATGCTCACTGCTTGAGCTATTCTCCTCCATCTTTTAGCTATAGAACTTGTTGGACACTTCATATATCTCAACTCGGGTATTTACATGAAATATTAACTTCAACTCCTGGAACATCTCATATGGTCCATGACGTTCAAAATGTCTTTGAAGTCCCGATTCTAAGCTGTTTAAGCATGGTGCACTGAACTATCAAGTAGTCATCATATTGAGCTAGCCAAACGTTCATAATGTCTATATCTGCTCCTGCAATAGTTCTGTCACCTAGCGGTGCATCAAGGACATAATTCTTCTGTGCAGCAATGAGGATAAACCTCAGATCACGGATCCAATCCGCATCATTGCTACTAACATCTTTCAACTTAGTTTACTCTAGGAACATATAAAAATTAAACGGGGAGCAACATCGCGAGCTATTGATCTACAACATAGATATGCTAATACTACCAGGACTAAGTTCATGATAAATTAAAGTTCAATTAATCATATTACTTAAGAACTCCCACTTAGATAGACATCCCTCTAATCATCTAAGTGATCACGTGATCCAAATCAACTAAACCATAACCGATCATCACGTGAAATGGAGTAGCTTTCAATGGTGAACATCACTATGTTGATCATATCTACTATATGATTCACGCTCGACCTTTTGGTCTCAGTGTTCCGAGGCCATATCTGCATATGCTAGGCTCGTCAAGTTTAACCTGAGTATTCTGCGTGTGCAAAAACTGGCTTGCACCCGTTCTAGATGGACGTAGAGCTTATCACACCCGATCATCACGTGGTGTCTGGGCACGACGAACTTTGGCAACGGTGCATACTCAAGGAGAACACTTTTTCTTGAAATTTAGTGAGAGATCATCTTATAATGCTACCGTCAATCAAAGCAAGATAAGATGCATAAAAGATAAACATCACATGCAATCAATATAAGTGATATGATATGGCCATCACCATCTTGTGCTTGTGATCTCCATCTCCAAAGCACCGTCATGATCACCATCGTCACCGGCACGACACCTTGATCTCCATCGTAGCATCGTTGTCGTCTCGCCAATCTTATGCTTCCACGACTATTGCTACCGCTTAGTGATAAAGTAAAGCATTACAGCGCGATTGCATTGCATACAATAAAGCGACAACCATATGGCTCCTGCCAGTTGCCGATAACTCGGTTTCAAAACATGATCATCTCATACAATAAAATTTAGCATCATGTCTTGACCATATCACATCACAACATGCCCTGCAAAAACAAGTTAGACGTCCTCTACTTTGTTGTTGCAAGTTTTACATGGCTGCTACGGGCTTAGCAAGAACCGTTCTTACCTACGCATCAAAACCACAACGATAGTTTGTCAAGTTGGTGCTGTTTTAACCTTCGCAAGGACCGGGCGTAACCACACTCGGTTCAACTAAAGTTGGAGAAACTGACACCCGCCACCACCTGTGTGCAAAGCACGTCGGTAGAACCAGTCTCGCGTAAGCGTACGCGTAATGTCGGTCCGGGTCGCTTCATCCAACAATACCGTCGAACCAAAGTATGACATGCTGGTAAGCAGTATGACTTATATCGCCCACAACTCACTTGTGTTCTACTCGTGCATATAACATCAACGCATAAAACCAGGCTCGGATGCCACTGTTGGGGAACGTAGTAATTTCAAAAAAATTCCTACGCACACGCAAGATCATGGTGATGCATAGCAACGAGAGGGGAGAGTGTTGTCTACGTACCCTCATAGACCAAAAGCGGAAGCGTTAGCACAACGCGGTTGATGTAGTTGTACGTCTTCACGCCCCGACCGATCAAGCACCGAAACTACGGCACCTCCGAGTTCTAGCACACGTTCAGCTCGATGACGATCCCCGGACTCCGATCCAGCAGAATGTCGGGGAAGAGTTCCGTCAGCACGACGGCGTGGTGACGATCTTGATGTTCTACCGTCGCAGGGCTTCGCCTAAGCACCGCTACAATATTATCGAGGATTATCGTGGAGGGGGGCACCGCACACGGCTAAGAGATCAATGATCAATTGTTGTGTCTCTTGGGTGCCCCCTGCCCCCATATATAAAGGAACAAGGGGGAGGAGGTGCGGCCAGGCAAGGGGCGCGCCAGGAGGAGTCCTACTCCCATCGAGAGTAGGACTCCCCCCATTTCCATGTTGGACTAGGACTTGGGGGGAAGGAGAGAGAGAGGGGAAAGGAAAGGGGGGTGGCGCCGCCCCCCTCCTTGTCCAATTCGGCCTTGGGGGGGGGGGAGGGGCGCGCGGCTGCCCCTTGGCCTCCTCTCTACTTCCTCCACTAGGCCCATTAAGGCCTATTAGGTAACCGGGGGGTTCCAGTAACCTCCCGGTACTTCGGTAAAATGCCGATTTCACCCGAAACACTTCCGATGTCCAAACATAGGCTTCCAATATATCAATCTTCATGTCTCGACCATTTCGAGACTCCTCGTCATGTCCGTGATAACATCCGGGACTCCGAACAACCTTCGGTACATCAAAACATATAAACTCATAATGAAACTATCATCGTAACGTTAAGCGTGTGGACCCTACGGGTTTGAGAACAATGTAGACATGACTGAGACAAGTCTCCGGTCAATAACCAATAGCGAAACCTGGATGCTCATATTGGCTCCTACATATTCTACGAAGATCTTTATCGGTCAGACCGCATAACAACATACGTTGTTCCCTTTGTCATCGGTATGTTACTTGCCCGAGATTCGATCGTCGGTATCTTAATACCTAGTTCAATCTCGTTACCGGTAAGCCTCTTTACTCGGTCTGCAATACATCATCCCGCAACTAACTCATTAGCTGCAATGCTTGCAAGGCTTAAGTGATGTGCATCACCGAGAGGGCCCAAAGATACCTCTCCGATAATCGGAGTGACAAATCCTAATCTCGAAATATGCCAACCCAACAAGTACCTTCGGAGACACCTGTAGAGCACCTTTATAATCACCCAGTTACGTTGTGACGTTTGGTAGCACACAAAGTGTTCCTGCGGTAAATGGGAGTTGCATAATCTCATAGTCATAGGAACATGTATAAGTCATGAAGAAAGAAATAGCAACAAACTAAACGATCAAGTGCTAAGCTAACGGAACGGGTCAAGTCAATCACATCATTCTCCTAATGATGTGATCCCGTTAATCAAATGACAACTCATGTCTATGGTTAGGAAACATAACCATCTTTGATCAACGAGCTAGTTAAGTAGAGGCATACTAGACACTCTGTTTGTCTATGTATTCACACATGTATTATGTTTCCGGTTAATACAATTCTGGCATGAATAATAAACATTTATCATGATATAAGGAAATAAATAATAACTTTATTATTGCCTCTAGGGCATATTTCCTTCACCAACAATACCGCCGAACCAAAGTATGACATGCTGGTAAGCAGTATGACTTGTATCGCTCACAAATCACTTGTGTTCTACTCGTGCATATAACATCTACGCAAAAAACCTGACTCGGATGCCACTGTTGGGGAACGTAGTAATTTCAAAAAATTTCCTATGCACACGCAAGATCATGGTGATGCATAGCAACGAGAGGGGAGAGTGTTGTCCACGTACCCTCGTAGACCGAAAGCGGAAGCATTATAACAACACGGTTGATGTAGTCGTACGTCTTCACAGCCCGACCGATCAAGCACCGAAACTACGGCACCTCCGATTTCTAGCACACGTTCAGCTCGATGACGATCCCCGGACACAGATGCAGCAGAATATCGGGGAAGAGTTCCGTCAGCACGATGGCGTGGTGACGATCTTGATGTTCTACCGTCGCAGGGCTTCGCCTAAGCACCGCTACAATATTATCGAGGACTATGGTGGAGGGGGCACCTTACACGGCTAAGAGATCTCAAGGATCAATTGTTGTCTCTAGAGGTGCCCTCCTGCCCCCGTATATAAAGGAGCCAAGGGGGAGGGGGCGGCCGGCCAAGGAGGGGCGCGCCAAGGGGAGTCCTACTCCCACCGGGAGTAGGACTCCCTTCTTTCCTAGTTGGAATAGGAGAAGGGGGAAGGAGGAGGGAGAGAGGAAGGAAAGGGGGGCGCCCCCCCCCTCTCCTTGTCCTATTCGGACTAGGGGGGAGGGGCGCGCGGCCCAGCCCTTGCCTCCTCTCTTCCTCTCCACTAGGACCCATGTAGGCCCATTAAGCCCCCGGGGGGTTTTGGTAACCTCCCGGTACTCCGGTAAAATCCCGATTTCACCCGGAACACTTCCGATATCCAAATATAGGCTTCCAATATATCAATCTTCATGTCTCGACCATTTAGAGACTCCTCGTCATGTCCGTAATCACATCCGGGACTCCGAACAAACTTCGGTACATCAAAACTCATAAACTCATAATATAACTGTCATCGAAACCTTAAGCGTGCGGACCCTACGGGTTCGAGAACTATGTAGACATGAACTAGAACTGTTTCCGATCAATAACCAATAGCGGAACCTGGATGCTTATATTGGCTCCTACATATTCTACGAAGATCTTTATCGGTCAAACCGCATAACAACATACGTTGTTCCCTTTGTCATCGGTATGTTACTTGCCCGAGATTCGATCGTCAGTATCTCAATACCTAGTTCAATCTCATTACTGACAAGTCTCTTTACTCGTACGTAATGCATCATTCCATAACTAACTCATTAGCTACATTGCTTGCAAGGCTTATAGTGATGTGCATTACCGAGAGGGCCCAGAGATACCTCTCCGACAATTGGAGTGACAAAACCTAATCTCGAAATACGCCAACTCAACATGTACCTTTGGAGACACCTGTAGAGCTCCTTTATAATCACCCAGTTACGTTGTCACATTTGGTAGCACATAAAGTGTTCCTCCGGTAAACGGGAGTTGCATAATCTCATAGTTATAGGAACTTGTATAAGTCATGAAGAAAGCAATAGCAACATACTAAACGATCAAGTGCTAAGCTAACGGTATAGGTCAAGTCAATCACATCATTCTCCTAATGATGTGATCCCGTTAATCAAATGACAACACATGTCTATGGTTAGGAAACATAACCATCTTTGATTAATGAGCTAGTCAAGTAGAGGCATACTAGTGACATTTAAGTTTGTCTATGTATTCACACATGTATCATGTTTCCGGTTAATACAATTCTAGCATGAATAATAAACATTTATCATGATATGAGGAAATAAATAATAACTTTATTATTGCCTCTAGGGCATATTTTCTTCAGGAACATGTTCGGCAACTGGTTGCAGGGTATTGATAAACAATTTTCTGCACATATTTTTGTGGAGCGGCGGCCTTATGCTGGGCACTGTGGCTTACCAGGAATGATGTGATTTTTAATAACAAATGTATCTCATCTCCTATGCAGGTTATTCATGTGTGTACACGATGGCTTCGTACTTGATCTATCCTGCAGAGGCCGAAGGACAGGGACCTTTTTATGATGGCGTCTACACGGCTGGAGCGTACGGCCAGGGAGGTTTTCTACCCTCATGGATGGCGGTGTGACCTACGGATAGGATCTGCCACTCCTTAGGCTGGACATGTTTTTTTGATTGGCGTTGTATCGAATTATTTTTTGCTTTTAGGGTACTCTGGACCTTTTTGGCTGTGTGCATCTAGCTATGCAGAGGCCGGGCTTTCTTTCAATCCAATTGTATCATCTCGATATATCTATTCAATGAAATGTCCTTTATCGAAAAAAATCTTAGCCTCGATCGCCTTATGAACGCTGCCGATCGAAGTCCTTCTTTTTGAGGTATCCACTGATCCCTATGGATTTTGATGCTCTTACCATCCCCAACTCTCGAAATGACGCCTTTTTAAGCAATTCATTCCCAGCTTCAATACCTCTCCAGGCAGGGGATGCATACTATGCGAACACCACATCAAGCAGGGATCCGTGGGGGTAATATTATTTGGATCTGATCACCCTCGCACATAGACTATCTGGATTCTACAGCAACCTTCATCCTTATTTCACAAGGAGGGCAACGTTGAACAGGTGCATATCTCTAAACTCAATGCTCCTGCTCGCTTGGGTTGTTTCATGTGTCCCCAAGACATCTGGTGGACCTTCCTACGGTTTTTCTCGTCCTTAATATGCTGGGTATCCATGGGGCTTCTTTTAGCAAAATCGCCACAAATAAAATATAGAAATACTAACGCCCACACGTGTGGGCATTTGCATCTTGCCCACACGCGTGGATCCACGTCCTTCGTGGTTGCATGAATCTTGGCATGTTTGTGGTGCCACGTAGGATTGAGCTGGTGTGTGGGTATTCATCCGGTCGCCCACACGTCTATTTCATCACACGGAAGAGCTGGTGTGTGGTCGTTTAGCAGTTCGCCCACACGTCTATTTCACCACACGGAAGAGCTGGTGTGTGGTCGTTTAGCAGTTCGCCCACACGTCTGTTTTCACTAACGCACAAGGGCTGGTGTATGGGCATTTGCCATCTCGTCCACACGCCCGTCTCCTCTCCCACACCCAAGACTGTCAGTTGCCATGTGTTTTGCAGTATACACGACAACTACCCTAATGTGCTTGTAAGCAGATGACAACTCTTTTTTTTACCCGAACATGTCAGTTGTCATATGTTTTGCAGGGTACACGGCAACTTTCCTAGTATGCTTGTAAGTAGATGGCAACTCTCTCTTTACCCAAAACTTGTTATTTTGCCATGTCTCTTTGTAGGGCTACACGGCAACTGCCTAGTTTTAGTAGGTGGCAACTCTTAAGGTTTTTAAATCATGGCAACTGTAGTAAATAAGACCATACATGGCAACTGCCTAGTGTTAGTAGGTGGCAACCCCTAAAATTTTCAAATCATGGCAACTATAGTAAACCAGGCCATACATGGCAACAGCTGCAGTTGTCCAAAATGGCATCTGACACTTGACCTGAGATGGCAACTGCAGTTGAGCAACCATGGCAACTGTAGTTCAATGACATGGCAACTGCAGTTAATCGGGCATTGAAGAGGGTCCGAACCATGGCAACTGCAGGACGTGTGGTGACTGTCACGCGGGACGTACGGGACCATGAGGTAAGTGGCTGAGAGAGGTTGTGTGGGCGTTATTCATTTTGCCCACACGTAGGCGTGTGAGAGGGACTACGAGGAGAAAAAAAGGCGTATAGGCGCTAGTTGTTTTGCCCACACGTGGACGTATGGGCTGATCCTCTTAAACATTACACAAAACATGTGGCCACATTTCTTAACGCCCATACGTGTAGGCGTTATCGGCGTCCATAAAATGACCCCTCCCAAACCCGTCCACAAGCTCCTCTCAGCCCCACACCGGCGGCGACAAGGAACATGGTGGACCCAGCGCCATCATAGAGCACGTGCGTCACCCGCATACCCAGCGTGCCGCCGTCGCAAGTGAACCGCATGACCTGGAGTCGCTGTCGCCCGACGCGGCCGTCGTCGCGGAGGAGGGAGCCGGCGGGCTGCGGGAAGAGGCCGGGCCTATGAACGGGAGCACGCGCGTCGGTCCTAGTTCCAGGGCTACACGGGCCGCCGACTCTACTCGTCGTGGCGCGCGCCGTGTTCGTCTACGAGGTCGGCTGCCTCAAGTGCGCGCTCCCCCGGCGTCTCAAGTTTTCCCACTGAAGTACAGCCAGTGCGGTGTGGTCATCCTGCCACAGTATCTCGTCCGTCTCCTTTCTGAACCGGGGCACCGTCTCCTCCGACACGGCGACAAACACCTTGAACCCACGCCGCCGCTGTTAGAGCAGCTTCAGACCAACACACACACACATGAGGTGGATTTAATGATGAACACAGGGAAGAACCTTGCGTCATTTTCTATTTATTACTCTTGTTCAGCTACCCAACGAGGCTACCGAAAAACCACAAAACTAACTAACTAAAAAATCTATCCAATGACCAGGACCAAGTCAGAAACGTGCTCTAGTCCACTGAACTTTACAGGCATCTTACGGGACCTTTCCTAACTAAATTTATCGTCCCTATACCTGGCCCAATGATGAAAACCCAGGCCCGAGCCCGGCCTGACCGTTGGGCCCACTAAATCAGGCTTGAGCCTGGCCCAAGCCCGAAAAAGCCTAATACGGCGCTGTCGGCCCGACCCGGCTACAGCTAAAATCCTGTTTTGGGCAAGCCCGAGCCCGGCTTGATCTGGGCTCGATTTTCTGGCCCGAGGCCGGCCCGATGGTACGCTTGGGCTCAGCCTGGCCCAGGATTTTTGGGTCGGGTCGGATCGGGCCGGCCTGCCCATGGCTAGGTATAATCGCCCCCTCTGGTTTTCATGGGGGTGGGGCCCTTCTCCTCCCTATTCTCCAATCATAAACATCCACCTGTACCCGTCCATGGACTCCATAAATAGTCCTTCGTGTGTGTAGCATCTCTCGGTTCGACCGACTCTGTGGGATCTTTTACTCCATGGCCACTTTGCAAAAAACCCTCGAGTGCCTGCTTATTCGCGCTATTTCGGCCACGTGTTCAGCCAACGCCACGCTATATCACTTAACCAGCGCCACCTAAGCAAATACGTAGACAAAATCATATTCTGGACAATATGTGAATCCCTAGAGCAAGTTTAGAGATGGTATTTCGGGTATTTTAAACTATGGGGACTAAAGTGACCACCGGCTCAAGTTTTGGGACCTACAGTGAATTTTTCTCTTTAAAAAATAACAAGCTGTCGTCAGCAAATAGAGGTTCAAAATTCCAGGGCTGTTTCTAGCAAATTTTAGGGTGTTAGGTTTCCATCCTCGATCTCCTTGTTCATAAGGCTAACCACGCTATTAGCAATAAAGCGCATTAAATATGGGCTCAACGGGTCACCCTGCCTCAAGCCTCTCCATGGACTGAAAGGTGTCAGTAGTTCTTCATTGCATCTCACCAAATACTTGACTGGTCTGACACATTGGATGACCCAGGACGTCCATCTCTAGTTAAAACCCATTTTTTGCATCACCCCTTCAAGTCAGCCTGGACGTGGCGAGCGGGCTTTCGGCCCGGCTCGCGGTCCGATATGGACCGGACCGTACGGTGCTGGCCCGCTCAAGAAAATGGTCGGCCCGGTTTTGAAATATCGGCCCGGAAAAGTCTCAGTCCGGTCCGGTTTTAGTCCGGTCCAACTCGGTTAACCGAAACAACGCAGCTCAAAAACGACCCAGCACACGATTCTGCAATGTGCGTAATCAGCGTCTTTTTGTTTTCTTTCCTTGTTATTCTGTCCGATCCACACATCTCAGAGATCATGACCGGTCGTTACGCTACGCCTCCCCACGATCTGCCATCTAACTGAAGATCGATCAGAGGCAGACCAAACTTGTACGTGGGCATACCCATGATAGGCCCTATTTATTTGCAACATACAAATTGGAAAGAGGATTAATATGGCACATGCAACAACCCTGTAATGCAGACTCCTTTCGGCTCAACAGAGTTAACGTGACAGGAATCAGAATTAACGTGCCAAAACATAGGAAGCAACGAGGCAACACCATTGATTGCATAACACTACATCTGTGAGTAACAGAGCTGTGTGGCCGTGTCCATTGGCTTCATCCGCTCGGGGGCCTCCCAGATGAAAGAACCCCAGGCCCAACTAGCCATGGTAGGAAGGAAGAACTAGGGCACCAGCCAGAACGCACTGACTGTGACGCCGCTGCTGCTATTCGAGGCGTCCATGCGCTTCTTCTCAACGAGTTCGGAGAAGGCCATGCCGAGCGTGGCGACGACAAGGCCCGCGGCTGTTTCCCCTCTCCTTCCCATACCCTGTAGACTCCCGTCGCTGTGTGCCGCCGCTCGCCGTTGCCGTGCGCCAACATGGGCGGTCCACTCGGTCTAGGCCGAGCTTTACCACTGTCGTCCGGTCCAGGAAAAGAGGACCGAGGAGCTGCTCCGTCCGGTCCGCTCCGGTCCGCCGGCGGCCGGTCCAAATGGCAGCTCGGTCAGGGACCAGACCAGCCCGTACTGTGTCCACCCTGACCTTCCAGGAAGCTCCAGTCAACCCTATCATAGGCCTTGGCCAAATCCATCTTGTACATACAGTGGGTGTTGTGACTGTTTCTAGAATGTTGCATCTTATGAAAGCAGTCGAATGCAATGATAGCATTATCTGTGATCATACGTCTTGGAATAAAAAGGCACTCTGGGTTTCCGATATCAATTCATCCGGAAATGGGCGGACCCGGTTAACAATTTTGAGATAACTTTGTAGTCGTAGATGACATTACACAAGATAATAGGCCAATAATCTTTTATAGATTAGATCTTTTCCTTTGGGGACGAACACGATAACTGTGTCATTTTGGCCTTCTGGCAGTATATCATTCACGAAAAAATCCTAGACTCCTTTCACCACGTCTTCCTTCACTACCTCCCAATTCCTTTGGTAAGACCGGGCCGGTAGTCTGTCCGGACCAGGGGCTTTAAGCGGTCCAATTTAGAACAGCGCGTCATTGATCTCTACTGCCGAGAACGATTTTATTAGGACAAGTTCATATCTTCCGTGTCTCGAACATTCACAAGCTCCAATAATTCTGCCCGGTTTACTTCAGTATCCTTCTGGTACAGGTTCTGGTAAATTTTTCTCATCAACTCTTGTATCCCTTCTCTATCTTCCTTCCAAACCCCACTGCCATCTTTAAGCTTTGTGTTCTCATTTTTGTTTTTTCTCCAGGTTGCTTTCCCTTGGAACCATTTAGTGTTCCGATCCACTTCACGCAAATACTTGGCCCTTGAGCGATGCTGCCATAGCAGCAACTCATCGAGCTCTGCCGAACATTCCTTGATCTTTTTCTGTTGTGCAACCGAGAATGGTTCTTTCCACAACAAACTCAACCTCTTTCTAGCTGCTGGCACTTTCTTTAGTACTCAACCGAAGTCTCTGTCAGCCCACCTCTTCAACACTTTCTGAATAGTATCTTTAATTTTAGCCCCAACATCATGCATGTTGTCTGCCACTCCCGTTTTCCTCCAACCTTCAGCAATTGTACTATTCAGAGAACTCTCACGCTCGCAGATATGCTCACACCGAAATGGGCGCTAGGCCTCCTTGCTCACACGTCTCCACTCTAGGCGATTCCCCAAGCACAGCAGGACAGGTAGGTGGTTTGACCGAGATGTGCAGATGTGCTCAACCGAAGCCTCTCTAAAATGATTCGTCCAGTCCGGAGATGCCACTGCTCGATGGAGTACGGCTCTGACATTTTTCTGGCCTTCTTCTTTGTTGTTATA